>NW_027507758.1:347415575-347843075 GCF_037356315.1 Lithobates pipiens | reverse complement strand
CTTTCCGGAGGTCAGACTCCCTGTTTGCAACGATGGCTGGTCCGAAGAAGGGCCTGGCGGTCTCGTCGGCCACCATTTTTAGGTGAATCGGACAGATCATGGTTCAGGCTTATGCCTTACCCCTTTCCTGCCACGACACATTTGACCAGCGCAATCGGTGCCTCCTGGGCTTTCTGACATCAAGTGTCTGTTTCCCAGGTGTGTAAGGAGGCGACCTGGTCATCTGTTCACACCTTCAATAAATTTTACAAGCTTGATGTGAGCGCATATTCGGATGCTTGCTTCAGCTGCAAGGTTTTGCAGGCGGCTGTTTAAGGTTGCATCTCCTCCAATAAGGAGTTATGGTTATTATGGGTAGAGTTTATTTTCTTGCTGTTCCCACCCCTCGTTTTTTGACACTGCTTGGGGGCGTCAATTTAAGGAGCTGTGTCCGTCAATGTACGAAAGAGAAAATAGGATTTTTGTACTCACCGTAAAAGCCTTTTCTCTCAAGTTCAGTGACGGACACAGCACCCACCCCTCCTTTCTATGTTGGTACTGCTTTTTGATGAACTGAGCTGCTGGAAGCAGGGTGAGGGGTTATAGCCAGTAGTGCCACCCCCTGGGCGGTACTGGGTAGTTGTGCTGTTTTTACATTTTCTGCCCAGTCCTCTCCTGAAGGTGGCGATATAACCCTAAGGTCAAGATTTAAGGTCCTGTGTCTGTCAATGAAATTCAGAGAAAAGGATTTTACGGTTAGTGCAAAAATCCTATTTTTATGTGTGTATATTTTTCTAATTTTACTTCAACTTAGACTATTGCATTCTGCCAAGGGGGTGAATACTTTTGCAAGGCACTGTACATTGCAGGGATGTTAACAAACTTATCTGCAGATTCCTACCTTTTTATTATTCCGAAGAAATTGCAGTTTGTGTAGAGGAGTGTTTTTATAATTGGCAATCCGCTACTGCACCTGTATGACTCTAATGAGGAAAGTGATAAGGCCTGCATCCTTATTTACCTTTGGGAATTAGGCACCAAAAATGTTTTTTGTTGCAGGAAATTACATTTCTGGGGGGTGCACTATACACCATCTGTGTACAGAGTGCCACCAGGTTGCCATATCGCATCGCATTCTACAGAAAATATGGTACTGCGGGCTCTTTACCACGTAATCAGCCGTGTCCAATCACGTCTGATCAATGGCTTTTCCTGTTGATATCGTGATCGGCTTTTCCTCATTCGCGCCTGACAGACGCGAGTAGAGGAGAGCCAATCGGCGGCTCTCCTGACTGGGGGGGGGGGTGTCTGCACTAATTATTTATCAGCGCAGCTCCTCCTCGGATGCCCACACTAGACCACTAGGGAAACCGCCAGGACTACCAGGGAAGGGGGCAACATGTGGATGGCCAGGTATGTACAAATTATGCCCAATCAGTGCCCACAAATGGCTACTGACCTGCACCATTATATAACGTGATGCCCAGCAATGCCACCAATCAGTTTCATCAGTGCCCATCCGCTCAACCTATCAGTGCTACCCATAAGTGCCGTCGGTGCCGCCTATAAGTGCCCATCATCGGTGCCCGTCAGTGAAGAAGAAAATGTACTTATTTAGAAGAATTTTTAACAGAAACAAAGAAAAACTTGTATTTTTTGCGCAACAAATAAAAAAATAAACAGCTGCAGTGGTGATCAACTACCACCAAAAGAGAGCTCTATTTGTGGGAACAAAATGATAAAAAATTTGTTTGGGTTCAGTATAGCATGACCGCGCAATTGTCATTGAAATTGCGACAGCACTGAAAGCTGAAAATCGGCTTGGGTAGGAAGGTGTTGAAGTGTCTGGTATTGAAGTGGTTAAAGGATTATTGAGCTGAATAAAAATTTAAATGGAAGTGCTTGTGTTTTTTTTTATGTTGTAAGCAAGCTTCAACAATGCTTAAAGTGATAAACTCCCTATTTTTACCTATGGTAGGCTTATAATAAAACTTGTAGGCAAGCAGCATCTGGTGACGTCACCGACGCATGCAGTCTGAAGCAAGGGCATACCCGCGCCGTTCCTTCAGAGTTGGGTGCCACGGCTGAGACATCAGATGGCCTGTAATCTGCAAACCCAGAAGGAAGAGCAGGTAAAGATGCCAGCCTTTACAGCGGTGACAGCGCACCGCTGGAGGGCTTTGTTTCAGTGCAAGGCTTTCATAATATGCTAGTATGCGTACATACTAGCACATTTTGATATTTCCTTGCAGGGGTAACCCCCCCCCCCTTTTTTTTTTTCAAAAAATGTTCACGCAAGATAATACCAATAATACAGTAACATAAAAATAACATAGTAGGTAAGGGCCGGTTCACCTGCCGCGACCTCAGCGGCAACTTGCAGATGACTTCTGTATAGAAGTCAATGCAAGTCGCCCCGAGGTCGCCCAAAAGTAGTACAGGAACCTTTTTTCTGAGTCGGAGCGACTCGAGTCGCTCCTCTCAGAACGATTCCATTGTACAGAACGGGGGCGACTTGCGAGAGCGAGGCGAGTCGTGTCGCCTCGCATCGCCCGCTGTGTGAACCGGCTCTAAGCAATGCATTGGTTACATAAATCAGGAGATGTATACATCAACATATCTACATCCGGATAGTCCTGAGGGACACCAAGCTAAGCCGCTAGCCACCATTTAGCAGAGCGTGGTAGCATTACCCACTAGTATAACCAAAGGAGACTGGAGGAATAAAGATTCGAAAATGGTAGAGGGGGGAAGAGGAGGGGTAGGAATAGGAGGCCCCTTTTTTTTTTTTTTTTTTTTCCCTTCATAGTTTAACACCACTTTAAAGTTGGGTTAGAGCTACAGCCAGTACTTTTTTAAGCTTTAGTAGGGGAAGGTGGAAAAAGGGTGGCTGCATAGATAGGAATAAAGGGTGCTTTTAAGGTCATAAAGAAAAGCAGCTTATTGTTGAAAGAGGAACTTGACCTTTCTTAAGCTATCTCCCCTCCACCTGCTGTTTCCTTGCTTACGCTTTGAGGTTGGTGCCTACTAGTGTCCTGGTGGTTGAGAAACCAGATCCTAGGATAATTTGGCCATGTAATCTTCCTCTTCATCCCGTTTCTTTACTTTTTATTTTTTTTTTCTTTCTACATTTTATCAACTTTTTATTTATTTTTTTTTATTTTTTTTTATTGCTTCAAGCAAGTTTTCTTCAAGGGCAGAAATCTTTAATAAATCAACTGCCATTACAAATATTTTATACGGTTAG
This sequence comes from Lithobates pipiens, assembly GCF_037356315.1. Lineage (NCBI taxonomy): Eukaryota > Metazoa > Chordata > Amphibia > Anura > Ranidae > Lithobates > Lithobates pipiens. Next base: position 347,839,849 of record NW_027507758.1, on the reverse strand, counting down.
AGAAATGTCCACAATTTTAAATATGAAAAGACAAGCTAAGGCCTTGTACTGTAGGAAGTAACACTCGGCTGTTAAAAATTCATGGTTATTCTCTATACTAATTTGCTTTTATTGGTGACTTTTTAGATTTATTGGACTTTGTATTTTTTTTTTTTTTTATCTTCTTTTCAGTGTAATTGCAATAATTTCCCTGTTGGGATTAATCAAGTAATCTGAAACTCTCAGAACTAGATGGTTCATATAACCTTTGGTATTTTAGGTGGCTGGAATATCTCTTCCTAGCAGGTGAATTAAAGTATCCAGAGGTGCTTGTCCACATGCTTGATAATTGTGATCCAGGAGGCATCCCAAATTATTCATGAGTTCTATGCTTAATGGTAGCCTCTTTTGAAGGAGTACCATTTGCCCAATTAACCCAATGCCCACTCTCCTCCAAAATATCTTGTTTACCTGTAACAAGCAGGACGCTTCTTGTGATTTGCCAATGCGTCTGTCCAGCCAAGTAAGGAGCTCACTATCTTTGTGGATCACCACCCAGCCCCAACAGTGGAGAGAAGTCCTTTCTTATCACTGGAAAGTCATCACAACAGGCTCAAGTCTCTCAGTCTGAGGTGGAGTGTTCCAATTCCTAACAGCCAAAGGAACATGCTCATTGAGGAAGCCAAGCTTCTCATCAACCTCTTGGAGCTCAGAGAAGTCAGGTTGACCTTGCAGGCTAGTACCTCCTTTCTGAAGGAGCACCCAATCGGGGGTTCAGTCACAGTGCTGTTGTGGCTGCCTACATCAACCATTAAGGGGGCACTAGTAGCCTCGCTGCCTTGAAGGAAGTGAATCAGATCATTTCTTGGACAGAAATCCATTGACCAGCGATCTTTGGTCCCCATCCTATCAGTGGACAACTGCAAAGCAGATTATCTTGGCCATCGCCTTGATTAAGGGATATGGGCCCTGGTTCAGATATCTTCCATGTGATATGCCAAAAATAGGGGAATCCGGATGTGGACACCTTAGCCAAACTACCTTGGTTTGTTGAACCATGGGTCCTTTAGATTTAACCTCAGATGCATTGATAAATCCCCTGTTCTCCAATCAGGCTAATTTACACCTTCCCTCCAATGTGAAGCCTACCCCGCCGGCTAAAGAAAATAGATCAAGGGAAGAAAACAGTGATTCTGAATGCAATCAGCTGACCGAAAAGAACCTAGTACACACTTACTCAGACTTCTAGCAGTTGATGTCCCCATAAGACCAGATCTGACATCCCAAGACCGTTTATTCCCTCATGCTTTCAGTCCCTGGCTTTAATGGTATGGCTTTTGAAATGCAGGTGTTAAGGATAGAAGGGTTTCTGAGTCTGATTCCTACCTTGCTTAAAAGCAAGTGTCTCTCCCAGGAAGGCATTATCACACCTAGAATATTTTTTTTTTTTTTGCATGGTGTGAACAGACACTTCAGACCCAGTGATTGCTCTTTACCTTGCTTTCTGGCCCTCCTTACTTCCCTACAATCAAGTCAGGTGCTCTCCTTTAGCGAAAACCTTTTTGTTGTGCATGTCGTATTAAGCCCCCCTGTGTGTCGCCTTGTACTTCCCTGGGTTTTCTGCCCTGAAGCAACTACCATGTAAACTTATCAGATGTCCACTTAAAGGACCTCTTATGCAAAGTAGCTTTTTGATTACACATGTCTGCCCGACATGTTTCTGAACTAGAAGCCCTTTCCTGTAAAGAGCCTTTCCCCCATACTTTACAAGGTTGTCTTACGCCCAAAACCTTCCTTTCTTCCAAACGTGGGCTCTGCACTCCACTCCACCTCAATGAGGACATTGTCCCATAGTCCTTAAGCACTGTTCCTAGGCATCCAAAGCAAATCTCTACATTGTCTTGATATATTCAGAGCTATTAGAGTGTACTCAAAGCTACTGCTCCAATCTGATGGACCGATACTTTGCCCTGTACTCTGGGTTTCTCAAGAGATACTCTAAGGTCAACCATTTCATGATGGATACAAAATCTGAGTGAAAGAGCTTACGTGGGCATTTTCATGGGCATTTTTGGTACCAAGCCTCTCTAGCCCAGTTATGTAAAGGCACCACTGGGTCTTCTATTTGTGTGTTTTTCCCAGTGGATGTCCAGTCTAATGCTGATGCAGCTTTTGGCCACAGGTTTCTTGCAGTGGTTGTCTAAGGTTTGGTCTTTTGACACGTGTGTGGTCATGTTGGTACAGTTCTGTTTGTCTTGTTGCCCACACTGCCTATCCATTGCTTGAGGATGCCCCACGATGTATGAATATTCTACCTGTGTCTGGCTTTGTACAATTAAGCTGAAAGGATTTTAGACTTGCGGGAACTGTAAATGCCATATCTTGGAGTACAGGATACAAGCTACCCTCCTTCCCATTTCTTGGTTTACTTGTTATAGGAGAGATGCCAAGGGTGCTTGTTCTCTAAAGCTTTGCCACTGTCCAGTCACCTGTAGGTACATACAGTGAGGGGTGGGTGGGTGGTTGTAATCCGCTGCTGATTTTTTATTTTTTTTTCCTTTTTATTTAAAGTTTGCCCACTGACAAGGAAATGATCAGTCTAAAATTTCAATTGTAGGTATATTTAAATATTCAGAAAAACGCATTTCAAAAAAGTTATAAATTGATTTCCATTTTTTCCCTGTTAAAATAAAATAAAATCTACCATTTAAAATTAGACTGATCGTTTTTGTTAGTGGGCAAATGTACGAAATCAGCAGAGGATCAATCACTTTTTTTCCCCCCTTCACTATACCTATAACCATGGTCTATACTGTAGGTATTTAGACCCTGGTTATAGCTATAGTGTGTATACTGTGTTCTGTACTGTACTCCAAAATATGAAATTTTAGAGGCAAGTCAAAATGTCTTCATTTTGAATAGAATGAGGGAGGCTTATTATCCCTCTGAGTTTTATTAGTATTTTTGTGTGATTTTCCTTTGCTTCCTGCCTCATAGCCACAAGAGTGTGAGGAAGTCCCTCCAAAGTGAGGGAAATCCTTTATCACCAGAACAAGTTTTGCCTTGGGAGCCCTTTTAGCAGTGCTATTCTGCCGTTTAACCCCCCCCCCCGCTAAAGTCCGAAAGGGTTAAACCTGCCTGCAAAACGCTGCCGGTATAGCAGCGCTGCCCTATTGATTTCAGTGGGGAGCAGCGGTGAGTTCACCGCTCCAAAGAAGCTGCTGGCAGGACTTTTTGTGACGTCCTGCCAGCACACCGCTCCAGTGTGAAAGTCCTCAGGCTTTCACATTGGAGTGAATGGAGCCGCTTTTTTCAGGCGCTATGCAGGTGCTATTTTTAGTGCTGAAGTGCCTGAAAAATGCCAGCAGTGTGAAAGGGGTCTTAGTTTAGACGAGACTTGCACTTGCAAATAAAATTGGAAGTGCCAAGGTGGCTGAATAAAGTATCCTTCCCTCCTTTGTCATGTATGCTCACCTGAAACTGAGAGCTATAGACCGTCTCAACAGGCAACCCTGCAGTTAAAATCTTCCTTTCCTCTGCACTTGATCAGTAAATCTTTATAGATTTCCATAGGGCTATCTATTAATCTTCTTTTAGACCAAATTGGTGTTGTCCCATAGAAGTGTGAGGACCCACTGTGAAAGCATGGCCATTGGCAGTAGTTTTGCCCATAGGATGTGGAGAGCCTTGACTGTAAGGTGCATGCAGGCTATACAAGAATGGAACCCCCCCCATTAATAACTGTCTTTTGACGTTAGCTGCACCTTGAAGGACATTACAGAATTTTATTTTAGATTCAGGGGTAAGTGGCTGGATTTGTGTACGTTATCTGAGCTAGCAAGTGTAGGAAAGATTTCAAATGTAACAGATGCTACAAAAGTGCCTTTTGTTGGCAGTATATGCAGGAGAGTCATGTAAGGCACACTCTTCTGACATGTGAGCATCAGACATTCCTGGCTAGAAAATATGCGAATATGTACATCACTTCCGAGTATGCAACTTACTTTTTTTTTTTTAAACTGATCAATACGCAGCACATGTTTATGCGCCTGTGTGTACATGCACATTTTGAAAACAACGGGCTGCATTTAGATCAGTTTAAGGTCGGGTCTTCACATCCAATTCGCTTGACAGTGTAACCGGCTCTCAATGGAGCCAGTTCACACAGCTCCGAGACAAGGGTCTTGTGCTTCTTTGGATCCGTTTTCAGGTCTGAGTTCAGGTAAAAACAGTGAACGGGAATGCCTTGCGAACCACTCTGCAGGTAGTGTGAACCCAGTCTAAAAAAAATAAAAAATAAAAAAGGTGCCTGTGTGTTCAGGCAGCTTGTGCTTTAAGGAGTGTGGCGGGTATAGCAGTGGGCATCATGGAGGATATGCTGGGGCAATATGGGATGGAGCAAAGTGTGAAGGCTGTGACACATATTTGAGGGCTTGGTAGACTGGATCAAGGTACTTCATCTGAAAGCTTGTTTAAATTTGTAGAATCTTTTACTTTGTGATTTACAATAGTTTTGTGATTTACACAAGTTTAAAAAAAAAAAAAAAACCTAAAAACTTTGGTAACTATTTTGTCTCTGTCAGGGTTTTTGTAACTGCTAATGAGTTGGTGCTGTTCCCTGCCAGGATGATTGTAGTTCTTGTCTGCTTTTATTTGTAGAAATGGATATATTTTTATGATGTAGACTTTATACATCATTTGGTAATGGTAACATTAAAACAAACCCCAAGGTCTGGATCATATTAGTGTGGTGATTTTTGCATGCGATTTCAGGTGTGATTATGCAGTGCGGGTACTGTGCGGTTTATGTGAGTGCTTTGCGATTGTCGTCTGATCTTAGTGGTATGTGGTTTTGGATGTATTTTTTTGGGCTGGGAAACTGCTACTGCTGTCTTGGGCAGGAGCGTAGTTCAGCAAAAATCAGATCTACAATATATGTACATGTATGTTTGATACGTTTCCATCCAAGTCTATGGGACACAAAATCGCACTGCATCACACCAAAGTAGCAAAGAATCCTTCCCCAAACTCTGATTGCAGTTGTGCTGCATTGATGTGAACAGGCACCGTTCAAAACAATGCTATTTCCATTGTCATGCGCTTCTGTGCATCACAAATGGAGCCATCCCCTCTGGGAGAGCCTAGTGATTATTGCTAGTGGCTTTAACAGTGATAATAGCATGTAAAATCCAGCAGGCTGGTTTTACCTGCCGAATCGAATCTTGGCCGGTTCAGTGGGATTCAAACCCAAAAGTCTATAGCTGGTTTAAGACAAGTGTAGTTTTTGGCACTTCTTTTTATTTACTTTTTTTGTGTACTCCTTAGGTCCCGTTCATATCTAGGCATTTGTGATCAAGGACAGAATGGCATTGCTTCTGCCCACAATCCCAAAACCAATCGCACCATGAGTGCAAATCTTGTGTGATAAGGTTAGCGCGATTGCATCACAATTTATCACTCAAAAAGGAGCACGAGTTTCTTTTGAGTGATCAGCTTCACAAGATGCAGTTTGCTGTGATTGCACTCTGATTTATTGCACAATCAAAGCAGAATCGCACCCGCATTTAAGTGCAGATGAAAATGAATGGCACCTGAACAAGCGTGGTGCGATTTGTCAGTTTTGCAGAGCATTTTGGGATTGCGGGCAGAATCACTGCATTTCTGTTAGTCAAGGCAAGCGCCTAGGTGTGAACAGAGCCTTAAAGAACTATAGTAGAGCTGCACAATTAATCGTTAAAAAAAATCATGACAATTTCTATTGCAGAGTTTGCCGATTCTTTCACATAAGTGGAGAGACTTATCTGCTCACTCAGCTGTCAAGAGAAAACATCTGGCAGTCTGACAAGTTTTTAACATGAAACATTGTAACTAATGCTTCCTTCTTAGATCAAAGGGATAAACTTCTGTGTGTAAAGAAAAAAATCAGTCTGCCAAGTTTTCAACAACCAGTAAATGCAGGAAGTTTAACCACTTAAAGTCTAAATCTTTCTGACTCTTGTTTCTTAAGTTAAAATCAATATTTTTTTTCTAGAAAATTTAGAACCCCCAAACATATTATATAGTATTAGTAGAGACTCTAGGGAATAAAATGGCAATTGCTGCAATATCTTATGTCACACTGTATTTGCCCAGCGGTCTTTCAAATGCAATTTTTGGGGAATAAATACACTTCAATGAATAATAAAAAAAAAAAAACAGTAAAGTTAGCCCAATTTTTTTTTGTTTTAATATGAAAGATGTTACGCCGCGAGAATCGTGATCTATCTGCTAAGTAAAAAAACTGTGATTCTCATTTTAGCCAGAATCGTGCAGCTCTAAACTATAGGCAAATCGGTTTAATCCAGCAATATATGTAACAGCCTCTATCAGTGTCTGTTCATCTAACAATTGAATACAATATCACTACCTACTTGTAAGAATTCTGGTAAAAGCATATATTTTTTCCCCACTTCCTTTGGTGCGGTGATGAAGCTTCCTTAAGTTTCCCAAATAGGGAATTGTCACAGATATCCTCCGCACTTCTCGTTCAACCAGGGTTTACTGTATGTTTACATTTGGCATCATGTGGTGTAAATTATAGACACATGCTCCACTATGTGGAAATGCCGCAACAAATGCTGCTAATTAGTTTGCTGAGCCACTTGCGTGGTTTTTGTTCCGGAACACAAGGGAAAGCACAGGATAACCCCGCCAACTCTACCCTTTAGACACAGAAGCACTGGACAAAAATTTAAAAAAGCTTTTAAAACAAAAAACCGAAAACATTAGGAACATTTTGATGTATTTTTTTAATGTAGCCTAGCAGAGCTTATTATTATTGACACCTTTATGCGCAGTATGCTTGCTGGTTTTTACGGTGTTGCTGTTAGGCGGCACAGTGGTGTAGTGGTTAGCACTCTCGCCTAGCAGTAAAAAGGGTCGTTGGTTTGAATCCCAACCATGACACTACCTGCCCGAAGTTTGCATGTTCTCTCTGTGCCTGCGTGGGTTTCTTCCAGGCATTCTGCTTTCTTCCCACACTCCAAAGACATGCTGGTAGGTTAATTGGCCTCTGTCCAAATAATTGGCCCTAGTATATGAATGTGAGTTGAGGACCTTGGATTGTGTGCTCCTTGAGGATAGGGACCGGTGTACGATGTATGTGTGGAGCGCTGTGTGAATTGACGGCCCTGTATGAGTACCTTAATCACGTAAGGACCGCCGTATGTAGATATACGTTGGCAGAATGGCATGTACGGGCACAAGCACGTGCCCATACGCGCTTGCCTTCCAGCGAGTGGGGGGTCCGATCGGACCCCCTCCCGCTGGCTGCGGCGGTCCGTTTAGCTTCAGGAGCGATCCGGGATGAGAGGATGGCCATTGGTTTCTGGCCACCCCCTCTCGATCGCTCCTGGCGCATGAGAAGCTTCCCCTGCCTGTGTAGTGTAAACACAGGCAGGGAGGAAGTGATGTCACTCCTCGTGGCGGTCTTTTTGACTGGACTGCGAGGAGAACACAAAGTAAGTGCACCAATCACTACACTGACACGTAGGTACACATAGGCACACAAATCACCCCCCCCCCCCCTCCCAGTCAGTGTCACTGATTGCAGTGATCATTTATTTACTGATCACTGCATTTAGTGTCAGTTGTGACAGTATACATTGTCAGGGCAGTTAGTGTTAGGTCCAGGGTAGCCCCCTACCCCCCAATAAAGGTTTAACCCCCTGATTGCCCCTAGAGTTAACCCTTTCACCCCCTTTTGCCAGTGTCACTAAGCAATCGTTTTTCTGATCGCTGCATTAGTGTCACTGGTGCTGCTAGGTAGCTAGTTATTTTTTAGGTTCACCGCCAGGTTTTTATAGCGTTAGGTACCCCCATATATAACCTAATAAATATTTGAACCCCCTGATTGCCCCTAGAGTTAACCCTTTCACCAGCGATCACTGTATAAGTGTCACTGGTGACGCTGGTTAGCCATTTAGTTATTTAGGTTCCCCGTCAGGTTTTTATATAGCGTCAGGGACCCCCATATACTACCTAATAAAGGTTTTAACCCCCTGCTTGCCCCTAGAGTTAACCCTTTCATTTCGTTTGGTTAAAAAGATTGCATGACCGCGCAATTACCAGTTAAAGCAGTGCAGTGCGAAATTGTAAAAAGACCTCTGGTCCTTAGGCTGACAATTGGTCTGGGGCTTAAGTGGTTAAATAATTTATAATGAGCATCTTAATGACACACTGTATAGGGATAGGGACAATTGTAGACAGGCACCCACACTCACTCAGGTTGAACTGGATGGATTGGTGTCTTTATTCACCCTTACGAACTGTGTAACTATGCTGTTCAACCCTTTGTAAGGAGTGTTTTGAAACCACGTGGAAGACACTACAAGTGGGATTTATTTCACCGCACCTAAAGTCCACTGGTGTGAGTGGCCACTAAGCCATTATTGCTGCATTTAAACACTTTGTTGTCTTTGGTCACCTGACTTCTGCCATTTGTTTTCAACTTTCCATCTATCTAATCTTCTGCCCTTGTTTTAACTTTGGGTAGTAAAACATTTTTTTTTCTGCCAGTAAATACCTTCCAGAGCCCACTTCCTGTTGCTGGTCTGGTCATTAGCCAAGGCTTATGTTATCATGCACAGTTTTCTCTCTCTCCCCTTTGCCAGGAAGGGAGGGGGAACGAGTCCTAAGAGGGTCAATGACAGCTGCAGAGCTAGAAGTGTGCCTCTGTGTGAATCCAGGAAGTGAACAGGCAGCAGCTTCAGCTTCCTACAGTTTCAATGGCTGCAGCATATTTGGCAAGTAAAGAATCACAATATATATGAAATATGCAGTGTGGTTGGAGGGAAGCTTCGGAATGGCAAAACATGTTTTTATTACAAATTATGTGAGCAGACTGCAGTTCCTCTTTAAGCCCTTGGGTACACAGATGAGAATATTGGACAAATAATCATCTGTTTTTTTTTTTTTTTTCATATTGAAACTGAAGTTACTTGACTAACAATTATATTCTGTCATACTAGAATTTTTGTAAGTGTTATAAAGTGTTGTAATATACACACACTTTATTTAAATAAGGCACTAAAGACTTTTTTTTTTTTTTTTTTTTTTTTAAATCTTTTACTGACTTTCTTCAAGCCTAGTATGCGATTACACCGAGTTTCTGTTAATGCTATAACCTTGTCATGAAAACAAGTCTCCATAGACTGCCTCTCATGTTGCCATGGTGTCACCATGGATAAAATGATCTGAGATGGTTGTCATATGCATGGACTGCTTGTGTCATTGATGGAATATGTAGTTTTATTCCAATGAGGATAGTGGACTGGAGCATATTTACCACCCCCCCCCCCCCCCCCACCCTTTATTTTTTACATCATTTACTATGTCAATTTAGTGGCTTTACTTACAAATGTAACACTTGTCTCTCCTAAATAAAGCGGCTGTCCATGAATTGTTTGGGATATTGACCTATAACACTTTATGTGCTGTGTGTATTTTTGTTCTTCCCAATATCCTTTTTGAAATGCTCTTTTCTCAAGCAGCTTAATTTACCTTCAGGTTTAGTTAAAATATATACACACACAAAACAAAAATCTATTGGCTGTTAAGCCATCGTCCATGCTAGTGCGCCTGTCGTTGCGATGCAATGAACGACTATGGAAGTCTATGTTGCCCATTCACATCAATGCAATATAGTGCAGTGTGATTTTTGAAGAGGTGCAGGTGTATTTTTTTTTTGGGGCAGCATAGTGCTTTTCTGGCCCGACTTCAATAGGAGTGTGTAAATAAATATATATATGTGCTTTTGTGTGTTTTTAACCAGTTCCCGTCCACGCTATAGTAAAGACAGCTACAACGTGGGTAGCCGCGCCATTCCTTCAGAGCTCTGTGCCGCTGCCAAGACTCCTGCACAAGTTTACTACCGCTTTAAACATTTCAGTTGTAGGGTAACAAGGCTGACAGTCACTGTCTTGGATAATATGTGATACTCTCCCCCTTCCTAACCTGCCATACAACCTTCCAGATAGAAATCCTCTTTCAGGTGCGAAGGGTAAAAAGACACCCTGTACATAAAATTTAGTTGAACTGCTCATGTATAGCTAGTAGTAGCCAGTTACATTCAGATAAAATTGTACTGTAATATCCAAGACTTTTCATAATTTCTCCAAGCCACTTCAGGTCTGAGTGTCAGGACGGTAACCCCAGCATTTATGTCCACATGTGTATTATAGACACTATGCTTGCACAACATAAGGGGAGATGTTCCCATGTATGTATCTACCGGTGCTTCAGATTCTAGTGAGAAAATGGTTAATAACTCTCCTACTTCCCCCACCACAACCTCCTCCTGCTGTTGAAGCCCAGCCCACTTGCTGAGAACTTATATGGCATAATTGGATGTGTGTGGAAAGTATGGACACACACACATGCTCACTTCTTTTTTTTTCTTCTTCTACAAATACGAGAGAATATGTAGTGAATCTCTTTTATGGTACATATAGAATGTTTAAAAAACAAAGCAGCAGAGCAGGTAGACTTTTATTGGCATAAGCAGAGGCTGCTACAGAGCATATTACAGCTTATGTGTGTTAAAGGGGTTGTAAATCCTCATGGTTTTTTTTACCTCAATGCATTCTATGCATTGAGGTGAAAAACCTCTTGTAGTGCAGCAGCCCCCCAGTGCCCCTGTTTTTTATTTACCTTAACCCTCTTTCTCACATCAGGGATGAGCACTTCCAGCTCTAGCTGGTGTCTTGTGTCCTGATTGGCTAGATTCATGGCAGCGCATCGATTGGCCCCGGCTGCTGTCAATCGAATCCAATGACTTTGGGGGGGGGGGGCACAGAGTAATGCTGTCTGTGTCAAGACGCAGCAACAGGACACGGGGGCGCGCCTGCACGGTGGTCCCGAGGGAGATTGCTTATCCGGAGCCACAAGTGCCTCTAAGGATTAAAGTTGGGATCTCTCCAGAGCCTTGCCTGGCTAAGTGACGTCAGCTGACATTAGAATGAAAAGCACTCCTGTGATCCCCAGGAGAAGTAGGGTCAAAAGAGCGTTGCCCTTACTACTTTAACTTTTAGTTCTGTCCTTATTTCCTAATTGTGCTTCTGCATTTTCATCCCCCCATATGGCACCATAAAGTACTTCTACCTTGTCTGGAATCTATTTTAGCTCACCAAAATTGGTATGCGGTTTCCACTTTCTGAAATGTGAAATCTGTACTCGCCAATCCTCTGACATGTGCACCAAGTGCTGGATTGTAGTCATGCGGAAGGACTGCTTTCAATTGTACCTGTATTTATGGAGGAACAGCATTGCTATGGCAATGATAGAACTACAGAACACCTCCCACTCTCCATCTTCATAACAAGACAACTTGGAACAGTGCTAACTAATAATGCAGCCAGGGCAGACTGCACAGCTCCTTGGATTTCTGGAAGGATATATGGGTTTTTTTTCTTATGTTGCACAGATGTAACAAATCACTTTCAGTGGTATTTTTATAGAATATTTACATTTTCTCAGTATGCTTTTGGCTCTAAGGGATTCGAGGATGGGTAAAGCTACTTGAATATTTCTACACTACAGTAAAGGTGAAACTCCCCTGCATTAGAGTCCAGGCTTAACTGTAACTTGTTGGAGCCTGAAACCTCAAATGGGTCTCAGGATGGATGGATTGCAATTGGATGTCAAAACTTCCATTAAGCATGAACATGCTTTGGTCTAAAGCACAAAGAGGTTCAGAGTTGCTGTTTTTATGAGAATTTTAATGGGCATAAAGTAGGGTTGCACCAATACTGCTTTTTTAAGACCAAGTACAAGTACTAATCCTTTTTCTCATGTACTTGCCAAAACCTATATATATATATATATATATATATATATATATATATTTTTTTTTTTTTTAATGTACTGTGACAGAGGCACGAATATGCAGCACTGATGACATGGGGGGCTGTTATTTTTTTTCAATTATTTTTACTATGTAACCTTTTAAATATTTATTACAATTCTTTTTTTTTTTTTTTATCAGCCCTGTTGGGGGCTTTGGTGAGATATCAGGGGTCTAAACAGACCCCTGACATCTCCCTTTTTGAGACAAGGAAGGGGACTGAGAACACAGATCCCCCCCAGTCCCTTTATCTGCAGACTCAGCTGCACTGAAAATGAATGGACATGAGGCAGAGGCAAACACAGTTTACAATGTTCAGTTATAAATGGACAGTCAGTGATCAATGACTCTGTTCGTTCGGAAAAGGAAGGAGCCGGTAAATGACAGATTTACCAGCTCCTTCCTGCGCTCTCCATCCTGACAGATCAAGGACAAAGGGACCAGAACAGAGTAAGGAGGGGGATTTACAAGCCCCGATTCCCCCTGTATAGATTTCAAGAAATCCGCGGAAGGGAGAAGCACCTGTCTGCTACTTTATTGAACAAAACGACTGCACGGTCGTGCGATGTGGCTCCCAAACAAAATTGAAGTCCCCCCCCCCCCCCCCCACAAATAGCTTTATTTTGGTGCCATTTTATCACCTCTGCGGTTTTTATTTTTTGCACTATAAACAAAAAAAAGCATACATTTTGAAAAAATCGCATTATTTTTTTACTATATCCTCCAAAAATATATAAACATTTTTTTCCTCAGTTTCAGACAATACGTATTCTTCTACATATTTTTGGTTAAAAAAAAATCTGCAATAAACGTTTGGTTTCAAGAAATGTTATAGCTTCTACAAAATAGGGGATAGTTTTATGGCATTTTTATTCATTTCTTTTTTACTAGTAATGGCGGCGATCTGCGATTTTTATCGTGACTGTGAAATTATGGCAGACCGGATAATTTTGGGACCATTTATACAGCGATCAGTGCGATTAAAATTGCATTGATTACGGTGTAAATGTGACTGGCAGTGAAGGGGTTAATGCTAGGTGGCGCTGTAGGGGGTTAAGTGTGTCCAAGGGAGTGATTCTAACTTGGGGCGAGGGGGGGCGCACATCACTGATTGTGCTCACGATCACAGGGAGCGCTGATCAGTGTCAGTGTCACTAGGCAGAACATTTGCATCTCCCCATTCTTCTGTGAGACTATCGTGGGTATCCCCGCAGACATTTAGTCCTGCGATATGACTCGCGGTACTCATGGCCATTTAGACAGTTGTTTAGTTTTTCAGCCAGTTAATGGGCACAATATCGATCATCTTTGAGACGTTTTTGAGCCAAATAAACAGGACAAGTTTGGAAATTTTCTGCCGAACGATAAATTGAAAGGTTAATGTGTTTCCCATCTGAACTGTCTGCACTAGGTATATGTAAAAAAATGCATTGCTTTATGTCCACTGAACAATTTATCGGTCATTACATGATAGCACTATCGTTTGTGCTCCTGGCCGAATGTTTGTTTTTCGAAAATGGGTTTGGCCGATTTTTCGTATAGTGTATGGCCAACATAAGTCCTTGCATTCAAAAAAAGACCTGCCTTTTCTGATCAGTCGATAGCAGTGCCCGTTAGAGCGGGCATCCACTCACCTGCTGATGCCACTGCATCACCAGCTGTCCCATTTATAGTGAATGGGACTGTCATTGAGTCAACATTTCATATAGTGTATGGCCAGCATAACTTTACTGTTTCATTTTTTTTTTAATTCATGGAAGTGTATTTTTTTTTTGCGTTTGAAAGAACACTTTTCAAATGCAGAGCAACAAAATATATGTTTGGGAGTTCTAAGTAATTTTCTAGAAATGTATTATTTTTTTTTAACTTGTGAGTAGCAAGTGTCTGAAAAAGGTTTAGTATTTTTAAGTGGTTAAACTTCCCTCATTTACAGACTGAAGGTCATCCCTTTGATTTAAAGTGGAAGTAAACCCATCGATTTTAAAGCGGGAGTCCACCGGGACTCTGCGTTTTTTTTTATTTTTTTAAAAGCCAGCAGCTACAAATACTGCAGCTGCTGACTTTTAAAATAGTGACACTTACCTGTCCAGCGCGCCCGCGATGTCGGCACCCGAAGCCGATCTCTAGATCGTCTGTAAGGTGCTGCCGCCGCCATCTTGGGTATGGGAATCAGGAAATGGAGCCTTTCGGCTTCATTTCCCGGTTCCCTACTGCGCATGCGCGAATCGCGCTGCGCAATAAGGACGGTCCCCGCTGCCTCTGGGATCTGTGTGTTTCCCAGCAGGCAGCGAGGCACTTGCGGAAAGGGGCGGGCACTTGCGGAAAGGGGCGTAATCTACGCCCCTTTCCGCAGAGAGCTATCCCGGAAGTGGGTGCAGAATACCTGTACTGTACAGGTATCTGCACCCCCCTCCCCCCTGAAAGGTGCCAATTGTGGCACCGGAGGGGGGGAGGGTTCCGATGAGCGGAGGTCCACTTTAGGGTGGACCTCCGCTTTAAACAGTTTAAAAAAAAAAAAAAAAAAAAAAAAAAGGCATTGTGGGAATGCTAACTGCACATTGGCTGTGCTCTCAGCCAAACTATCAAACCATCCAATGGCTGGTGTCATAACGAATCACATGTGCAGCATCATAGCAGTTGAAGATTAAACAGAGGCAAAGATGTCGGCTTCCTTGGCTGAAAACGATAGGGGAGTTTACTCCCACTTTAACCTCTTCCCGCCCTATAGCCGAATGACGGCCGTAGAGCGGGCGCTTTCGTCCGGGAGGCCGTCCCTGGACGTCCGGTTTACTTCCGCAATGCGGCGCGCATCGGGGAAGTTCTGTGTTTGTCGTGTCCCCTGGAGACAGGCAAACACAGATCGCTGTAAACGGCCAATCACAGCGGCCGTTTACAGCGCGATCGGCGTGTCCAATGTGAGATGATCTCATATGTAAACATATGAGATCATCTCTCATCGCCGCTCTCCCTCCTCACACAGACAGCGTGTGAGAGGGGAGAGATGAACGGCTGCAGCGGGCGTAAGTGTAAAAAAAAAAAAAAAGTTAAAAAAAGTGCCATCTGCCCCCAGTGCCACCTGTTAGTGCTATCTGTCCCCAGTGCCACCTGTTGTCTGTGCCATTTGTCCCTAGTGCCATCTGTCATCAGTGCCACATATCAGTGCCATTTGTCATCGGTGTCATGTGTCATCAATGCCACTTAGTGCCATCTGTCATCGGTGGCACGTATTAGTGCCATCTGTCATCAGTGGCACGTATTGGTGCCATGTATTAGTGCCACGGATTAGTGCCATCTGTCATCGGTGCCACGTGTCATCGGTGCCACGTATTAGTGCCATGTGTCATCGGTGCCACCTGTCATCAGTGTCACGTGTCATTGTCCTGGTGCTCCAGGGCCTTTAAAAGTGTAATCAACAAGTTAGATGTGTAATTTATGCTCCTAGAACATGTGACGGCGCTCCCTGCATGTTGGGCCTCTCTATGTGGCCAGGCTGTGAAAGTCCCACACGTGGGGTATTGTAATACTCAGGAGGAGTAGCAGAATTTTTTTGGGGGGTGTCATTTGTGGTATACACATGCCATGTGAGAGAAATAACCTATTAAAATGACAATTTTGTGGAAAAAAATAAAAAAAATTAAAAATCTTAATTTTGCAAAGAATTGTGGGAAAAAAATTACAACATCAAAAAGCTCACCATGCCTCTTACTAAATACCTTGGAATGTCTACTTTCCAAAAGGGGGTCATTTGGGGGGTATTTGTACTTTACTGACTTGTTCGGGTCACAAGAAGCGAGATAGGCCACCAGTACATCAGATGTGATCAATTTTGTGCGATTCGCACCACAGCTTGTAGACTCTCTAACTTTCACAAAGACCAAATAATATCCACTAATTTGGGTTATTTTTACCAAAGATATGTAGCAGTATAAATTGTGGCCAAAATTTATGAAGAAAAATTAATAATTTGCATAATTCTGTCACAGAAACAAAGAAATATGCGTTTTTTTCCCCGAAATTTTTGGTCTTTTTTCATTTATAGAGCAAAAAATAAAAACCCCAGAGGTGATCAAATACTACCAAAAGAAAGCTCTATTTGTGGGGGAAAAAAAGGACAAAAAATTAATTTGGGTACAGTGTTGCATGACTGAGTAATTGTCATTCAAAGTGTGAGAGCACCGAAAGCTGAAAATTGGTCTGGGCAGGAAGGGTGTTTAACCACTTGGTTCCCACACTACGTCTATTGACGTCATGGGCTTTCAGTGGTTATATCTAAATGATGCCTGAGGCCACAGACATCATTCAGATATTGCCATTTTCAGCCGGCGATTCCCTGCACCATAAGAATGATCATAGCGGCTGTTCCGCCGCTTGATCGTTCTTGCGGGAGGGGACGCCCCCCCCCTCCCGCCGCCCTCCGGTGCTTCTACCGACTCACCGTTTCCATCGGTGAGTCGGTCACAGGATCCACCGGCCCCAGCAAGTAACCATAGAGATTTCTGGCGGACTAGATTGTCCCTGGAGTCTCTATGATCGTTCGGAGGCCGGGAGCGATGTTATGACGTCACGCCCGGCCTCGGTATTCAAATTAAAGGCGCCGATCTGGCTAGGAAGCCAGGATTGTTTTTTTTTTTTTTTTTTTTTTTAATTCTTCCCAGCCTAGAGGTGAGATATGGGGTCTTATTGACCTCATATCTCACTGTAAATATGTCCGATCATGCCATATTCCTATTACAAGGGATGTTTACATTCCTTGTAATAGGAATAAGTCATCAATTTTTTTTTTTTTTTTTTAAGTGTAAAACTAAAAAAATAAAAATAAAATTAACAATAATAAAAAAAAAAATTAAAGCGCCCCTGTCCCCGTGAGCTCGCACACAGAAGCGAACGCATACTTAAGTCCCGCCCACATATGAAAACGGTGTGCAAACCACACATGTGAGGTATCGCCGCGAACGTTAGAGCGAGAGCAATAATTCTAGCCCTAGACCTCCTCTGTAAAGTTTGGCACCATTCCACGAGCGTGTGCAATTTTGAAGCGTGACATGTTGGGTATCTATTTACTTGGCGTATCCTACTCTTTCACATTATGTAAAAAAATTGGGCTAACTTTGCTGTTTTTTTTTTAAGCATGAAACTGTTTTTTTTTCTGAAAAAAACATGTTCGAAAAATTGCTGCGCAAATACCGTGTGAGATAAAAAGTTGCAACGAGCGCCATTGTATTCTCTAGGGTCTTTGCTAAAAAAAACATATATAATATTTGGGGGTTCTATGTAATTTTCTAGCAAAAAAATTAGGAATTTTATACGTAGGAGAGAAATGCCAGAATTGGCCTGGGTGCGAAGTGCTTAAGTGCCCAGTAAGCAAGTGGTTAAAGAACCGATAGAGATTGAGGAATGTCGTCTTTTGACAGCTCTGGTTTTGCATGGTTTGTATAGAATCAGGGAAATGTCAGTTCAGTTGGAGAGAGGGAAGTTGAATGCAGATCGTTTTTTTTAAAGATTAACCATGCAGCTCGAGTATGCCTGTGTATGTGGGGATGGGGAGGCTCTAGGTCGTCGTCTCCTCCTCCTCCTCCCTCTTCTCCCTTCTCCCCATAGACCATCCTCCGCACCACCATCAACGTCATCCCTTCCACGCTGCGCTCCACGAGGGTAGTCTTCCCGGTCGCGACTGCAGACTGGCAGTGGTGAGAGGAAGCGGTGCGGAGGATGGTTTATGTGGACAGCTTTACCCCTCATGCCTGCATACTAAGGTGTGCCTCTTTTAATCCTCAACCATGTGAGCTGCCAAATGTTGCACCTTCATCAACCGCTTGCTGACCAGCTGCTGTCATTCTACTGCGCCAGGTTGGCACAATCGCATGAACCGTCATAGCTATACGTCGGGACCGTGATTGCAGGGGGGGGGGGGGGGGGTGGCGATGGCCAATGGTTGCGATGACCGCCAGCCACAAGCGATCGCAAGCAAACACACACTTCCCTGTTCTGAGAGGAGTGACAGATTGTGTGTTCCTATTAGCCAGGAACCACGAATCGTCACTTCCTCCAGTCGGTCCCCTCCCCCCTTCAGTTTGAATCACCTCCCAGGGAACACAGCTAACCTCTTCACAGTAACATTTATACTGTAATCAGTTCATTTTTATAGCACTGATTGCTGTATAAATGCCAATGGTCCCAAAAACGTGTCAAAAATGTCCGATGTGTCCGCCATAATGTCGCTGCCCCAATAAAAATCGCGGATCGCCGCAATCACTAGTAAAAAATGCTATAAATCTAGCCCCTATTTTGTAGACGCTATAACTTTTGCACAAACCAATCAATATACGCTATTTGCTTATTTTTTTTTTTTTACCAAAAATAAGTGGAAGAATACATATCGGCCTAAACTGAGGAAAAAAATAGCTTTTTAACCAGTTCCTGACCAGCGCACGCCGATGTACGTCGGCAGAATGGCACGGGCAGGCATATTGGCGTAGAGGTACGTCCAATCTTTAATGCCGCCCTGCAATCTGGTCGGGACTCCCGTGAGTCCGGTCGTGAGTCCCGCGGACTCGATCACTACGGGCATACCCGCGATCGTCTCATGGGGCAGCTGAACGGAGAGATGCCGTTGTAAACAGCATCTCCCCATTCTGCCTAGCAACTAATGACGCTGATCTCTGCTCCATGTGATTGGAGTAGAGATCAGTGTTCACTAAATGAAAGCCCAGCCCAACAGTTAGTAACACACCCCTAGGAACACTTAACCCCTACACTGCCACCCACTGGTTAACCCCTTCACTGCCAGTGTCATTTACACAGGAATCACTGCATTTATATAGCAGTGATTGCTGTATAAATGACAATGGTCCCAAAAATGTCCGATGTGTCCGTCACAATGTCGCAGTCACAATAAAAATCGCTGATCCCCGCCATTACTAGTAAAAAAATTTTTTTTTATAAAAATGCCATAAAACTATCCCCTATATTGTAAACGCTAAAACTTTTGCGCAAACCAATCAATCGCTTATTGCGATGTTTTGTTTTTTTTTGGTTTTTTTTACCAAAAATGTAGAAGAATACGTATCGGCCTAAACTGAGGGAAAAATGTTTTTTTTATTTATTTTTGGGGATATTTATTATAACAAAGTAAAAAAATGCGTTTTTTTTTTCAAAATTGTCACTATATTTTTGTTTATAGTGCAAAAAATAAAAACCACAGGGGTGATCAAATACCACCAAAAGAAAGCTCTATTTGTGGGGGAAAAAAGACGTCAATTTTGTTTGGGAGCCACGCCGCACGTCCGTGCAATTGTCAGTTAAAGTGACGCAGTGCAGAATCGCAAAAAGTGGTCTGGTCTTTGACCAGCAAAATGGTCCGGGGCTGAAGTCGTTAAAAAAAAGGGGATATTTATTATAGCTAAAAGTACAAAATATTTTTTTTTCCTTCAAAATTTACGCTTTTTTTTTTGTTTTTATAGCGCAAAAAATAACCACAGAGGCGAACAAATACCACCAAAAGAAAGCTCTATTTGTGGGGGGGAAAAGGATGTAAATTGTGTTTGGGTGCAGCATTGCATGACCACGCAATTGTCAGTTAAAGCAACACAGTGCCAAATTGCAAAAAATGGCCGGTCATTTGGCAGCCAAATCTTCTGGGGCTGAAGTGGTTAAATGTAACCACATTGCTACACTTAGAGGCGCATCTCTTCTCTCTTATACTCTCTAGCTCTCCTGCTGGATTTTGCTTCCAATCCCCTTGTGGAATCTGCCATTTGTGACAGACATTTTATGGTTACACAACCTGGTCACATTGCTATAATCTTTTTTTTATTTATTTTTTATTTTTTTTTATATGGACTGTAAACTGAAAGACCTATAAATAAATGGTTGTGGAATGAATGATCTGAGTTTCCATTATTTATTATGGGGAAATTCTTTGATGTACAAGTGCTTTGGATTACAAGCATATTTCCGGAACTAATTATGCTCACAATCCAAGGTTTTACTGTATAGAAAAAAAAGCAGATAATTACATTTAAAAGCTGACAGTGACAGTCCGGTGTCTTGTTAACCACCTCAGTACAGTGCAGTTACACCCCCTTCCTGACCAGACCAATTTTCAGCTTTCAGCGCTCTCACACTTTGAATGACAATTACTCAGTCATCCAACACTGTATCCATATGAAACTTGCGTCCTTTTTTCCACACAAATAGAGCTTTCTTTTAGTGGTATTTAATCACTAGTGGGTTTTTTATTTTTTGTGCTATAAATAAAATAAAACGTAAATTTTGTGAAAAAAATGCCTTTTTCTTCGTTTCTGTCATAAATTTTTGCTAATTAGTAATTTTTCTTCATAAATTTTGGCCAAAATTTATACTGCTACATATCTTTGGTAAAAATAACCCACATAAGTATATATTATTTGGTCTTTGTGAAAGTTATAGAGTCTACAATCTATGGTGCCAATCACTGAAAATTCATCACTTCTGATCAGGCCTTCAGTACATCAGGTGTATCTAATTTCTTGAGACTCTAACTAGTCAGGAAAGTACAAATACCCCCCAAATGACCCCTTTTTACAAAGTAGACATCCCAAGGTATTAAGTAAGTAGCATGGTGAGTTTTTTTAACTTGTCATTTTTTCCCACAATTCTTTGCAAAATGAAGATTTTTTATTTTTTTTTATTTTTTTTTACTAAATTGTCATATTATCAGGTTATTTCTCACACACAGCATATGTATACAACAAATTACCCCCCAAAATACATTCTGCTACTCTTCCCGAGTACGGCGATACCACGTGTGTGAGACTTTTACACAGCCTGGCCCCATACAGAGCACTAACATTGATGTAGTACCTTCAGACGTTCTACGAGCAAAAATTACGCATCTCATTTCTCAACCACCTATTACACTTTTGAAGGCCCTGGAGTACCAGGACAATGGAATTTCCCATAAAATCACCCCATTTTGGAAAGCAAACACCCCAACGTATAATCTGTGAGGCATAATGAGTCTTTTGAATGGTTCATTTTTTTCCAGAAGTTTTTGGAATATGTGGAAAAAAATTAAAACGCATTTTTTTTTTACACAAAATTGTCAATTTATAAGATATTTCTAACACATAACATGTATATAGCAAAAATTACACCCCAAAATACATTCTGCTACTCCTCCCGAGTATGGCGATACCACATGTGTAGGACTTTTACACAGCCTGGCCACATAGATGGGCCAAACATTGAAGTAGTACGTTCAGGCGTTCTAGGAGCATAAATGACACATCTTATTTCATTCCTACCCATCACACTTTTGAAGGTCCTGGACCACCAGGACAGTGAAATTACCCACAAAATTACCCCATTTTGGAAAGTAAACACCCCAACGTATATTCTATGAGACATGGGCTGCAAATGGGTACTCGGGTACTCTGATGGGCTGGAGATAGGTACTCGGGTACTCAGGTGGACTGTGACAGGTACTCGGGTACTCTGATGGACTGGAACAGGTACTCGGGTACTCTGATTGCCTGGTGACAGGTACTCGGGTACTCTGATGGCCTGGTGACAGGTACTCGGGTACTCTGATGGCCTGGTGACAGGTACTCGGGTACTCTGATGGCCTGGTGACAGGTACTCGGGTACTCTGATGGCCTGGTGACAGGTACTCGGGTACTCTGATGGCCTGGTGACAGGTACTCTGATGGCCTGGTGACTGGTATTTGGGTACTCTGAAGGGCGGTGACAGGTACTCAGATGAACTGTGACAGGTACTCGGGTACTCAGATGGGCTGTGACAGGTACTCGGTACTCTAATGGACTGTGACAGGTACTCGGTACTCTAATGGGCCGTGACAGGTACTCGGGTACCCTGATGGGCCGTGACAGGTACTCGGGTACTCTGATGTGCCGTGACAGGTACTCGGGTACTCTGATGTGCCGTGACAGGTACTCGGGTACTCTGATATGCCGTGACAGGTACTCGGGTACTCTGATGTGCCGTGACAGGTACTCGGGTACTCTGATGTGCCGGGACAGGTACTCGGGTACTCTGATGTGCCGGGACAGGTACTCGGGTACTCTGATGGGCCGGGACAGGTACTCGGGTACTCTGATGGGCCGGGACAGGTACTCGGGTACTCTGATGGGCCGGGACAGGTACTCGGGTACTCTGATGGGCCGGGACAGGTACTCGGGTACTCTGATGGGCCGGGACAGGTACTCGGGTACTCTGATGGGCCGGGACAGGTACTCGGGTACTCTGATGGGCCGGGACAGGTACTCGGGTACTCTGATGGGCCGGGACAGGTACTCGGGTACTCTGATGGGCCGGGACAGGTACTCGGGTACTCTGATGGGCCGGGACAGGTACTCGGGTACTCTGATGGGCCGGGACAGGTACTCGGGTACTCTGATGGGCCGGGACAGGTACTCGGGTACTCTGATGGGCCGGGACAGGTACTCGGGTACTCTGATGGGCCGGGACAGGTACTCGGGTACTCTGATGGGCCGGGACAGGTACTCGGGTACTCTGATGGGCCGGGACAGGTACTCGGGTACTCTGATGGGCCGGGACAGGTACTCGGGTACTCTGATGGGCCGGGACAGGTACTCGGGTACTCTGATGGGCCGGGACAGGTACTCGGGTACTCTGATGGGCCGGGACAGGTACTCGGGTACTCTGATGGGCCGGGACAGGTACTCGGGTACTCTGATGGGCCGGGACAGGTACTCGGGTACTCTGATGGGCCGGGACAGGTACTCGGGTACTCTGATGGGCCGGGACAGGTACTCGGGTACTCTGATGGGCCGGGACAGGTACTCGGGTACTCTGATGGGCTGGGACAGGTACTCGGGTACTCTGATGGGCTGGGACAGGTACTCGGGTACTCTGATGGGCTGGGACAGGTACTCGGGTACTCTGATGGGCTGGGACAGGTACTCGGGTACTCTGATGGGCTGGGACAGGTACTCGGGTACTCTGATGGGCTGGGACAGGTACTCAAATACTCTGATGGACTGTGACAGGTACTCTGATGGACTGTGATTGACAGGTACTATGAGGGGTGGTGACAGGTCCTCTTTATTTGGGGGGGGGGGGGCAATCAGTATGTTTGGTGTACACTGTATGCGGTAACGAGATGTTACCGCAATCTCCTCCTCACACACGATCGGTGTGTGAGGAGGAGAACCCGGTAACATCCCGTTACCGCGGTTTGTTTACATTTTAGTGATCGGCTGTGAAAGGATCACAGCCGATCACGTGGGTAAACAGCCAGCCAATGGCTGTTTACCAGTGTCGGTGACGAGCAGTGTTCCCGGGGAACACGCCGACACCGACGTGCACGCGCAGCGCGCTCGCGATCGCGCGCATGCGCCGTGCACGTAGGGGGTGTGACCATCTGTGATCGGCCGTGACTTCATCACGGCCGATCACGTGGTAAACAGCCATAACGAATGGCTGTTCACCCCCTTCGGTGGCGAGCGGTGTCTCCGTGACACGCCGCCACCGAAGAAACAGGGATGCGCGCGCACGATCGCGCGCATCCCTGTTTAAACGGGAGGCCGTCATATGACGGCCTCCCGCCACAATAGCTGCGCCGCCTGGCCGTCATTTGACGGCCGGCGGTCAGCAACTGGTTAAATAACGTCCTCCATGCGCAGTACACAGCAACACAGATTCCGAAAATTGACGAGGATGAACGGCGCCTGCGCCGTGAGTCCAGGTTCTATCCCCACTATCCAAGTGGACATAGAGTGCATGCGCAGTACGGTCCGGACACTATTTGATGGCCGGACACTATACGGCAGAACACCAGCATTGGCAAGTGAGGCAGTTTGTACAGACTGCTCCCTCGCTGTGTCTACTGCTCTGTCCTGCCCCTCTCCTTCCTTTCTACTTTAAGGCCTCCTCCTCAACTCCTGTTTGAAATGGAGCTTTTGGGGAGCAGCAGGTACCCGATTTTGGGTATCGGCTACCTGCTCCCACTTCCATTCCGGTTGCCTAGGCAATTGGAAGTGGACGCTCTCCCTCCCGACGTATTCTGGGACACATGACCGGTCCTAGAAGTCTTCAGGACCAGTCAGAATGCAGCGTCACTCGCTAATACACAGTGGGGACTCGGCTGTGAAGCCTCAAGCTGTCACAACTGGGTGCCCATAGTAAAGATGCCAGTGCCACCAAGGGAGGGAGGGGGGGGGCGAGAACAGTGTGGGTGAGTGCATCGCTGGATCTTGGGACAGGTGAGTGGCTGTTAAGTCAGCAGCTACACTGCTTTAAAATGCATACATTTAACAATACATCGGCACGAGAAGAGGCTTCTATAAATAATGGCATTAAAATAAGAGAAAATACTGCAAACAATCTTTGTAAATCTTTTTCAGCTAGAATTTTATTTGAAATAAGTGCAGTGTAGGACTACATTTTGGCAAGAACCTGCTCTTTATTTTGAAGGTATAACATTTTATTTGCAGCTTTCCCATTTTATTTATTTTTTTATTTTTAATCGTCACTATGGCTTCAAACAGTATTTACTTAAATTGTGGGAAAGCTGTTGTTTTATTTTTTTTATTTTATTTTTTTTTTAGTTGGTAATGGTGTTTAAATTGTGTTTGTTGCCTCTATGCATTGGTTTGTCACTTATCTGACCTTTTGTATGCCACATTTTAATCTTTACTGGGAATTGATTATTCATGCTTAGAAATGGGGCTGTCCTTTTTCATTCCAGCGGTGGAGTTTAATTAACGAACGAGTAAGTGTGCTACAGAAGTATTTGTATTTTGGTTTTCCTACCTTGGTAACCGTCTTTTTTTTTTTTTTTTTTTAATTAATTTTTTTATGCCTTTTTGTGGAATATATATGCATTTTTTTGTTCCTCTGGGTCTCTTAATACGCACATGCTAGATATAGTGGAACCTAAAAGATCCTGATTTTAAGACTTTTGCCATGACAAGTATTTCTAGAAGCACAGTGGAAATGCATCAAAGACTACAGCATTCTTCAATGCAGCGCATCCGCCAGCCATTGCAACAAACGTGTATGCAGAGATCATACAGCTCTTCAACCTTGCCTGCTTCCTCTAAGAGCAAAGGCAAATTTACTAATCTGCGAGACAGTGTAAGGAAAAGTCCAACTAGAAGCACAGCCAAGGTTAAAGCTACGAGTGGCTGGTGGTCTGATGGCTCCTGGTCAAATTATTCTTTTGTGAAGGTATGACTTGTTGCTCTTCTTAATCCTAACTAATGGCTATACTTGCAGGTATAGTATAGTGAAGACATGCTCCTGTTATCTCTCCGCATTGTCCCGTCTAAAATAGTCTGCGTTTTTTGTATTTTTATGGTGTCTTATTGAATGTTGTATTTTTTGTGGCTAATTTGCCGTTATGATAACTAATATTACTTTACAAGGAAGTTTGAGGTGTCTGGTAACATTTTTTGATCAGATATTTAAATAAATGTACTTGGTATAAAAATCTTCATTATTTGCTCTGATTCTTACCCAGCACAGAAAGACACATTGATGTTTTGTTAACCTTTAAAGACTGTGTTGTGCACACTTTAATTACTAGAAAATATTCATTTTTTATGCTTTAAAACCTTGTACTATTGTGGTCTAGAGGTTTATGACGGATATCATATGAAAATGGCTCTGCATTTTATCCTGCTTTTTCACTCTCTAGTTTTTTTTAAAAAAAAATATTTTTTGCTCACTAAGTGCATGTAGCTTGTTACAAAATGGAAATTGCCTAAACAGAACAATGAATCTAGAATTTTTCCCATGCATAGCAAAGGATGCTTTTGTCTCAGCATATGTGCAAAACTATAGCTCGTTGTATGCTTTGTAACCTGTTTTGGCTCTATAATAGATGCTATAAGGCAGCTGGTGAGTAACATTTTGAAATTGAAAGCAAAAAACTATTTCTATAAATAGTTTTTTCATGTTTTGTATAAAAGTTGAAAATTTAATCATTTTTGATTTTATGCATGGCTAAATTGTAAGTGTTCAAAATCAGTATATAGTCAGTAAGCACGTATTTTATATTTATGTTTGATATGACCTCCATAGTGCACTTTTGTCAGTTCCGTTTTTTTTTTGTGCAAAGGCTTGTAATCTAGGAACTAAAGCTGGACCATACACTATTGCATTTTTCATTCAGCCTATGTGCTGAATAAATAAAATCGAACGCATTTCTCCCAATATGCTACAGAGCGCTGATGGATGAACCCCCCCCTGCTGGGGTATTGGATGCAGCTGCTGTTTGTCCTATAGTTTTTTGCCTGGCTCCTTCAAATTTCAATCAAAGGATGTGAAGCAGGAGAGGACCAAGTGGGCTACCCACTAAGGAAATTTTGTCCAGTGTATGGCTAGCTTTAACTACTTTGTTACAGTTGCTACAGGGCAGCGGCTGTGCACAGGATCATGTATATATGTATGTGTGTGTGTATGTGTGTGTATATATATATATATATATATATATATATATATATATATATATATATATATATATATATATATATATATATATATATATATATATATATATATATATTTTTTTTTTTACACATTATCCAGCACTTCTGGGTAGCAGGTGTGAATGTGCTCTGCTGGCAGCTCGCTCCTGCTGTGATTATGCACAGCCGAAACCGATCAGTGGGCACCATGGTCTCAATGTCCACCAGCACCCACTGATCGTTCAGTACACAGAGTGTAGACAGAGTGGCAGTCTGCCTATGTAAACAAGGAAGATTGCTGTTCTGTCAGTAGGGAAGATCCTGTGTTCCTGCAAAGCAGGGACATGGAGCAATGCCTTCCCCTAATAAAAGCACCTCATACAACAAACTCTGGCTAGGAACACACTTATCCCTTTGATCGCCCCTGATGTTACCCCTTCCCAACCAGTGTCATTAGTAGAGGTTGACCGATATATCGGCCGATATTTGCCGTTTTTTAATTAATCGGCATCGGCCGATTTTGCTGATGAAAAGGCCGATTTAGAACTACAGTGCAACTTTCAAATGACTTCTGTAATACAAGTCAATGCAAGTTGCCGGAGTCTTCATAGAAGCGACTTTCCTCCTCTCTAGGCAGTCTGCCAAGAAAAGAGCAAAGAGATACAATGTTTACACTTGGATGAATGAACTCAACCAAATCTTTTCTGACACTTGTTGCTTACAAGTAAACATCCTGTATTTTCTGCCAGAAAATCACCAAAAATTATATATATTTTTTTAGCAGAGATCCCAGGGAATAAAATAGCGGTTGTTGCAATATTTTATGTCACATGGCATTTGCGCAGAGGTCTTTCAAATGCAATTTTTTGGGGAAAAAATACACGAATGATTAAAAAAAACAAGAAAAAAAAAAAAAAACAATTAAAACGGTAAAGTTAGCCCATTTTTTTTTTCCTCCAAAAGTTTTAACTACCTGTTTTTATTTGATAAAAAAAACTATATATTAAATAAAAACAGGTAGTCAAAACTTTTCGACAAAAAAAAAAAAAATGGGCTAACTTTACTGTTACTAGTTTTTTTTTTTTTCTTATCTAAACCATACTTACAAGTAAACTGATTGGAGGTTTGTTTTGTTTAATGTTTAAATATAAGAAATTTTCTGTATCACTTATGAAGGCTGCTTTCACACTGGAGAGGGCAGGCGTTGATGGTAAAACGTTGCTAGTTTTAGCGGCGCTTTACCATCATTTTAGTGGTGCTATTTGGCTGCTAGTGGGGTGCATATAACCCAGCTAGCGGCTGAGGAAGAGGTTAAATGCGCCCATGAAGCACCGCTGCTAAATCGCATTGTATGCGCTTCGGCGGTGGTGCCCATTAATATCAATGGGCAGGAGTGGTAGAGGAGCGGTATACACTCCAAACGTGCTGCTTGTAGGACTTTTTTTTTTTTTTTTTTTAACATCCTGCCAGCGCATTGCCTCAGTGTGAAAGCACTTGGGCTTTCACACAGACTGCAGGGGAGCCATTTTGCAGGCACTTTACAGGCACTATTTTTAGCCCAAAAGCACCTGAAAAACGCCACAGTGGGAAAGGTGTCTGTTAGATTTTATGAGATGAAAGGGGATTAAAAAAAGGGGAAAAAAAATCGGTCCAACATATCGGCCCAAAAAAAATCGGCATCATATATCGGCCATCGGCCGCCATGATTTCTAAATATCGGCATCGGCCAGAGAAAAACCCATATCGGTCGACCTCTAGTCATTAGTACAGTGACATATTTTTAGCACTGAACTCTGTAGTCTTGTCACTGGTTCCCTTAAAAGTGTAGGTGTCCGGTTTGTCTGCCACAATATTGCAGTCCCGCTATAAATTGCTGATCGCCGCCATTACTAGTAAAAAAAAAAAAAATGCATATATCCAATAGTTTGTACACGCTATAACCTTTGCACAAACCAATCAATATACGCTTATTGGGATTTTTTTTTAATCAAAAATATATAGCAGGATATATATATTGGCCTAAATTTATGAATAAATTGGATTTTTTTTGTCTTTTTTTAAAAAAATTTTTGGATGCGTTTTATAGCAGAAAGTAAAAAATAATAAAAAATATTTTAATATTACGGTATTATATTTTCTCAGTTGTCAGTCTGTTTTGTAGTGCTAACAATTGCAGAGGTGATCAAGACCACCATCAGAAAGCTCCTATTTGTGGGGAAAAAACATAAATTTCATCTTGGTACAGTGTCGGACAATTGTTAGTTAAAATAACAGTGCTGTATCGCAACAAATGACCTGGTCATGAAGGGGGGGGGGGGGGGGTTTAAACCTTCTGAGCCGAGGTGATTAAAGGAGCTCTCAGTGCAATCATTTTGTCAACAGTTCACATTAGATATCAATCGCTCTGGGTTTGCATTGTTTTCAATGAGTCATCGATTTGTATTTCAAGTAGAAGCAGTAAAGCACAACTGTTGTGTATTACCGGAGAGGAAATGAAACAATGCCTGTATATGAAATGGGCCAAAAAAAAAAATGGCTACCTATGTGTATGTTTTCAAATCTTCATAGAAAAAAAAGCTTTTAAAACGTTACCACATTTAAGATGTATGTAGATCTCTTCAGACCCGTGGTGATAACTTCATAAGCATTAGGGTTCTCAAAGAGATATTAAACCCAAAAATGTAAACACACACACACACACACACACACACACACACACACACACACACACACGGGTGTGGAGGCACTGCCATGATGGATCTGAAATGACAGGTGCTCTTTAAATGGCTTATTCTTGCTGGTAGTTAGAATAATAATAATTTAAACAAAATTTAAACAAAATTAAGGTTTCCAATTTAGAATAAGAAGCAGTCAGGTTAGTAAAATGGCGATATCAGAACTGATTCAATCATACAGTTTTTAGTGTACATATATTTGAAAAACCAATGGGATAAAGCAGGGGTTGACAAATTTGCTTGGAATTTAGGAGCCAGCTAAAAAAGTTAAAAGCCAGGTCCGTGACGGCGATCTGGACCTGTCCCTGGCCTGACATGGAGATGAGTGAGGGGAAGATAGCCCCCAGCCCCTCACCTGTCTCCAAGTCATTGCCCATAGCTCTTAGAGGGACATTTTTTTTTTTTTTTTTTTTAAATTGCATTTTAGTGTAAATATGAGATGTGAGGTCTCTCTGACCCCAGATTTCATATACAAGAGGACCTGTCATGCTTTTTTCTATTACAAGGGATTTTTCCTTGTACCGTATATACTCGAGTATAGGCCGACCCGAATATAAGCCGAGGCCCCCAATTTACCCCCAAAAAAACTGGCAAACTTATTGACTCGTGTATAAGCCGAGGGTAAGACATGCCTGTCCATCCCTGTGTGTGTGTCCGTCCATCCCTGTGTGTCCGTCCATCCCTGTGTGTCCGTCCATCCCTGTGTGTCCGTCCATCCATCCCTGTGTGTGTGTGTGTGTGTCCATCCATCCATCCATCCCTGTGTGTGTGTGTCTCCATCCATCCATCCATCCATCCCTGTGTGTGTGTGTCTCCATCCATCCATCCATCCATCCCTGTGTGTGTGTGTCTCCATCCATCCATCCCTGTGTGTGTGTGTCTCCATCCATCCATCCATCCGTGTGTGTGTGTGTATCCGTGTGTGTGTGTGTGTGTGTGTGTGTGTGTGTGTGTGTGTGTGTGTGTGTGTCCAGCCTACCTGTGTCCTGAGCCTTTGTCCCGAGCCTCCGTCCCGTGCCGAGCCTCCTTGCCTCCGTGCCTCGCCGCCGTGCCTCGCCGCCATGCCTTGCCTCCGGTCCCGTCCCGTCCCGTCCCGTGCCGTGCCGTCCTGTGCCTTGCCTCCGTCCCGTGCCCTCTTCGTTCGTCGGCGGCCATTGTAAAATTCAAAAGCTGCGCCGCCGCCTTCGCCTGTGATAGGCGGAACACTGAATTTCCCAGCAGCCTGTGTTCCGCCTATCACGTACATCGTATCATCCTCGTCCGTAGTACGAGGATGATACGAAGTCCGTGATAGGCGGAACACAGGCTGCTGGGAAATTCAGTGTTCCGCCTATCACAGGCGAAGGGGGAGCCGGAGGCGCGGCTTTTGAATCAGAATGGCCGCTGTCTGTCTGCTCGACACGCTGATCGAGCGGGCAGACAGCGATGACTCGAGTATAAGCCGAGGGGGGCACTTTCAGCCTCAAAAAAGAGGCTGAAAATCTCGGCTTATACTCGAGTATATACGGTAATAGGAATAAAAGTGACACAAATTTTTATTTTTTTTAAAAAAGAACAGTGAAAAAAATAAAAGTTAAAATAAAATATATATATATATTTTAAACGCGCCCTGTCCCGCCAAGCTTGCGTGCAGAAGCGAACGCATAAATGAAAGCGGTGTTCAAACCACACATGTGAGGTATCGCTGCGATCGGTAGAGTGAGAGCAATAATTCTAGCCCCAGACCTCCTCTGTAACTTAAAGTGCAACCTGTAGAATTTTTTAAACGTCGCCTATGGAGATTTTAAAGGGTAAAAGTTTGTCGCCATTTCATGAGCGGGTGCAATTTTGAATCATGACATGTTGGGTATCGATTTACTCGGCGTAACATTATCTTTCACAATATAAAGAAAATTGGGCTAACTTTACTGTTGTCTTATTTATTTTTTTATTAAATACATTTTCCCCAAAAAAGTGCGCTTGTAAGTCCGCTATGCAAATACGGTGTGACACAGTATTGCAACGACCACCATTTTATTCTCTAGGGTGTTAGAATAAAATATATATATATATAATGTTTAGGGGTTCTGAGTAAAGTGAAGGAAGATAGTTTGGCAGGCAGGGGAATTAGCATTGCATCCATTAGCATTGCTGGTTGTAATTCCAACGGCCACCACAAGAGGGCGCCAGATTCCAGAAGGAACCATAGGATCGTAGAAGGCCTCAAATCCGGGGGCTCAATTTCCGGCCGCCGGCGGCGCGGCCCGACGCGATCGCGCCGGGGGGGGGGGGTCCGCGGAGACAGCATACCCCCAGCTGTGCTGCGCCAGGTCGCTAATTCTAGTCGCAAATGCGACCTGGCGCCCGGGTTTTGTCGGGCCCTGGGATAAAGGAATGTTCATGAACTTGGTTTTA
This sequence comes from Lithobates pipiens, assembly GCF_037356315.1. Classification (NCBI taxonomy): domain Eukaryota; kingdom Metazoa; phylum Chordata; class Amphibia; order Anura; family Ranidae; genus Lithobates; species Lithobates pipiens. The sequence continues at coordinate 347,808,427 of NW_027507758.1, read as the reverse complement.
TCTCATGATTACTGTGAAATTATGTGAATGCATCTTGGCATGCAGAGCTTGGATTCATTGAAGGAGTTTAATAAAAAAATTTAATATTCCAGAATAGAATATACAGCCTCATGCTACATAACTAAGCTCCATTTCATGCTGAACAAACTAAATTATTATGTAACCTCTAAATGGAAAACTATCTTTAGATTTTTACTCAAAGCATTTTACTAAAATTACATTTAATAATAATAAAAAAAAATCAGATTTAACCGGTTCCCGACCAGAGCACGCCGATGTACGTCGGCAGAATGGCACGGGCAGGCATATTGGCGTACAGGTACGTCCAATCTTCAACGCCGCCCTGCCATCGCGAGCGTGCCGCCGGCGGCGTGCTGGCCGGGACCCCCGTGAGTCCGGTCGCGGGTCCAGCGGACTCGATCGCCGCGGGCATACCCGCGATCGTCTCACGGGACGGCTGAATGGAGGAAATGCCGTGTAAACAGCATTTCTCCATTCTGCCTAGCAACTAGTGATGCTGATCTCTGCTCCATGTGATTGGAACAAAGATCAGTGTTCAATAAATGAAAGCCCAACCCCCCCCACAGTAACACACCCCTAGGAACACTTAACCCCTACACTGCCACCCACTGGTTAACCCCTTCACTGCCAGTGTCATTTACACAGGAATCACTGCATTTATATAGCAGTGATTACTGTATAAATGACTGGTCCCAAAAATGGGTCAAAAATGGCCGATGTGTCCGCCACAATGTCGCAGTCGCAAAAAAAATAAATGATAAAAAATTAATAAAAATGCCCTAAAACTATCCCTATTATAACTTTTGCGCAAACCAATCAATCGCTTATTGCGATTTTTTTTTTTTTTTGCCAAAAATATGTAGAAGAATATGTATCGGCCTAAACTGAGGGAAAAAATGTTTTTATATATTTTTGGGGGATATTTATTCTAACAAAAAGTTAAAAAAAGTGTTTTTTTTTTTCCAAAATTGTCACTCTCTATTTTTGTTTATAGCGCAAAAAATAAAAACCGCAGGGATGATCAAATACCACCAAAAGAAAGCTCTATTTGTGGGGAAAAAAAGGACGTCAATTTTGTTTGGGAGCCACGTCGCACGACCGTGCAATTGCCAGTTAAAGCACCGCAGTGCCGAATCGCAAAAAGTGTTCTGGTCTTTGACCAGCAAAATGGTCCAGTCTGTAAGTGGTTAAAGAATAAAAAAAACATCCAATTCTTCTTGATGTGTATCCACCCTGCAATCCATATATACAAAGAAACCCAAAAAAATAAGTTCATAATGGAAGTTGGGTTTTAAAATGGAATGTCACAGGGACAAGGTATTGAACACATGGAAGAAAGGGAGGTGTAAAAAGGCATGGAAAGCCAAGACACCAGCTGAAATGTATTAGTAATTAGAAAGCAATCCTGCCTCTTGTCAGTGCAAATTAATATCAGCTGGTTCAGTCCCAAACTGATGGCCTATCAAAAGGTGTCTCGTTACCAAGGTGTCACATGAGATATCTCATGATGCGTAAAAGCAAAGAGCTATTTCAAGACCTTTGTAACCCTTATTATTGCAAAACCTACTGATGCCATTGGTTACAGAAGGATTTCTAAACTTCTTAATGTTCCAGTGAGCACTGTTGTGGTCATCCGGATGTGGAAAAAACATTTCACCATAAACCGGCCACAGCCAGGTGCTCCTTGCAAGATTTCTGACAGAGGAATGAAAAGAATTATCAGAAGAGCTGTCCAAGAGCCAAGGACCACTTGTAGAGAGCTTCAGAAAGACCTGGCAGGTAGAATTGTTTCCAAGAAAACAATAAGTAATGCACTCAGCTTCCATGGCCTATATGCTCTCTCACCACGTAAGACTCCATTGCTCTAGAAAGCGCTTACCCCAACTTGTTCATTCCCCGACTTAGCTGGGGTAAGCGGAACACTTTGGGGGTGGGTTAGCCACGCCTCTTGACCTTTGACCTCTGGGGGAAACACCTGCTGACCTTTGGAGGAGGTCCCTATTCCAATCCTTGAGTCCTAACCTTTTTCTTCCAGGGGAAACCCTAACCCTAAGGAGGTCCTTATGTCGAAGCTTGTTTAAAGTTTGCACAACATTTAGACTAGCCAGTGAAATAATGAGAGATTATAGTTGCGTCAGATGAGACCAAAATTGAACTCCTTGGATGCCATAAAACACACAATGTTTGGAGGTCAAATGGCACTGCACATCACCCCAAAAACACCATACAAACGGGAGTTTTGAGATGGAAACATCATGGTGTGGGGCTGTTTTCCCTGCATGCGGTACTGGCAAACGTCATATTGTTTGGAGGAAGGATGAATGGAAAAATGTACCAAGACGTTCTTGTTAATCTGCTGTCATCTCCCAGGATGATGAAGATGAAACGAGTGTGGACATTTCATCAAGACAATGATCCCAAACACAAACCCAAGGAAACTCTCGATTTCAAAGAGAGAAAGTAAAGCTGCTAGACTAGCCCAGCCAATCACCTGACTTGAATTCAATAGAGAATCTATGGAAAGAACTAAGGATCAGAGTTCATGGAAGAGGCCCATGGGACCTTCAAGGTTTGAGAACTGTTTGTGAGGAAGAATGGGCCAAAGTTACGCCTGAGTAATTCATGTGACTAGTTTCTCCATACAGGAGGTGTGTTGAAGCTGTCATTACCAACTACATTTTTATTTTTTATATGAAGTATTATATTTCAGTTAGCGTGTTCAATACTTTTCCCCTGTACCATTCCAGTTTATTACTCATAACTTAATTTTTTAACTTCTTTATTTTCGTTTCTTTATATGTATGGATCGGATGGTTTGGTACAGACGTGGTGAAAATGCCATGTCAATAGCATATATAGCAAGTATATTTACTTAGAAAAATGGTGACGTGTTTAACTAGATGCTGACCGCCGGCCGTCAAATGACGGCCAGGCGGCGCACCTATTGTGGCGGGAGGCCGTCATATGACGGCCTCCCGTTTTAAACAGGGAATGGGCGCGCGCATCCCTGTTTCTTCGGTGGCAGCGTGTCACGGAGACACCGCTCGCCACCGAAGGGGGTGAACAGCCATTGGTTATGGCTGTTTACCACGTGATCGGCCGTGATGAAGTCACGGCCAATCACAGATGGTCGCACCCCGGCTGTGCACGGCGCATGCGCGCGATCGCGTCGGTGGCGGTGTGTTCCCCGGGAACACTGCTAGTCACCGATGCTGGTAAACAGCCATTGGTTGTTTACCCACTTGATCGGCTGTGAAAGGATCACAGCCGATCACTAAAATGTAAACAAACCGCGGTAACGAGATGTTACCGGGTTGTTCTCCTCCTCACACACCGATCGTGTGTGAGGAGGCGATTGCGGTAACATCTCGTTACCGCCTAGTGTACACCAATCACACTGATTGCCCCCCCCCCCCCCCAATAAAGAGGACCTGTCACCACCCCTCATAGTACCTGTCAATCACAGTCCATCAGAGTACCTGTCACAGTCCATCAGAGTATTTGAGTACCTGTCCCGGCCCGTCAGGGTGGCCGAGTACCTGTCCCGGCCCGTCAGGGTGGCCGAGTACCTGTCCCGGCCCGTCAGGGTGGCCGAGTACCTGTCCCGGCCCGTCAGGGTGGCCGAGTACCTGTCCCGGCCCGTCAGGGTACCCGAGTACCTGTCCCGGCCCGTCAGGGTACCCGAGTACCTGTCCCGGCCGGTCAGGGTACCCGAGTACCTGTCCCGGCCGGTCAGGGTACCCGAGTACCTGTCCCGGCCGGTCAGGGTACCCGAGTACCTGTCCCGGCCGGTCAGGGTACCCGAGTACCTGTCCCGGCCGGTCAGGGTACCCGAGTACCTGTCCCGGCCGGTCAGGGTACCAGAGTACCTGTCCCGGCCGGTCAGGGTACCAGAGTACCTGTCCCGGCCGGTCAGGGTACCAGAGTACCTGTCCCGGCCGGTCAGGGTACCAGAGTACCTGTCCCGGCCGGTCAGGGTACCAGAGTACCTGTCCCGGCCGGTCAGGGTACCCAGAGTACCTGTCCCGGCCGGTCAGGGTACCAGAGTACCTGTCCCGGCCGGTCAGGGTACCAGAGTACCTGTCCCGGCCGGTCAGGGTACCAGAGTAACTGTCCCGGCCGGTCAGGGTACCAGAGTACCTGTCCCGGCCGGTCAGGGTACCCGAGTACCTGTCCCGGCCCATCGGAGTACCCCAGTACCTATTTGCAGCCCATGTCTCATAGAATATACGTTGGGGTGTTTGCTTTCCAAAATAGGGTCATTTTGTGGGTAATTTCACTGTGCTGGTGGTCCAGGACCTTCAACAGTGTGATAGGTAGGAATGAAATGAGATGTGTCATTTATGCTCCTAGAACGCCTGAACGTACTACTTCAATGTTCGGCCTCTCTATGTGGCCAGGCTGTGTAAAAGTCCTACACATGTGGTATCGCCATACTTGGGAGGAGTAGCAGAATGTGTTTTGGGGTGTAATTTTTGCTATGTGTTAGAAATATCTCATAAATTGACAATTTTGTGTAAAAAAAAAATTAACCATTCAAAAGACTCATGCCTCACAGATTATACGTTGGGGTGTTTGCTTTCCAAAATGGGGTAATTTTATGGGCAGTTCCATTGTCCTGGTACTCCAGGGCCTTCAAAAGTGTAATAGGTGGTTGAGAAATGAGATGCGTCATTTTTGCTCGTAGAACGTCTGAAGGTACTACTTCAATGTTAGTGCTCTGTATGTGGCCAGGCTGTGTAAAAGTCTCACACATGTGGTATCGTCATACTCCGGAAGAGTAGCAGAATGTATTTTGGGGTGTAATTTGTTGTATGCATATGTTGTGTGTGAGAAATAACCTGATAATATGACAATTTTGTAAAAAAAAAATAATAATAAAAAAAAAATCTTCATTTTGCAAAGAATTGTGGGAAAAAATGACAACTTCAAAAAACTCACCATGCTACTTAATACCTTGGAATGTCTACTTTGTAAAAAGGGGTCATTTGAGGGTATTTGTACTTTCCTGACTTGCTAGTGTCTCAAGAAATGAGATACACCTGATGTACTGAAGGCCTGATCAGAAGTGATCAATTTTCAGCGATTGACACCATAGTTTGTAGACTATAACTTTCACAAAAACCAAATAATGTATACTAATGTGGGTTACTTTTACCAAAGATATGTAGCAGTATAAATTTTGGCCAAAATGTATGAAGAAAAATTACTAATTGGCAAAAATTTATTACAAAAACAAAGGCATTTTTTTCACAAAATTTACGTTTTATTTTATTTATAGCACAAAAAATAAAAAACTCACTAGTGATTAAATACCACTAAAAGAAAGCTCTATTTGTGTGGAAAAAAGGACGCAAGTTTCATATGGGTACAGTGTTGGATGACTGAGTAATTGTCATTCAAACGTTGAGAGCGCTGAAAGCTGAAAATTGGTCTGGTCAGGAAGGGGGGGGGGGTGTAAGTGCACTGTATTGAGGTGGTTAATATTTATTTTACCCACTCCATCCCTCCGCACTCAAGCGCAGAAGCGAACACATACGCAAGTCATGCCCGCATATGTGAACGGTGAACACACATGAGGTAACCTGCAAAATTTTTAAAGCGTTTCCTATAGAGATTTTTAGCACTGTAGTTTGTGAACATTCCACGAGTGTGCGCAATTTTAAAGCATGACATGTTCAGTAACCATTTACTTGGCGTAACATACAGAAATATTGGGCTAACGTTGTGTGTGTATTATTATTATTATTATTTTTTTTAATTCAAGTGTATTTCTTTCCACAAAAATTGTGCTTGAAATACCGCTGCGCAAATACAGTGTGACAAACGATTGCAACGACCCTTGAGAGGGTCTCTGCTAAAAAAAATGTTTGGGGGGGTTCCAAGTCATATTCTAATGACACCAAACTGCTCAGTATGGCTGCTCAGTGGCATAATATTGCATGAGAGGTTATCCCCTGCAGAAAGAATTGCATTTCCTGTGCCTCGTATACCAAGGCTTTTTTGAGGCACAGAGGTGACTAACCAGTAAGTACATTTTCCTCCAACATCTTTAGAGCAGGGAAAGTCTGATTACACGCTGAAAGGCAGCACTGACTTGAGCACAAGGGTAGCTTCAACTACATGTGGAATGTTGACACTACCAATCACCCTTTGAATGAGGGCAGGCAGCTTTGATGGGTGGTGTAAAAATAAAGTAGTTAGACTGAAGCCTCATACACACCATTAGTTGACAGATCAGGCCGGACACTTTGGTCAGCGTTCTGAGCAATTAACTGAGACTGAATGGGAGCCGTCGGCAGACCTTTTTCAGTCACGAGCCTTCGTCAGAAGATGGTCGACATTTTATCCTGTGTGTACTAGGCTTTAGGCAGACCATGGACTGGGGAGCCATCCCTGCTGCGAGAACACCAGGACTACTGCTAGCGCTAAAGCTGCTGGCAATCGCATGCTAGAAATCCGACATGCTGTTTGTACAGTAAATCAGCCTGCCCATAGATGGATTGAATTTTTTGCCAGTCCCTGCTGAACTGGCTGAGAGTCAAACCATCTATGGCCAGCTTAAGTGAAGGGAAAGCAGTGACTGACTCTAATACCTTTCTTTTCATCGTCCATTTGCGTGTCTGTCTGGGATTTTTTAAAGCGTTTGTTACCCCAGCATTTCATATCCCTAAAATGTGCCTGCTATACCATGTACTTGTATAAAAAAATATCCTGTTCTTTGTATTGCTTCCTTTGTGTGAAATTCCTGTTTCTTCCAGTCCTTTATGCTTTCCAATTAACTGACCATTCATTGTAAGCACACCGTGGTTAGTTCTCTATCTGTGCTGGGAACTCAGCCTGCTCTCCACTGATCAGACTTGTCCTGACACACAGCCCTCTGCACAGCCTTTCACTGAAAAGATCAGTGGACTGCTGTTTCTCCTCTCCCCGTCTCTTATGCAGCTGAGAACAGCGGGAATGTGATCACTTATAAAAGAGAGAACAAGATGCATTTATAATGTTGTGGGGTTTGTTTTACAAAGTGAGGATTTACAGTCACCTTTTAAAGCTACTTTCACACTGACTGACTGTGCGCCAGTGGTAAAGCGGCACTAGTTTTAGCGCTGTGCGGACGGGAACAGGGCAATTTTAACTCCAAAGAAGGAGTTAACAAGTAGTTATAAAGCGCCACTGCCAAACCGCTTTGATTTCAATGGCAGGGGCAATTTAGGAGTGGTGTATACACCACTCCCGCCCCGCCCCAAAGACGCTGCTTGCAGTACTTTTCCATCCTTCAAGCGCACTGCCCTAGTGTGAAAGCACTCCGGCTTTTCACACCACGGAGGCTTTTCGGGCACTAATGGATTTTTAGTTTAGGTAGAGTTGGGTGGGGTTGAGTCATTGAGAAATAAAGATAAGCTTAGAAATTGAGAACGTGACAGTGAAGCTGAAATTGCTATATAGCATTTGGGATACTAATAAAGACAAGTGAAAAAAGGGAAATTATTTTACAAGTCAGCAAAAACCATTATAATTACCTGAAAGCCATTTTCACCCTTGTTAATGTATTATCCACATGACACCATACCTAACTGCAAAATGTTTCATGTGTAATGTTTTGTTCCTGTGACAAATCGTTCTTCTCTTGTTATGTATCATTGTAGTAAATATTATTCATTGTCACATTAATGAAAAGTTGGGTATCACAGATTTTGTGTCTTGGCTGCTATCCTAATCATGCCTTTACTTTTTGTTTTGAATGTATTTTTCTTTTCTTTTAGTCTACAGACGCTGGTGCTCCTTGTCCTCCCATTGTCCCTGTGATCCCTGTTATTCCAGTCCCTGCTGAGAGCAATGTCATTCCATCCTCCACTCCACAGGTCTTTTTTTTCCCCCATTTTGTTTTGTGTGTGTGTGTTCCTGATTTTGTATAAGCTGTTTTGTGTTATTTTTTGCATTACATTGTTTTCCGCTAATATTTCATTGCTTCTTTTGATGATTATGGTAAATCTGGGCTAATGCACCTCAATATATTTCCTTAAAGAAACAAGTCTAATTTATTATGCAAATGTTTGCGTGTGATGTGCATTTACATACAGATACTTGCATGCATAGATTTTATTACCTCTTCTAAAGTAATTCTAGAATGCTTTTGTACAGTTCAGTGTGTTTTAATGTAAACATATAAAAATACCGGTACCATTTCATGCACCTGTCTCTCAGGGGTCATCCTTTGGAATCAGGCAGGCTGCATGTAGCATGGCAGTAATGCAGCCTCTGAATTAGTGAGCTTGTTGACTGGCAGCAGAGTCTGTGAGTCTTGTGCTACAGACCAATACCTAATACTGAACCTTCATATCTCCAACCCAATATTCAGTGTTTTAAACTGCCATAATAAGCCCTGGTAGTTTGCTTTTGATCCGTTTCTGCAGTGCTTTTTGGGATGCGTTAGGTATTTTATTTAAATTTTTTTCTCTGGGCCAATTTAAAAAACACAAATTACAGCGAAAATGTACTAAATGCAGCTTCTCTGTTGAAGTCTATTTAGCTAAAAATGCACAGTTTTTGCATTTAAAGTCCCTGACCCTTTCCAAAACGCCGCAGTAAAAGCTTGACCGTGAATGTGTCCCACAGGAAACTATGTTAAATAGACTGTAGTATGTTTTCTGCATAAATCACTAAGTGCATAGGTGTGTATATATATATATATATATTATAATATACACATTAGGTAGTAAAGGTGTTGAAAATTATCGCCATAGTTCTGCCGTTTGAGAGTTCACAATGACAATTCTCTTATTTGAATCCTGACAGGTTCACTTTAATAATGATTTAGCATTGACGTTCACATAATTCCCAGTGAGCTTTAGATTCTATTCATTCTATTCATAATGGATACTGTTATTTCCTCAGTCCTTGGACTGAGCCCGCCAGGAAATCGGCACTGCAGAGCACTAATCACAAGCAGTGCGACATTGTCCCAATGCGTGGTTGCCGAGATCGGGAAATGTCTCAGCTTGTGATTAGCGCTTCTCAGTGCCCTGGTGGGCTCTGCACGTGCTGTTTGTGAACATGCCTGAGCTCATCCTTACTCATAATCTACAAACCTTTTGGGTTCCACTCCTTTACCCTATCAAGAGGCCTATATTGTTTGCTTTGAAAACTCTTGCTTCCTCTGAAGTTAAGAGTAGTTCCTTTCTTAAAGCTAGCCATCCCCACTCCACAGAAGTCGATTAAGTTACTTTTGTTGAAGAAACAAATTTAACATTTCACATGATCATCTTGCTGCAGTCAATCAACTACAGCCACTATTTGGTGTATTCTGACAGGCTTGTGTGGCTGTCAGAATACAATGTCCCGACTGGAGGCAGGGGATTGGATTCGTCCATACAGCTTGTTTGTGTGGATGGCGGAATCTTTTTTTTTTTTTCTTTTTTTTTTTTGGTTCAGACCGATGGCAAGAGATGAGGTTTTAAGGGTCTAGAACTGTGGCCTCTAAACTGCAGCCCTTGGACTGGATGTTGCCCTTTGCTTGCCTTTATCTGGCCCTCAAGGCACCATTCCATCCATGCAAATCAGTGATGGGGCTCTATTTTCTCCTAAATACCATCACTAGAACACCATTTCTCCTGCTGATGTCAACAATGGAGCACTATTTCTCCCATTAAAACCTATACTGGGGCACTATTCCTGCAATTAATACAAAGATGGGCCACTATTACTCCCACTAACACCATGGATAGACCACTAGTCCTGTACTGATTATTATTATCCAGAATTTAAATAGTGCCAACAGTTTGCACAGCGCTTAATACCAATGATGATACACCATGCTTCCTATTGACATCAAGGTGGGGCACTATTCCTCCCACTAAAACCAATGAGGAGGCACCATTTACTTCCACTGATATCAATGCATTTTTGATTTCCACTGGCCCCTCTAAAGCCCCGAAAGACAGTTAACTGGCCCTTTGTTTAGAAAGTTTGAAGACCCCTGGTCTAGAAACTAGAATTGGTTTCTTTGCCCCTACTCCGTTTGTGTTCCAACCTGTCTGTGTCTCTGCGCGGAGTAGTAACCTCCATGCAGCTGTTGCAGCTTTTTTGGAGAATGTTGTTATTACTCTTGTTCCTATAGCAGAAAGGTTTCAGGTGTTTCACTCCAGCCCTTTGACAGATTCCTAATCAAAAGGGGGTAGCCACCCTATTGGGCCTTTTTAATGTGTCCATTTGGACCTAAACCTTTTACATGTTATCAACCAGGTCTGTCATAGCTTTCCTTCAGCAGGGAGACTTTCTGATTTCTGTGGACATCAAAGAAGCTTACTTGTATGTCCCAGCTCATCCACATTGCCATCATAACTTCGTTATAAACCAATGGTGGTTAATAGGGTCCATCTGTATCTTTTCAGGAGTATGACCCTAATTTTTCCTAACCTCTTTGAGGAAGATCTGGAGGAAGGTGGAGTGGACAGATACCCAGGTGACATTCTCAAAGTCTAAATTGGGTCCATCCTTTTATTGCTAACCTTGGATCCCAAATTCCCCCCAAGTTCTATCCAGAAGCCCCCAGAATGAAGGTGCACCTTCACTCTTTGGATTGGGGAGACATCTGTGTGTTTTTGTGCCAGTCTGGATAGAGACGTTTTGGACCTCAGCATCCAATCTTTCATTTCATTGGGCTACAAACGTTTCTGTCCCTGCCCCCTCCATGATTTCTACCTTCAGTTTGCCAGCTTCATCTCAAGCATTGACAGATTGTGGACCTCCTAAGTCAACTTCAAACACAGAGTAGTAATTCCATTTCCTGCAGAGGAAGGGCTCAAAGGGTTTTACTCAAACCTGTTCACTGTCCTAAGACCAAGTGGAGATATTCGCCCCATTTTGGACCTAAAATCCCAAAAGCATTATCTACGTGCCCTAAAATTCCATATGGAGTCTGCAAAATCTGTCATTGCTTCTCTCAAGTTACAGGAATTTTTGGCTGTAAAGGGTAGGAGGGATTAGTTCAGCTTTACAGCTTACGCTACAAGTTTTAAAGCCTTTTGGGCTTTTTTGGCATAAAGCAACTGGATGCCAACTAGTTGTCTGTTAACATGTTTAAGTTTTACCAGGTGGGTGTTCAAACCTCATTGTATGCCAGTTTTGAACTTGAAAGGGAACTGAAGTCCAAATATAAATAATTAAAAAAAACTGCAAACAGGCAGACTTTTTATTGCAGAAGAGATATGCAATAAAGTACACTTACCTGCCTGTTCGCAATCCTCTGCAGCATGTACACTAAATCATTTTACATTACGGCACACTGCCAGTGTATTGCAGCTTACCAATCTTTAAATGTGATGGCTACATTCGATCCCCCCTCCCCTTTTTTTCATCTGGTCAGTAACACAACTCCTGTATTAGAGTGGCAAAGGAGCACCTTTGGACAGCAGAATTGTTAATATGGGGGGAGTGGGGTGTTGGCTGTACTAGCAGATTTAGATACACTAACAAATTGAAGCCAAACTCCAGCTCACACTTTATAAGCAATTCCAGCAACAGATTTTTTTTTTCCTTTTGCAATAAAGGTTTTACATAAGGCCTCAAGCACACTAAGCTTAAACTCCACTTTTACACGCATGTATGCATCAAAACACGTTTGCAAAGCACAGCTATAGGCCTATTTGTTTGGGTTTTTTTTGTTTTGTTTTTTGCAGCTTTTCTCCTACCAGGAGAAAAGGTGCCCAGCGAAGCTGGGCAAACACCCAGTGTGCACGAGGCCTAAAATATTATCTTTGTAAGCAGTTGTAAATGGTTGTATTCTCCCTCTAACTGCTACAAAAGCAAGCAAGCTTGTTCTTTTGAAGAAAAAAAACTGGCCAGATCACCAGGGGAGACTACAGGAAAGAAAGGCAATAAAGTAAATGAATGCAGCTGTCGCATCCCAGAATTGTAAGCTGCAATATAATAAATGCTTGCTATTGGGTTTCATGCCATAATTCTTTCCATAAAATCTGTTTCTTGGAGTTCATTAAGGGACACATGTACTACACCTTTGTATTCATGATCTACTAGTACTGCTTTTCAACAAACTTGTTGTTGGAAGGGTTATACCAGGCTGGTCACTGTTTTATTTTTTTGGGGGGGCGGGGGGGTTTATTGTCGTGTAGGGGGTCCATTCTCTGAATGACGTGTCCATTAACCTCTTAAGGACCAGGCCTCTCTTTCAGATTTGGTGTTTACATGTTTAAAACAGTTTTTTTTTGTTAGAAAATTACTTGGAACCCCCAAACATTCTATATATATTTTTTCTAACACCCTAGAGAATAAAATGGCTGTCATTGCAATACTTTTTTCACACCGTATTTGAGCAGCGGTCTTACAAGCGAATTTTTTTGGAAAAAAAATCACTTTTTTGACTAAAAAAAATAAGACAACAGTAAAATTTGCCCATTTTTTTTATATTGTGAAAGAATGTTATGCCAAGTAAATTGATACCCGACATGGAAAGGGTATCAAACTTTTACCCTCAAAAATCTCCATAAGCGACATTTAAAAAATTGTACAGGTTGCATGTTTTGCGTTACGGAGGAGGTCTAGGGCTAGGGCAAGAATTATCGCTCTACCGATCGCGGCAGTACCTCACATGTGTGGTTTGACCGCCGGTTTCATATGCAGGTGCTACTCACGTATGCGTTCGCTTCTGTGCAAAAAAAAAATCACTTTTATTCCTATTACAAGGAATGTAAACATCCCTTGTAATAGGAAAAAAGCATGACAGGTCCAACGCCTCCACTGCTACGACGGCTCCAGGATGCGGCGGAGGGCGCAGGAGAGCGGCGGAAGGGGGGATGGCACCTCTCCCGCCGCCGACAACTGTGATCTCGCAGCGAACCCGCCGCAGAGACCACTGTTATCGCACACACGACCGGCGCTTTGAAGAGATGGATATCTCAGTTGTGGCAGCAGCTGCTGCCGTTACCGAGATATCCCTCTTCAAAAATAGGACGTACATCGGCGTGCGCTGGTCGTTAAGTGGTTAAAGAACTCCAAGAACTAGATTTCATGATGAGTATTAAATCTTATTTGGGTAGATTACCAAAAGAGCTAGCAGTTCTAGGAACTTGCTGAACATGAGGTATGCAACGGCATCCTCAGCCTGATACAATTCCTGTTCCTATTAAATGGGTTCTAAAAATGCTGATACTGGTAATATGCCATTCCTGTTATCACTTCATCATTCTGAGGCAAATTTTGTTAATGCTGATCAGCTCAGCCCCCTGCAGCAGGAATAAGATACGATGCCATCTTAAAGTGGAGGGCCACCCTGAAAAAAAAAACTCATTAAAAATTAGAAAAAAATCTGAATTTTTTAAATTTTTTTTAACTTACCAGAAACGCCTGTTGCTAGGCACATCATCCTAATCTGCCTCTTCCTCCTCCGCGGAGATCTTCTTTCTTCTCTCCTCCATGCGGTGTCTTCTGGGTAATGGGTCGCGCTGTGTTCTGGGAACTGTGTGTCCCATTCACAAAGCACTGCGCGACTCGCGCATGCGCAGTAGGAAACGGGCAATGAAGCCGCAAGACTCCACTGCCTGTTTCCCTTAGATAGAATGGCAGCGCCGGGACCTGAGAGCCGAGGGATGGGTCGGCCTCGGGCGGCCGACATCGCGGGCGCCCTGGACAGGTAAGTGCTTATTAAAAGTCAGCAGCTACAGTGTTTGCAGCTGCTGACTTTTAATTTTTTTTTTCTTTTTTTTTTTAAACCGGCCCTTCTCTTTAAGTAGTGTCTTCCTTTTTAATTATACCTACAGGTAAAAGGGGGAAAACACTGCGCTCCCTACAAAAATGATAAAAATTGTGAAGTCACACAAACCAGCAGCTAACATACGAACCAAGTCCAAATAATATGTGACAAAAAATGTAGCGCTGAAATATCAAAAATATAACAAATATAAATATCACTTAAACCCTATTAAAGGGTTTAAGTGATCTTTATATTTGTTATATTTTTGATATTTCAGCGCTACATTTTTTGTCACATATACCTACAGGTAAGCCTATAATAAGGAGATATTTACTATATACGCTGCCGCTAGTATCATTGGCGCATGCTCTCTGAAGGAACGGCCATCTGCGCCATTTCAGGGCCCTGTGCTGTGCCCGCTGGCTCCTGCATGCGGAAGTGACATTGTCACGTGTCCGGCCAGTCACAGTGCCGAAGCCCACAAACCTAGAAGAAACTGGGAAGATGTTGGCCGTCTCAGCGGGCACCACTGCAGGGCTTCGTTCTAAGGTAAGTATTTCATAATGAGCTAGTATGCGATGCATACTAGCTCATTATGCCTTTGTCTTTTTTTTTTTTTTTTTAAACCGGTTCACAACCTCTTTAAAACGTGATCTAGCCTTGTGTTTGTTGTGCACTTTGTAACTTTTTCAATCAACAGTGTGATTATTCCTCTGATATTTAAAGCCAAACTAAAGGCAAAACTTTTTTTTCTATCTTCTTTTTTTTTTTCATTTTTGGATAGAGTAATGGAGGGTTATAACAGCTGTCCGTTTTTATTTGCCATCTGTGTCCTATTGGGGAGATTTACTTTCACTTCCTGTCCCATAGCCCAAACAGAAAGTGAGAGGAAATCCCTGAAATTTAAGGGTATCCACGGGTCACCAGCACTAATGTCCCCAATTGTAAGATTTCCCCTCTTTTCCGGGGACAACCCAAAATTTGGGATTTTTTTTTATTTTATTAATTAAAAAATAAAAAAAAAGTTTTGCTTTTAGTGATACTTCAAGCATGCTTCTCATCTGCACCTATAAGCTCTTGTGTGAATACAGAACCAGTTTTGCTGAAGCAGACACTTGTGAATCTTGAAGCTTTGTGCTATTGTGTGACTCCCTAACTCAACATTACTTTATTTGTTGTAGTGCTGATTTGATATGGATGACAAGATTATAAGTAAATGTATGATTTTGTTATCTTCCGTAAGAATGTTTTTTAATGTTAACATGTTTGTGCTTTCTTTTAAGGCAAATCCTCCTCCAGTGATTGTAAACACAGATAGCCTGGACACTCCTCCATATGTAAGTGTACTCATGTAAATCTGTTTTATATGTTTCTAACCATTACCAATAATGTGTAGAGTTTGGGAACTGTTTGTTTATGTAGAGAATGAGGGAAATGGGGTGGATTCCAGAAACCTTTTACTTTATTTTGTAACGTTTCCTGACTTCTAAAAACAAACTTTGAATTTTGTGTGATCTACAAGCTAAGGGTCTGTAAAACTAATATGAAAATTAAGTGATTTTATCAGTAATTACCTGTCCTTTTAATAAAAGTGCTTACTTTATTAAAGTATAACTAAAGGCAAAACTTTTTTTGTGTTGCATGGTGTGGAGATGGATTAGAACCCCTGTCAATTTTTGCCGTCTGTGCCTCAGTTAGGAAGTTAGGAAAATTCATCCTCTCTATTTGTCCTGTTTACCATTATCATTGAAAGTGAAAGTAAAAAAAACGTTTGTGTTGTCCATAGAAAATTAATAGAGGGGGAAATCTTCCAATGAGGACACTAGTTCTAGTGACCAGGGGGTCCCCAAGAAATTGCTTTAATTTGCTGGGATTTCCTCTCCCTTCCTGTTTGGCTTTGGGGCAGGAAGTGAAGGGGAAATCTCTGCAATGGGACATAACTGGGGAAAAATACATGGGGGGGGGGGTGTTATAACCCTTCCTTACTCTAGCCAAAATAAAAAGTTTGTGTACGTTATTGTTGCCAGTTGGACAACATTTTAATGGCAAATGAGTGGCTTGTTCTGCAAATACTATAAATTCTAGTAGCCAGTGCAGTTTCCCTGAACTGAACACTACAGCAGATACCTGGTTATCCTGTTTTGCAATGCTTCATATTCTGCAGAATAACATGTGACTTATGGACAGTTTGTGTGTGCCAAAGTACAGCAGAATGAGGCAAATCGTTTACAAACAAAGCTAATAATGAGCCAAGCCAGAAGAGCAAAATAATTAGCTGGTGACTGTTGCTTTGCTAATGGCATTCCAGCTCTTTCCTATCTGTTTATTTCTTCATAAACAAAAGCTGTGCATTAAATTTTCAGTATTTGTGAAGTTTAATATGTCTTGGATCTTTTCCCAGTGGTTTCATTAGAAATTGGTATTCAGTATCGCATCTCATTCTCCCAACGGTTGATTGGACAGAATTGTCTGAGCACCACTACTCCTATGTTGTGTCCTAGTAACGTGTGTTTTCCTGAGTACACAGTAAAATGTTGCTGCTTTGAAAGTTTTTTTTTTTTTTTTTTTTTTAAACTGGTAATTATGTAGCATGATCTAGCCTTTTGTTAATTAAAAGCACTTTAAATATACAACCTTTCTACCAGTTCTAGAAAGACTAAGCTTTCAAACACACAAGTGACTGTTTGAAAAGGCAAAAAAAAAAAACTTTGGGAGCCCATTTTAAACATTTCCAGACCATCATAGCTTTATATACAGAAACGCATTGCTAGGCTTAGCTCTTATTGTCTCTAATATATGGGTCACACTTCTTTTTATGTAGCTATTTGGTATTTAGGCACTTAACAGTGAATATTTAATGTATATTGGGTATAGAAAAGAGAGAATCACCCCCTTTAAAATCACATTTTGCTGCTTTTCAGCCTGAAATGAAGACGGTGACACTTTTTGTTTCATCCTGGTGTATTTGCTCAGTGCAACTAATAACAACCAAGTGAGAGAACACCAACGTCAAAAAAATAAAAAAATAAAATCAGAAACAGAATCACTGAATTGGAATAAGTCTCTTCCCACTCTCCTAAAAATGACTCATTGGGTGTAGCAAATCACATTCCCGATGGCACTCGCAGCTATTTGACTTTCAACTGTGATCATCTGTGGACATTTTGATTAACTCGGCATGTAGAGCGCTTTCCTGGAGCATTTCAGTCCCTGGTAGTCCAAATGAGGCAAATAATCAACTATGGGTGGCAGGCACATGTCAGGAGATGAATACAAAAAAATTTCAAAGGCTTTATCAATGCCTAGAAGCACAATGAAGTGCATTAAGAAGTGTAAGGTATTTGGTACAACACAGACCCTCTCTAGATCAGTGTTTGAATATATGTGTCCTTCGCGCTACTAGGAGTAATAAGAGATGATGCCTATCTACAAAATAATATAAAGTGATATATCCAAATTATTGCTGCAAAATCTGTGTGTTCACAATAACACAAAACAAATGGTAAAAATATGTATAAAGTGATTTCGCACAATGTGATGAAAATCACTAAAATAAGAGAAATAGATTCTTTATATAACTGATTAATGGTGCAATAATATCTTATACGTAGATAATAAAGTGCAATAATAATCAAGTGAATAAAGTGTCACAGTGCAAATAAATTCCAATGTATAAAGTGACACATGCATACAGTGACAAAATATCTAAAGTATCATATGTAAACAGTGATATAAAAATATATCAGTGCTAAAAATAAAAAGCAACAGATAAAAAGTAAAAATCGAGATAAACATAAAAAATCAGGTGTCTAAATATTCAAATGTAATGGATTAATAGTCTGAGAAAAAAAGTGGAAGCTTCCTTCCTTCCACAATGATGTATTTCAACAATATTCAAAATATGTGAGTGTTGCTATTGTAATTGATAGATAAGGTATTATTCATATATAATTCCATATATTTTCTCCTGGGTTATAGTCTTGCAGAACTCGTGAGAATTCTTGCATGAAGTAAACACAGCTGGATAAAACAAACCCTTTGCCTGTCTTGATTTGGGGGGGGGAGTGTCGGTCGGGGGGCGCACAGGGGACGGTGGGGGTGATTTGTTTCTATATCCACAGTATAACTAAAGGCAAATCCCACATTTTGGATTGTCCCCCAGAAAAGTAATGGGGACTCTAGTTCTGGTGACCTGGGGGATCCCAAAGAATTCCCTTAATTTTCAGGGATTTCCTTTTACTTCACTTCCTGTCCCATAGTCAAACAGGAAGAAAATCTCTGCAAAGGGACACAGATGATGGGGAAAGTTCTCATGGGTTATAACCCTCCCTTGTCGTATCCAAACTGGGGGAAAAAGTTTTGCTTGCAGTTCTACTTTAAAGTGTTTGTTACCCCAACATTTTATAATCCTGATATGTGCCTGCTGTACAATGTACTTGTACGAGAATATTCTGTGCTCTTTTTGTATTGCTTCCTTTGTGTGAAATCCCTGGTGTTCCTGCCAGTCCCTCTGCTTTCCTATTAAAAAAAACTGATCACACTAAGCAGAACCACACCGCGGTCAGGTCTCTAGCTACGCTGGGAACTCCGTCTGCTCTCCTCCAATGAGCAGACTTGTCCTGACACGCCCCCGCTGCGCAGCCATTCACTGGAAAGCTTGGTGTGCTGCTGCTTCTTATACCCCTAGCTCTTATGCAGCCGAGAACAGAGGGGATGTGATCACTTATACAAAAAGGGAAAAAAGGTACTGATTTTTTTCTTTTCAAAATTTTTTGATTGGTAGCAATTGGATAACAATTGCTAGAATTTTTATATCCACATATAGTAATGATATGGGTCTATAGTTGGACCAAAGGGTATTGTCCATATTGGGTTTGGGAATCATGGAGATTAGCTAAAAAAAATAAAAAAATAATTATATATATTTTTTTATACCTAGACACAAATATTTGCCTTTCATTTGTTTTTTAAACAAAATGGGTCGTTTTACAAGGTGATTGTTTAGAATCACTTTAATGTTGTTTTCTGTGTGCCTAGTATGGCAATAGGCCCAGGTCCTTGATTACCGTCACATCAGTCGCAGTGTTACCACACCATTGTCTCTGGTTGGTGCCACAGTGTCCACTGACCAGTGTAAGTCGGAAGCTGTTCCTGATTGCGGCCACACTAGTCTCCGGTGTCACCAGACCAATGCAGCCAGCAACGATATTCCTGATCATCACCACGCCAGTGCAGTTTTGCTTCTGCCTCCTGTTGGTACTGACCCTGGCCTGTTGGCCACATTTCTTCCCCTTGCCTGCAACAATCCTTTGCCTGTTTGCTGACCGTGTTTCTGCCTGCAGCTTGACCTGACCCATCTGCACGTACGATTATGTTCCTGAGAGAAACTGGTCCCATCCATCCATCCCCTGCAGACAACTGCACTCCTGGAACCACAGGGGCTCTTTTTCTCTTCCTTTTCTCAGCCTCTTGTACTTCCTGGTCAGTGAACATGGCATTCCTGGGGGCAGCCACGTACCAGTAGGCTAAGCTTGCTTGGCTTATACGAACTGGGACTGCTATAGGTAATGCTACATTAAACTATATTCTCTGTACAGAGGCGACCATTACAGTACATTTTGTTTTGGTATAATTGGTTAATTTGTGTGATACACAAGATAAAATGTCCAGTGTATAATCAGTCAAAAAGATTCTCACATATGCGATATCGCCATACTCAGGAGTAACAGAAATAGACACATTTGTATAAAACCACTATCATTTTCTTTCTGCATTTTGCAAAAAACTTGTGGCAAAAAATTAAAGCGGTAGTAAACCCGCTATTTTTTTTAACACCTGCAAAGCAAAAGGCATAATGAGCTAGTATGAGAACGAGGCCCCGACATCTGGCACGATCCACGCCGAGGGAGCTGACATGCTCCCTCGGCGTTTCTTCCGGGTATCGCGGCTCCAGCGCTGTGAGTGGCCGGAGCCGCGATATCGTCGCTCCCGCGCATGTGCACGGGAGATTTCTTTCCGGCCACTGCCGGATTTTCAGGCCGAGAATCCCCTCGTGCGCATGCGCCGCTGCAGTCAGTGGCGCATACCGAGGGGAATATCTCCTAAACCGTACAGGTTTAGGAGATATTTTTTTTTACCTACAGGTAAGCCTTATTATAGGCTTTCCTGTAGGTAAAAGTTACAAAAAAGAGTATACAACCACTTTTAAGTCTTAAAAATAATCACTATGGGCCTTTAAATTACCCTGGGGTGTTTGCTTTCCAAAATGTGTTCATTTTTGTGGGTGTTTCAACTGTCCTGGTGCCTCCGGGGCCTTCAAAAATGTGATGGGTAGTCAGGACAGATGTGTAATTTGTTTTTTGAACCCCTCTATATGGCTAGACTGTGAACATTACACTTGTGGTATTGCCATACATGGGAGGGAGGAGTAGCAGATTATGTTTTGGGGTGAAACTATAAGTATGCCTATGCTGTGTATGAGAAATACCTTGCTAAAAAGACAAGTTTGCGGAAAAAAAAAAAAAAAAAAAAAATTTCTAAAAAATTGTGACAAACTTCCAACTTCAAAAAAGTCACCATGCCCCTTACTAAATACTTTGAGCTGTCTACTTTATAAAAAAAGGTGTCATTTGGGGGGTTATTGTACTGGCCCGGCAGTTTAGGGCCTCATGAAATGGGAAACGGTCAGTGCATCAGGATTGATCAAATTTTTATATACCAAAGTTTGTATTAGGGATTGACTGATATCTTTTTTTCAATGCCGATATTTCGGCCACCTCTCCTGCCAATAGCCGATACTTTTGGCTGATATATTCTGTACATTTAAAAATTTAAATTTTTTACTTTTTTTTCCCTGTTTTTTATCACTGTTATTGTGGTCATGAAGAATGTAAACATCCCGTGACAGTAATAGGCAGTGACAGGTACTAGGGAGCGGGAGGTCTACAAGACTCCAAACACCTCCTCCACCCTCCAAAGTTTTCAGAACATCAAGATCGGCGTTTTTGTATACTTTTATTTTTTAAAACTGGTGCCTTTACTTTGCCAGTAATCCGGGAAGTCACAAAATCACTTCCTGCTTACTAGAGCCAAGACTGCTTTGTTTGGGTCTTTGGCCGGCCGGCGTATGTGCTGGCTGTTTGCTCTGTCCTCCCGGTGGGACAGAATAGCCCCGGTGAGTGGCAGAAGGTGGCGGGGGGGGGGGGGGTGTCGGTGTCCCCATTGCTTGTAATAACAGCTGAGCGGCTGCTGAGCCGCATCAGTTGTTTTTACAATAAAGCTGACTGTCCTCGCTAAAGAACGGTACTGGGGTGATGCATGCAGCTGCATGCGTTACCCCTGTAAAACCCCTTGAAGCAATATCGGTCAGTTTTTTGACTGATAGCGATACTTCAAAAAAAAAAAAAAATAAATAAAAAAAAGTCAATATGGGCCGCACCGATAATCAGTTGATCCCTAGCTTTTATACACTCTAACTTTCACACAGACTATATATTGATTTGGGTTACTTTTACCAATGAAATGTAACATTTTAACCTAAATTTATGAAGAAATATTTGTTTGCCAATTTTTAGAAAACGGAGGTTTATATCATTCCTATTTTAATGTTTTTTCTTTCCTCAGTATTTTTTTAAGTTTAAGAACCAAAACATTGAGAATGGTCTGGTTGTGATCAATTATGTTTAAACATGTGCGCAGCAATCCACTTAACATTTTTCGAAACCGTCGTGTATCGGTGCTGCTTGGGCCATAGAAGAAGGGGGTAGACCCCGAAAGCTCTCATTAACATTAAAGTGACAAAAGGTATCCTAATCAGTACCTAACTGTATAGTTGCAAGTTCACTAATGCAGCTGCATTCGCCTCAGGCTACTTTTAGAAGACAATAGAAATCTGAGTGTTCAGGGGCAGATTAGATGCTATGAACCTGATTATATGTCAGCGCTTTTTTTACTTAATGGATGTGTTTGACTTGGGTCTTTTCTTACCTCGCATAACAGCTGTTGCATTTTGCGCTGTCGGCAACCCAGCTGGTAAAAAACCTAGCGCCCTGCTGTGTACACACTGTCTCCCTAGATTTGAATGAGATATTTCACCTGCATTTGGAGTATGGCCCATTCAAAACTATGAGATGTTGGTAAGTAACCAACCAACTGTGGGAATGGAGAGTGGAGGCCTATGGCACAGGTTAGTATATTGAGGGGATTGGGGGATGTAAACATGTCCCTTTTAAGAATGGCTTAGTTCCACCGGACTTATTTTCTCAAGTAAAACTGGCGTACTGTCTGCTTTAAGCTTCACTCAGGTGTATTGTATTTAAATCACTGCATGCCATTTTACTTGCTTTTCATTTATTTTGTAGGTAAATGGAACAGATGTGGATTATGAATATGAAGAAATCACACTTGAAAGGGTAATGCATATCAAAAATAAAATCGGCTTTATCCAAAGCAAATTCTGGCTTGTACAGGGGTTGATTACCTACTTTTAATGTGTTGTCTGCTGGCAAGACCCTGTCAGCGAATTCTCCCACAACATACTTATTATTTGAATTTTAGCTGTATACATAAGGGGGCGTTCAAAAAACCATGTATAGGCATGTTTTACAGATCTGATAAGCAAATAAAAGGACAAAATTAAAGTGGTTGAAAACCTCAAACCTCAAACATGAAATATGAACAAAGATTATTCCTCTTTAATGTGTACTTGGCTCAGTCTAGAGCACCAAGTATCATTTATGTTCCTCTGCTGTCTGCACTAGTCACTTCTGACAAGTTTTCCTGTCACCAAGAATTATAAAGATGAGGGAGCTCCAGCAAACACCCTGTGATTTGACAGCCTCAGCTCTTGTCCTATGTGAAGGGGACGAGTGTCCCTACCCTCCAGACAGCTCTTGGCTCTCCTCACTGAGCTCTGTAGAATGTAACTGGAAGCTCAGACAAGCTGTATAAATTCAGTACTTAAAGCAGATGTACAGGAGAGACGGTTGCAGATAAACAGGTACAG
Organism: Lithobates pipiens; assembly: GCF_037356315.1. NCBI lineage: Eukaryota > Metazoa > Chordata > Amphibia > Anura > Ranidae > Lithobates > Lithobates pipiens. The sequence continues at coordinate 347,785,694 of NW_027507758.1, read as the reverse complement.
ATTATGTATTAGGAGTATTTCTTTAATCTGTGCAATTTGCATCAACTGAGACTAGTCCATTCACTGCGTAACGTAAGGGTTTACAACCACCTTAACTTGGTGAGTGGTTCCAGTAAATGCTGCCCGGGAATCCCTGTGTGCTCCCCTGGTCCATTCTCACTCATGGTTAGTGTGTGGCTGAAGCCATTTATTATCAATCAACTGTGTTTACTCCTTTATTTAAATCATAATGACAACATAAACTACCCAGATGACCTTGATCAAAAGTTTACATACCCTGGTGATTTCTGCCTGATAACATGTACACAAGTTAACACAAAGGGGGTTGAATGGTTATTAAAGGTAACCTCCTCACCTGCGATCCGTTTGCTTGTAATTAGTGTGTATAAAAGGTCAATGAGAATTGGAATTGGAATCCTGACAGAGACCCTTGCATCTTTTATCCAGTTCTGCACTGATGTTTCTTGGATTCTGAGTCATGGAGAAAGCAAAAGAATTGTCAAATCTGCTGTAAAAGGTAGTTGAACTGTATAAAACAGGAAAGGGATATAAAAAGTTATCCAAGGAATTGAGCATGCCAATCAGCAGTGTTCAAACTCTAATCAAGAAGTGGAAAATAAGGGGTTCTGTTGAAACCAAAGGCCAACTAAGACCAACTAAAATTTCATTCACAACTGCCAGGAAAGTCGTTCGGGATGCAAAGAAAAAAACCCATAAATAACTTCAATTTAAATTCAGGACTCTCTGCAAACAGGTGGTGTGGCTGTTTCAAGATGCATAATAAAGGAGGCACCTGAAGAAAGCAATTACTACGCAAATGCCACAAATGATCCCACTTACAATACACCAAACAGCACAGAAACGAGCCCTAAACCTTCTGGCACAAAATAATTTGCAGTGATGAGACCAAAATTGAGCTTTTTAGCCTCAACCGCTACATTTGGAGAGGCGTCAACGAGGCCTATGATGAAAGATACGGATGCGGATCGTTGATGTTTTGGATATGTGTGAGCTACAAAGGCACAGGAAATTTGGTCAAAATTGTTGGCAAGATAAATGCAGTATGTTATCAAAAAATATTGGAGGAACATTTGCATTCATCAGCCAGGAAGCTGCACATGGGACGTACTTTGACATTCCAACATGACAATGATCCAAAACACAAGGCTAAATTGGCCTGTCGTTGGCTACAGCAGAATAAAATGAAGGTTCTGGAGTGGCCATCTCAGCCTCCTGACCTCACTATCATTGAGCCACTCTGGGGAGATCTCAAACGTGCAGTTCATGCAAGACAGGCCAAGAATTTACAGGAACAGGAGGCTTTGTGCCAAGAGGAATGGGCAGCTTTACCATCTGAGAAGCTAAAGAGCCTCATCCACAAATAACACAAAAGACTTCAAGCTGTCATTGATGTTAAAGGGGGCAATACACGGTATTAAGAACTGGGGTATGTTTACATTTGATTAGGGTCATTTGGGTAGTTTCTGTTGTGAATAGAATTAAAAAAAAAAGAGTAAACATAGTTGATTGATAATAAATGGCTTCAGCCAAACACTAACCAGGAGTGAAAGAAAAGTTTTTGTGTTATCATTCATATTCTCTGAAAAATTGTCAAGAAATCACAAATTCTGCCAGGGTATGTAAACTTATGAACACAACTGTAGATCTTTACCCCTCAACCTCTCAAAGGTTGCTTACCCCTGTTCTAGACGTTCTATAATTTATTTTTATTTAAGTGAATGCCCGTTAATCCTAAGTATAAAGTAAGCAGCACTCTAAAACGTAGCTCTTCTTTCTTTAACAGTACAAAAACACTATACATTTCACTACTTCTGGCTTTCTCATAAGAATAGGGGGAGCCAGTACTTCCTAGTTTGTGAAGGAGGAAGTGATGTCACTACTGTTTCCCCCTTGGGAAAATTCACACCTTGAAAGAAGCTTCCTTCTCGGCAAACACACATCTCATCTGTTCACAGTTCAATCACCCATCCTTTACATCTGCTCGCAGCCACATTCTAAGACTAAGCTATCTATCCCTGTAAAGAAGAAATCGCTATACTGTACATACCTTTTCTGAGCTATCAGCGGTGGCTTCTGTGTGTGGGAGTGTGCAGCAGAAGCAGCTGACAATGAAAACCCCATAGTAACTCTATGGATGACGGCACTTCCCAGGCATTTCACAGCTGTTGTCGGCTGTCTCCTGTACACAGCAGCTGCCGTTGGAGACTGGACCGGCTTGGCTTCAGAAAAGATATGCATAGCGATTTTTGCTTTAGAGGTTTAGATGGGTTAGTCTTAGAATGTGACTGAGTAGATTTAGACCCCTTTCACACTGAGGCGTTTTTTAAAAATAGCACCTGTAAAGCGCCTGAAAAACTGCTCCCCTGCAGTCTGTGTGTGAAAGCCCAAGGGCTTTCAGACTGAGGTGATGAGCTTGTAGGTCGTAGGAGCGTTGGAGTGGTGTATATACTGCTCTTGCCAATAGAAATTAATGGGTAGCACCGCGGGGAAAGTGCTGCTGTAGCAGCACTTTGTGGGTAGTTTTTACCCTTTTTGTTTGTCCGCTAGCAGGGGTTAAAAGCACCCCGCTAGCAGCCAAAAAAAATCTACAGTAAAGCACCGCTAACAATAGCGTCACTTTACCACCGACGCCTCGGGGTGAAAGCACCCTTAAAGCCATGTACACACTATCAGATTTTCTGCTGAGTTTTTCCTTCAGATATACCAAAACCATGTAGTGCAAGGGCCTGCTCGATTGCATACATGTTGAATCTTCTAAGGTTTGACCTTGGTAAATCTGAAGGAAAAACTCAGCAGAAAATCTGATGGTGTGTATGGGGCTTTAGAGTTTGATTTTGGTTGAACTTTCACTTTGTTTCCCTGCATCAATGGGCTTTTGTTCCCTTCAAGATTTTGTATTCTCTGTCAAGTCTGTGGAAAGGAAAAACCTGCTAAAAGCAGGTCAAATGCTGATCAGAAGATGATCTGCTGCAGGTCAAAAGGCACTTATCGTTGAATTCAATGCAAATGACACAAGCTCAAAGCTTGTTGACGCAGGCCCTGTGTTTTCTTTCACTTCCCGCCCTCCCTCCATGTGTGCCTATGTTTTCACATCCTCTTACTCCCTCAAATTGTCCTGTGTGATTGTGTTTGAAACCACTCAACCCCCTCCCCTCTCCTGTGTTACTTTGTCTCCAGCAGCTTGGGGTAGCTTTAGTATTATTGCATGAGCATAATTCTTAGGTCATTCAGTGGTGCATAGTTATCAGGTCAGTTTATAAACATTGCTTGCCATGCATTTAATTTCTTTGCCTTTCCTTTTGTTGTATGTGCAAGGTGCTGACTGTTTCTTTGTACATATCTGAAACCGCAAGGTAGGGGCCGAGCTCTTCATTTAATTAAGCATTTGTCATATTGCATCTTACTGTTTTGATACCTGTTTTAAGATGCATGCAGCGTGCTGTACACTAGAACAAAACATCACACGTACTTTAACCTAATCCAGAATATTGGTTGGTCATAATATACAACCTACTACGCATTGAGTTTGACAGTGGGGATCTGAGAGCTTGCTTCTGTGATGTTGAAGGTAAAGGTGAGCAGTGGGCTTGCTTCTGTTATGGTGAAGGTGAGCAGCGAGCTTGCTTCTGTGATGTGTTGAAGGTGAGCAGCGAGCTTGCTTCTGTGATGTGTTGAAGGTGAGCAGCGAGCTTGCTTCTGTGATGTGTTGAAGGTGAGCAGCGAGCTTGCTTCTGTGATGTTGAGGGTGAGCAGCGAGCTTGCTTCTGTGATGTTGAGGGTGAGCAGCGAGCTTGCTTCTGTGATGTTGAGGGTGAGCAGCGAGCTTGCTTCTGTGATGTTGAGGGTGAGCAGCGAGCTTGCTTCTGTGATGTTGAGGGTGAGCAGCGAGCTTGCTTCTGTGATGTGTTGAAGGTGAGCAGCGAGCTTGCTTCTGTGATGTTGAGGGTGAGCAGCGAGCTTGCTTCTGTGATGTTGAGGGTGAGCAGCGAGCTTGCTTCTGTGATGTGTTGAAGGTGAGCAGCGAGCTTGCTTCTGTGATGGTGAAGGTGAGCAGCGAGCTTGCTTCTGTGATGGTGAAGGTGAGCAGCGAGCTTGCTTCTGTGATGGTGAAGGTGAGCAGCGAGCTTGCTTCTGTGATGTTGAGGGTGAGCAGCGAGCTTGCTTCTGTGATGTTGAGGGTGAGCAGCGAGCTTGCTTCTGTGATGTTGAGGGTGAGCAGCGAGCTTGCTTCTGTGATGTTGAGGGTGAGCAGCGAGCTTGCTTCTGTGATGTTGAGGGTGAGCAGCGAGCTTGCTTCTGTGATGTTGAGGGTGAGCAGCGAGCTTGCTTCTGTGATGTTGAGGGTGAGCAGTGAGCTTGCTTCTGTGATGTTGAGGGTGAGCAGTGATGCCATCGCTGGGAATCTTTGGTTAGGCTTTTGGAAGGTACTTAAATTGCCCACACCTTTGTCAAGGGCATTATCTAACTTTAGTTAAAGCTGCAGTTTATCTACAGACACCCCTTATCCGCATAAGCGTTTTTTTGGTAAAGGTGAACTAATCTTTAAACAGCATGGATGGAGGAATCTCCCATTCTGACTATTGTTTCTAGACAGTACAGCACCCATAGCTGCTTAAAAAAACAAATAGTGACTGCATCGGACAATGCCACCCATGGCTTAAATTTCAAATAATTCATTAGGAGTCAGCTGAAATTTGAGCCATCTATGGCCATCTTTAAGTGGATGTAAACCCTCACATATACCCAGTGAAGTGAGCAGCCCAAGATGATACAGAGAGATGAAACAAATCTCCCTGTATAAGTTTTACATGTATATCTGCTGTCTTCACCTTTACCTACCATTTAGTACACGTCCTGCTAGATTTTCCACTTCCTCATTCATTTGTAGGAGGAGATCATTGCTAGACACTGAGAAAGCTTATCGGAGGAACAACACACACCCCCTCCCCACACATGCAAAGCGTGCCTGTGATTTGTTTATCTGGCTGCTAATCTATTTATAGCAACCTCCAAGGACACGCAGGTCTATCTCGGGCCTTGGAGAGCTTGTCAAGGCTGATAACGGAGGGATGGGCATGATGGAGCTACCAGACTAAGTGCTTTAAAGAGAGATAACAAAACACTGCAGATATATACCAAGCTCTCCAGCAGAATGTATCCGTTTACATGGATGAGACAAACCACTTAACACTGGCAGAGGTGATTAAAATAAGCAGCTTTTATTTATGTAAAGCCTTTATCCCAAAAGAAAATAAACTGTAAGGATTATAAATTGTGAGATGTCGTTTGGCTTCAGTTTAATACTGCCCTCAAATCCTGCTGTCTGCTGTCCCCCTTGTGCTCATTCATCCAGAGTGCTGTCTCACTAATACAGGAGGTGTGTTACTGGCCAGATCACCTGGTGAAAACAGGAGAAAAAGCCAAAGAAAATGGATGCAACCACCACATTTAAGGATTGCTAAACTGCACTATTACATTTTTTGGTTTTGGGTTCAATAATGCTTTAAGAAGGATGTGTCCTCTACAAAGAGCATACAATACAGTGGCTTAATTGGTCTTACTCACATTCTAAGATGTAAGTATAGGAAATGGTACTGAGACTGTAGGAAGAAAATACAGCAATGCCATTGATCCTAAAGGCGTAATAATTTGGGTGCGGTTTCAAAAATGCACAAGTGTGAAGAGAATCTTTGTAGTCTCTTCCTATAAGCTAAAGGGATTATACTTCACGGCATTTAAAATTGGTTTTCTAGAGATTTTTCTTCATTAACTCTCGTCACCAGATAGAGCCTTTAGCTACTTGTATGTTCTTTGAGTGGGTTTCCGATTAGCTGACCAGTGTTACTTCTCCATCAAAGCATGACGACTGTACACCCCTCTAATAATGGTGTAAAATTGACGCCTTCAACAATGCATTATTCCTCTTATTGCTTTTAGAATTCCAATCATTTTAACTTTTCTTATTACTTCTACTGTCCTTTTAATCTCTTTCAGGGCACATCTGGCCTTGGCTTTAGCATTGCAGGAGGTACAGATAATCCACATATTGGAGATGATACAAGCATTTTTATAACAAAAATCATTTCTGGAGGAGCTGCAGCTCAAGATGGAAGGTTACGGTAGGTACATTTATTTTCTAGTGGGAATTATATTCACTATATTGAGCAGTAAAATATAAACATGGGCCATGCAGAAGGCCCTTACTGTTTTTGGTGAGGGTTTTTTTTCTTCTTTCCAGTAATTGCATTCCTGGAATTTTTTTTTTTTTTTTTTTTTTTTTAGACCAATATGTATATTCACTGTTGCATGTAATTATCTTTCAATCCAGAGCACACTCGTTTAACTTGTCATGGACAATAGCAGTGAATTTGCCAAATTTTTCTGTCATCAGGTTTTTCCTAGCATTGGTTTCCGAAAGTACTTTTAATGTAGAAATTGTTTTAATACGCATAGTGCAATTTGCGCCAGAATTTTTTGTACTGTGCTAGCATTACCCTTCTCATATTTATCTAGAGCAGTGTCTTTCAATCTTCTTTTTTTTTTTTTTTTTTTTTTTTTTTTGTCAAAGCACCCTTTTGAATTGTGCACAACCCCAGGGCATCACAGTCTGTGAGCTTACCCCAGGAGGTGTGTCAAAGCTCCCTTGCTTTTAAGCATGTGTTTTATTTTTAGTAAGTTGCTGTATGCTTGTGAAATGCACAAAAAGGTGCTGGCATCATTTTTTTTGATCATGCCGCACCAAAACACATGGTGTACTGCAGTACCATGCATTTTAATGAGCACCAATGTATGCATATTTGCTAGATGCATAGGGGCGCAATTAAGAATTAATGGTACCTGTCCATGTCTAGAAAAAGTGGCACACTTTTGTGCGGTGCAGGAAAAGGTGCAATTTTGTTACCGCACTGCGTGCCTTAAAATGTAATTTGTAAGGCAGCGTTAAGTGGTCTGTAGGTTGTAGAAAAATGAACAACCTGTCTTCTGCAGTTAAGCCGGCTCTGCTGCTCCACTGCGAGTCCCCTCTATAGTGGCTGTACTACGAACACACATCATTTTCTCTGAGTATACACAGACCTAGTTGCCTTTCTGCCATCTCCTCTGCACCTCCATTGGTTCTGTGGTGCTTTGGATGGTAACTGGGCTCCCTTCGGCTTTGTGAGTGACCTTGTCATAGACTTCATTAACGACTTGACATCCAGCGAAGTACTTTGGTTAACCTGGATGATGCCTGCATCTGCAAACATTATCCTGGCATTGATTTTTTGTTTTGTTTTTTTCTTTTTTTCCAGCCCGCAGTCAGGTTTCTTCATCACTAATGGTTTCGCTGCATGTAAACAAACCCTTAATAGTTTGAAAAAAAGCATTGGATCATACCATTCTTGTTATGATCCGAAGCTTTGAAGGGGAGAAGAGAGATTTGGGGAAGAGTACCTGTCACTGCCTATTGCTACTACAGTGGATATTTATATTCCCTGTGATGAAACTAGAAGGGATAATGAAAAAAATTAAAGGAACATTATAAACAATAAAATATATATATATATATTTTAAAGTACCCCTATCCCCCTATGCTCACATGCAAAGGCAAAAACTCATGTCAGTCCCATACGCATGCAAACAGCGACTGCACCACACACAGTGGTAACCTATAAAAGCTTTTAAAACATTGTCTATGGATAATAGCATTTACGTAGTTTGTCGCTGTTGCTGCTCTTAGTCTCCCTCTGCGTTAAAAAATATTTAATGTTTGGGAGTTCTCAGTAATTGGTTCTTAATGACATTGCATGTTTGGGATCGTTGTCCTGCTGTAGAATAAATTTGGGGCCAATCACTCGCATCCCTGATGGTATGGCATGATGGCTATCTGCCTTTATTTCGCAGTTTTGTGGACACCATTGATTCTGACCAAATCTCCAAATCAATTTGCAGAAATGCAGCCCTGAACGTGCAAGGAACTTCCATCATGCTTCACGGGTGCCTGCAGACACTCATTATACTCCTCTCCAGCAAACAAACTGCCTTCTGATGCATCCAAATATTTTTAAATTTTGACATCTGTCCAGAGCACCTGCTGATATTTTTCGACACCTTAGTTCCTATGTTTTTTGTGCAGTTAAGTCGCTTAGCCTTGTTTCCATGTCTGAGGTATGGATTTTTGGCCGCAATTTTTCAATGAAGACCATTTCTGATTCTACTTCTCCGGAAAGTAGATGGATGTACATAGGTCCCACTGGTTTCCACCAGTTCTGTGCTGATAACACTGGATGTCTTCCAGTGTCAAAGGGGAGTAAGCATGATATGTCTTCATTTGCTACAGTAAAGCGGAGTTCCACCAAATTTTTTTTATTTTAAGTCAGCAGCTACAAATACTGCAGCTGCTGACATTTAGAATAAGGACAATTACCTGTCCAGCGTGCCAGCGATGTCAGCACCCGAAGCCGATCTGTTGCTTGACACACGGGTGCTGCCGCTGGCATCTTCAGTAAGGGAATCGGGCAGTGCTGACATCGCGGGCGCGCTGGACAGGTAAATGTCCTTATTCTAAAAGTCAGCAGCTGCTGACTTTTAAAATACATTTTTTTGGTGGGACTCTGCTTTAATGTAGAAAATTAAGACATATCATGCTTACTCCCCTGGTATACAGGTATCTGCACCCCCCTCCCCCTGAAAGGTGGCAACATGCGACACTGGAGGGGGTAGGATTCCGAAAACTGAGGTTCCTTTTTTGTGTGAACCTCCCCGCTTTAAGTTAACTTGCCCAATCACTGCTTCTACAGTTCTCAATGTTGCTTGTTTCTTTGTACTTCAAAAGAGCTGAAAGAACACATCTCGAAACCCCAGTCTATTTAACCACTTCAGCCCCGGAAGCCCCCTTCCTGACCAGAGCACTTTTTGCGATTCGGCACTGCGTCGTTTAACTGTTGTGCGATGTTGTACCCAAACAAAAGTGATGTCCTTTTTTTCCCCACAAATAGAGCTTTCTTTTGGTGGTATTTGATCCCCCTCTGCGTTTTTTTTTTTTTTTTGCGCTATAAACAAAAAAACGTCAATTTTGAGAAAAAAAAACATTATTTTTTACTTTTTGCTTTTTGCTATAATAAATATCCCCCAAAAATATATAAAAAAACATTATTTTCCTCAGTTTAGGCCAATACGTATTCTTCGACATATTTTTGGTAAAAAATAAATAAAAAAAATCGCAATAAGCGTTTAATGATTGGTTTGCGCAAAAGTTAGTGTCTACAAAATAGGGGATAGATTTATGGCATTTATATTCATTTTTTTTTTTTACTAGTAATGGCGGCAATCAGCGATTTTTATCCTGACTGCGACATTATGGCGGATACGACGGACAATTTTGAAACATTTTTGGGACCATTGGCATTAATACAGCGAACAATTCTATAAAATTGCATTGATTACTGTAAAAATGTCACTGGCAGTGAAGGGGTTAACCACTAGGGGGCGGAGGGGGGTTAAGTGTGTCCTGGGGCGTGTTTCTAACTGGGGGATGGGCTAGCTGTGTTTACATCAGCATCTCCCCGTTCTTCAGCTCTGTGACACGATCGCGGGTCCCAGCGGGAAATTCAAAGTAACACATGGGTACGTTAATTTACCCAGCCGTGCCATTCTGCCAACGTATATAAGCAGTTAAATTCTTTGCCTGGGAGAGACCTTGCTGATAACAGTAGAACTACCTTGTGTCTTGTTGCTGTGCTCAGTCTTGACATGGTGTATGACCTGTGACGTGAAACTGTCTTCTACCACCTCAACTTAGTAGCAGAGTTTGAGTGTTCCTCACCCAATTTTAAACCTCCTACACAGCTGTTTGTTTCAGTTAATGACTGTGCTTCAACCTATGTATGAAATTGATGATCATTATCGTTATAAACTGCTTGGTGTAATTGTTTAATCATACACCTGACTAGTCCTACATAATCCCCGACTTTGTGCAAGTGTAAGAATTGATCCTGGTTTGAAGAGAAAGTGTACTCGCAGCAAATATTGATTTGATTTAGGGTTTTCTTCTTTCTGCTCGCTCACATTATGTTTTGTAAATTGATAAAAATTAAACAAAACATATTTATGAAAGCATTCTTACTTTACAGCATTTCTTCACACCTGCCTAAAAATTTTGAACTTTTGCACAGTAGTGTGTGTGTGTGTGTGTGTGTATATATTATTATTATTTTTTTTTTTAATGCAAGTTTGACACGAACATCTGGTGTTCGCCCAATAGCGGTGTTCGCGTCAAACTCGAAAGCTGCGGAACACCCTTTAAAAGTCTATGGGAAAAATCAAACGTGCTAATTTTTAAGGCTTATATGCATGGTATTGTCAAAGTGTTTGGGGACCTGGTTTTAAAAACTGCAACTTTTTGGGGAGCAGTAATTTTAATAATGCTTAAAGTGAAACAATAAAAGGAAATATTCCTTTAAATTTCGTACCTGGGGGTTGTCTATAGTATGCCTGTGAATTTAATAAGGGCTGTATTGGTGTCGCGCTGATCCAGCACTCAATTATCAATCTGGGGAGTGTGTCTTACTCCCAATTCTAAAGATCTATATAAGTAATTAACTAAGCCAGTACCCAATAAAATAATATCTAATGATGGATAAATAATAAATAAGTAATAAATCAATTGATCACTGCAATATAGGCTAGTGTAGGTAAAAAAGAACTCAACGTAAATATACTATAAACACTGTGTACAGTGTAAATTAATTCAAAATCATTGCAGAATAGTAAACAAATAACAAAACAACATTCATGAAAGTGCCGAGTGCTTAATGTCTAAAAAGAAGTGTCTAGTATGTGCTTAGTAGTAAACCCACTCGCAGGAGTGGTACCAGATAATAAAAAGCTAAACGTGCATCATTCTACTTTAGATACCATATATAGTGTAAATTAATCCAAGATCATAAGTAAATGATAAAGCAGTATCTGTAAAGTGTGGAGTGCTCAATATCCAGAAAAAGTGTCAACAGTAAACACACTACAGAGATAGTAAGAAAAAAATCACAATCGAAACTAAAGATACAAAATATCAAAAAAATCTTATCCATATAACTTGGAACTTAAAAATTAAAGTGCAAAGAAGGTAGTGAACGCACTGCAGAGGCATTTACAGCATGCGTCACAATAAATCACTCCCAAGATATGTGAGCTAAATGTCCATGCTCATTTAAGTCTTTTTATGATATAAATAAAAAAAAAATCCAATTCAGAAGTAATATGCAGAAACCAACTCCTTTTAAGTGCAAGTGCTTTTTCTGTGCAAACAGTGCAATTCCAATAAAGTGACAGTTTCCCATTTTTTTTTTTTCACTCTGACTGCACACATTTGTGGGCAATGAGCCCTTACCTTATGGCAAGGGGAAAATCTCATGTAAACATATATTCCTGGGTCTCTATCACTCTTCTCCCCAGATCCACAAACTGACCTTTCCTTTAGTTTCTGCCTTCCAGTATCCGCCACTTCCTTCTCTGAAGAAACCGGCACACGCGGGCGGCGCGCATGCGATGGCAGGGTGGCATTTAAAAATGGACATACCTGTACGCCAATATGCCTGCCCGTGCCATTCTGCCGACGTACTTCGGCGTGCGCCGGTCGGGAACTGGTTAAGGAGAACCCTGTGCCAAAATTTAAAAAAATGGCGTGGGGGTTCCCTCCCAAAAATCCATACCAGACCTTTATCCGAGCACGCAACCTGGCAGGCCACAGGAAAAGAGGGGGGAATGAGAGAGCACCCCCCCCCCCGAACTCTACCAGGCCACATGCCCTCAACTTGGGGAGGGTGCTTTGGGGTAGCCGCCCAAAGCACTTTGTCCCCATGTTGATGTGGACAAGGTCCTCATCCCCACAACCTTTGCCCAGTGGTTGTGGGGATCTGCAAGCGAGGGGCTTATCGGAATCTTGAAGCCCTATTTAACAAGGGGACCCACAGATCCCGGCCTCCCCCCGTGTGAAATGCTAACTGGGTACAAGTGTACCCATACCATTTCATAAAAAGTGTGAAAATGGTAAAAATGACATGACACGGCTTGGGGCAAGTTCTTTAATAAAAAATACAAAAAAAAATGTCCCAAGAAGTAGTAGTCTTCTCTTGCTCTGCCGACGGACCAAAAAAATTAAAAAAAATGTGACCGACCCGCTTCCATGTGCGGCTCCCGCTGTATGATGTGTCTTCGCTTTGACAGTTCTTTTATAACTGAGGGCAGGGCCACACAGTGACATTTCTGGGTGGCCCAGCTTCCCTTGCTCCTATTGCCCACCCACCTCTGACACGCCCCTTTCTAGTTTGACAGTTGGCTGCTGCGGTATTGATCTGGCACCCTTTGCTTACCACCGATGACTGAACGGGGAGTGTGACAGGACATGTACACAGATAATCAGGGCACTGATTATCGGTGCGCATCAGTGCAACCCATCAGGAACTCCTCATCAGTGCCTATCGGTGCTGCTTTAGCGCACATCAATGAAGGAGAAAAATTACTTATTTGCAGAATTTTATAACTAAAAAAATAGTTTGTCTTATTTTAAATTTTTGATCTCTTTTTCGTTTAGCACCAGGCGTGAGCAATTCTATTGCCCGATGTCCTAAACATGCAGTTCTGGGCACCAGGCAGCTGATTTAAAAAGCTGGTTCTCATCTTTTTAGCTGGCTCCTAGATTCAAAGCAAATCTGTCAAGCCCCTACGTAGTCTAAATTTTGGTCCCAAGATGACCCCATCTATGATTGTGTCTCTTGCAGCCTGTGGAGAACATCAGTCAGAATGGAGTCATTCACAAGTTGGCTCTTCTGGTTTGTGGTACACATGGACATGCACAGTGGCACCTTTGCGTACAATACATCCTGATTTGGGCAACAAATATTGCGGTTCAAGGAGGCAAGCTGTTTCCCCATTCTTTTTTTGGCTGTGCATTAGGTTTCTGCTACTTTTTTCTTTTAAATTAGGAATTTTTATACTTGGTTACTTGTGGCTTCTTTTGGGGCATTTTGAGCAACTACACAGCACTAACATGGGTGTAAACTGGGCAAAACATTGGAAATCTTCACTACACAGGTGGATTTTGTTGTAATGATTTGTAGGTGCACACTTATGCCACGTACACACGATCGGACTATCCAGTGGACTTGGTCCGGAGGACAAATCTCCGGACTTTGAAGCGGAGGTCCGCCGGACTTTCCAAACGAGCGGACCTGCCCACACATGACCGGAATTTTCCGGTTGACTAGGTGCGGTGGACAAACCGCTGGACTATGGCCGGACTTTTAAAATCAGCAGACTTGCCCACACACTGAGGAAAGTCCGTTCATTTTGAGTGCGGCTCCAGGTAGATGGGACTAGCGAAGGAAGTCAATGAGATTGACACCTCGCTGGCCCTGTCATCTGGTATGGACTTAAAGGGGAAGCGCTAAGCCGAAGAAAAAAACGGCGGGGGGGGGCCCCCAAAGTCCATATCAGACCCTTATCCGAGCACGCAGCCCGGCCGGTCAGGAAAGGGGGTGGGGACGAGCGAGCCCCGCCCCCCTCCTGAGCCGTACCAGGCCATGCGCCCTCAACATGGGGGTGCTTTGGGGAATATTTATTGCACAGCTCCGGTGGTCTTCCGTCTTGGGGGGGGGGGGTCTTCTTGCCGGACTTCTACGCTATCTTTTGCTAGCTCTTTTACTAGCGGAGGAGCCCGGCTTTCTTCTACGTCGCCGCCGCCACCCGGGGGTATTCTTTCGACTTCAAGGGTCTTGTCCCCCTCTTCTTTTCTTCTTGTCGAGCCTCCGCTTCCTTCTTCCAGCTCTTTTACTAGCGGTGGCCCGGTCTTCTGTTGTCATCGCCATCGCCGCCACCTTCTCTTCTTCCTTGAGATGTTGACTCAACGCTCTCTCTGGCCGGGGCGCGTTGTGCGGCGACTTATATAGGCAATGGGCGGGGTCACTGGGTGATGTCACATGGTGACCCCGCCCCCTTATAATGTCATAGTCCCAGAGGATGCTGGTACTGTGACGACATAAGGGGACGGGGTCACTACGTGACATCACCCGGTGACCCCGCCCATTGTCCCTATATAAGTCTCTGCACAACGTGTCCCTGTCATTGCGGCCAGACACAGCGTTGAGTCAACATCTCAACTAAGAAGAGATGACGACAGAAGACCGGGCCACCGCTAGTAAAAGAGCTGGAAGAAGGAAGCGGAGGCCCAGCAAGAAGAACCGAAGAGGGGGACAAGACCCCCGAAGTCGGAAGAAGACCCCTGGGCGGCGGCGACAAAGAAGAAAGCCGGGCTCCTCAGCTAGTAAAAGAGCTAGCAGAAGATAACGGAGGTGTCCGGCGAGAAGACCCCCCCAAGACGGAAGACCACCGGAGCTGTGCAATAAATTATTTTAAAACCTTGTGTTGTTTTATTTACACTTTCTTCACCAGGTGAATGGGTAGGGGTACATTGTACCCCATACTGATTCACTTAGGCTGGGGGGCCGATATCTGGGGGCCCCCTTATTGAAGGGGGCTCCCAGATTCCGATAAGCCCCCCGCCTACAGACCCCGACAAGCAACGGCCAGAGTTGTCGGGAAGAGGTTTTTGTCCTCATCAACATAAGGACAAGGTGCTTTGGGGATGGGGGCCACAGGGCCCCCCTTCACCAAAGCACCCCCCATGTTGAGGGCACGCGGCCTGGTAAGGCCCAGGAGGGGGGTGCTCGCTCGTTCCCACCCCCTTTCCTGACAGGCCGGGCTGCGTGCTCGGATAAGGGTTTGATTTGGACCTTGGTGGGAGCCCCCACTCCGTTTTTTTGCCTTTAAGTCCATACCAGGTGACGGGACCAGTGACGTGTCAATCTTGCCGATGGACCTTCTTCGCTAGTCCCATCTACCTGGAGCCACATTCAAAGTGAACAGACTTTCCTCCGTGTGCGGGCAAGTCCGTTCATTTCAAAAGTCCTGCGGACTAGCACACAGACGGCCGGATTGTCCACCGGACTGCCGAGTCCAGTGGACAATTTTGAGTCAAAACTTCTTTCCAAGTCCGCCAGACTTTTGGGGAAAAAAAGTCCGCAGGATAGTCCGATCGTGTGTACGGGGCATTGGGTGTTTCATTTGTATGCTCTTTATCTTTTTCCTTCAGCAAGGAACCAGTTTTCTTCTACTTTTGGATTTACACAGTGGGGTTTATTTACTAAAACTGGGGAGTGCAAAATTTGGTGCACCTTTGGGTAAAAACAAATCATTTGCCAGTTTTTTTTTTTTTTTTGTCAATGCTTAATTGAACAAGCTGAAGTTAGAAGCTAGCTGGCTGCCATGCATAGCTGCGCCAGATTATGCGCTCTCCAGTTTTAGTAAATCAACCCCAGTGTGTCTGTTGGCTATGCGCCCTTCAGACGTGAAAGAAAAGATGTGGAATGGATTTTAGCTCAGTCTGCTCCAACAATCTGTCTTGGGATCCTGAATCTATCCCAACAGATCCCTCTGTCCTCTCAACAACTGGAACTCATGCCTGTGGCTCTTCTTTATTATGTTGAGAGGCTAGAAAAGTATATATGCCAAATATCCACGTTTTGGCCTCCTTTTTAGTACGTCTGCAAAAAACCCTTTGGTTCAAATTTTGGTCTGCGGAGCAGCAGTGTAAGAAACTCGCTTCTCGTATGCCTTTGATGGGTTATCCTTTGCAATTTCATCAAGGAAGTCACCAGAGGTAAGTGTAACCTTTTGCTCCAGTAAAGATTAAAAATCCCCATCTGGGAAACCTTCTGTTCCTGAGGCTAAAAAGAGTTGCTTTAATTTCTCTCAGGCTTCCAAGGCAAAGCCTCTAGACTCCCAAGACCGCTTTTTAAAAGCAAGTCCTCCTTACAATGGCTGGGTGCCTCCACTTTTCAGTGGGGCATGTCTTTTGACCTTCGTAGTCATCTGATCCTAGGACATTTGGGTCCAGAGCATTGTATCCAGAGTCTACACACTGGAATTTTGGTCTCGGCCACTGAGATGGACATTATATAAATAGACAACTCCTATCCTCATATTGATTAGTGGTTCCAAATTAACCACTTGACCACTGGGCACTTAAACACCCTTAATAACCAGACCAATTTTCAGCTTTCGGTGCTCTCACATTTTGAATGATAATTACTCAGTCATGCAACACTGGACCTATATGAAATTTTTGTCCTTTTTTTCCACACAAATGGAGCTTTCTTTTGGTGGTATTTAATCACCGCTCGGTTTTTTATTTTTTGTGCTATAAAAGAAAAAATACAGAAAATTCGGTAAAAAAATGAATTTTTCTTTGTTATAAAA
This sequence comes from Lithobates pipiens, assembly GCF_037356315.1. Lineage (NCBI taxonomy): Eukaryota > Metazoa > Chordata > Amphibia > Anura > Ranidae > Lithobates > Lithobates pipiens. The sequence continues at coordinate 347,769,383 of NW_027507758.1, read as the reverse complement.
TTTAGCAGATTAGTAATTTTTTATCTTTGGTAAAAATAAGTACAAATTGGTGGATATTATTTGGTCTTTGTTAAAGTTATAGAGTCCACAAGCTATGGTGCCAATATCTGAAAATTGATCACACCTGAAGTACTGACGGCCTATTTCAATTCTTGAGACCCTAACATGCCACAAAAGTACAAATACCCCCCAAATGACCCCTTTTTGGAAAGAAGACATTCCAAGGTATTTAGTAAGAGGCATGATGAGTTTTTTGAAGTTGTCATCTTTTTCCCACAATTCTTTGCAAAATCAAGATTTTTTTTTACTTTTTTTTTTTTTTCCACAAAATTGTCATATCAGTTTATTTCTCACACACAGCATATGCATACCACAAATTACACCCCAAAACACATTCTGCTATTACTCCCGAGTACGGCGATACCACATGTGTGAGACTTTTACACAGCGTGGCCACATACAGAGGCCCAACATGCAGGGAGCGCCATCAGGCGTTCTGGAGCACCCAGGACAATTCTGACATTTCTCTCCTACATGTAAAAATCATCATTTATTTGCTAGAAAATTACATAGAATCCCAAAACATTATATATGTTTTTTTAGCAAACACCCTGGAGAATACAATGGTGGTCGTTGCTTTTTGCACGGAATTTGCGCAGCAATTTTTCGAATGCTTTTTTTCGGGAAAAAAAACAGTTTTGTGCTTAAAAAAAAAAAAAACACAGTAAAGTTAGCCCAGTTTTTGCATAATGTGAAAGATGAAGTTACGCTGAGTAAATAGATACCTAACATGTCACTCTTCAAAATTGCACACGCTCGTGGAATGGCGCCAAACGTCGCTACTTAAAAATTCCCATAGGCGACGATTTAATTTTTTTTTACTGGTTATATGTTTTGAGTTACAGAGGAGGTCTAGGGCTAGAATTATTGCTCTCGCTCTAACGTTCGCAGCGATACCTCACGTGTGGTTTGAACACCGTTTTCATATGTGTGCGGGACTTACATATGCGTTCGCTTCTGCATGTGAGCACATGGGGACGGGCGCTTTATAAAAAAAAAAAAAATTTATTGTTGATTTTACTTTTATTTTAGTTTGACATTTTTTTTCCCAAAAAATAAATTTTTTGATCACTTTTATTCCTATTACAAGGAATGTAAACATCCCTTGTAATAGGAATATGGCATGACAGGTCCTCTTTACAGTGAGATATGGGGTCAATAAGAGCCCACATCTCACCTCTAAGCTGGGAAGCCTGAAAAAAAAAAAAGATTCTGGCTTTGATCGTATTGGTGAGTCGGTAGAAGCACCGGAGGGCGGCGGGAGGGGGGGATGTCTATGGCTGGGTATTGCAGGGTATCACCGACTATGGCTAGGTATGGCTGGGTATCTCCGAGTATGGCTGGATATCTCAGAGTATGGCATTGCAGAGTATTGCGTTGCAGAGCATTGCAGGATATTGGCGGGTGTTGCAGAGCATTGCAGAGTGTTGCAGGGTATTGGCGGGTGTTGCAGAGTGTTGCAGGGTATTGGCGGGTGTTGCAGAGTGTTGCAGGGTATTGGCGGCTGTTGCAGGGTATTGGCGGCTGTTGCAGGGTATTGGCGGCTGTTGCAGGGTATTGGCGGCTGTTGCAGGGTATTGGCGGCTGTTGCAGGGTATTGGCGGCTGTTGCAGGGTATTGGCGGCTGTTGCAGGGTATTGGCGGCTGTTGCAGGGTATTGGCGGCTGTTGCAGGGTATTGGCGGCTGTTGCAGGGTATTGGCGGCTGTTGCAGGGTATTGGCGGCTGTTGCAGGGTATTGGCGGCTGTTGCAGGGTATTGGCGGCTGTTGCAGGGTATTGGCGGCTGTTGCAGGGTATTGGCGGCTGTTGCAGGGTATTGGCGGCTGTTGCAGGGTATTGGCGGCTGTTGCAGGGTATTGGCGGCTGTTGCAGGGTATTGGCGGCTGTTGCAGGGTATTGGCGAGAGTTGCAGGGTATTGGCGAGAGTTGCAGGGTATTGGCGAGAGTTGCAGGGTATTGGCGAGAGTTGCAGGGTATTGGCGAGAGTTGCAGGGTATTGGCGAGAGTTGCAGGGTATTGGCGAGAGTTGCAGGGTATTGGCGAGAGTTGCAGGGTATTGGCGAGAGTTGCAGGGTATTGGCGAGAGTTGCAGGGTATTGGCGAGAGTTGCAGGGTATTGGCGAGAGTTGCAGGGTATTGGAGAGAGTTGCAGGGTATTGGCGGCTGTTGGAGAGAGTTGCAGGGTATTGGCGGCTGTTGGAGAGCGTTGCAGAGTATTGGCGGGTGTTGGAGAGCGTTGCAGAGTATTGGCAGGGCAATGCGGAGTATTGGCAGGGCATTGAGGGGTTAAATTTCGGTGAGCAGCGATGTGGGCACTGCAGATGCAGCCCACAGCGCTGCTGACACCGAACTCTTCCCCCTCCGCTGTACCGATCGGTACAGAGAGGGGGAGGGAGGAACCGGCGTCATAACATGACGCCGGTTTGTTTACAAGTGATCACTCCTTCATTTGACGGAGTGATCACGTGTTTACTGTGGACCCGGCGGTCACGGATGCTCTGGAGTGCGCGCGAGAGCGGAATTCTGGGAGGATGTCATATGACAGCCTCCCAGAGTTAAACAACCGCCCTGTAGCCGTCATTCGGCTATGGGCCGGTTGTTAAGTGGTTAATAACTACTGCAGTAGGGAACAGACCCAAAAGATACACTCAGAATCTTTTCAAAAAGCTGCTCAGCTATTATTTTCTCCACAATGGAGTTTTTCCCTGTTTGGCCAGGACTACCTCCACCTAAGCGTGTGGAGGTTCCAGGTTAAAGGTGATAGCAGGTATGGTTAGTGATCAAAATATTGTTCAAAAGAGAGGAGACTGTAATGGAAATTTGTACATTCTGCATATAATTGTATTATATTTTATATGTATTGCACACTGCCCTTACAAGGAAAAGTGGCACATCAGGACCAACAATCCTGGTGTATGATGGAGAAGAGAGCTGTCAGCCACATCAAAACGTATAAAACTGGCTGCAGGTGGCATCTATCCCAACGGTGTGTGGACTTGATGTGATGGGTCTGTTGTATTTAAATTTGTATTACTCTAATATCATGGACCGCACATCAAGTTATTATCAGACCTTAAGATTTAATTTTTGTAGAAAAACTTGTGTATCCCATCCATCTTGGCTTTGTTAAATATTATGGCAGCTGTATTCTAATTAGCAATCTCATCTTAAACTTTCCCCAGTAACCTGGACTTTGTTTCCAACCAAAGGTTGTCTAAACCAGTTACAATATATCTATAGTAATAAAATTGTTAAACACATATTAGAAATGAATACTCAATACTCAGATAATTTCAATATCGCACACTAATATATATCCACAGGTATATTTCCTTAAAGGGGGGCATATTACTTAATTCTACTTAACCACTTAAAGCGGGAGACCCGTGAATTTTTTTTTTTTTTAAACGTCAGGCGCTGCAAATACTGCAGCCAATTTTAAAATAAGGACACTTACCTGTCACAGGGTTCGGCGATGGCAGCACCCGAGACCGAGCCATCCCTCAGTCCTAGGATGCTGCCGCCACCATCTTCGGCGTGGGAATCAGGAAATGAAGCCTTGCAGCTTCACTTCCCGGTTCCCTACTACGCATGTGCGAGTCACGCAGCGCAATCTAAATGGTCTGTGCTGTCTCTGGGACCCGTGTGTGTCCCAGCAGACAGCGCGGCTGGACGGGAAGAGGCATAGACTGCCGTGGGAGTCTATTCCCGGAAATGGGTGCAAATACCTGTCTTAGACTGCGATTTGCAGTTGGGCAAGCCCACTACCAGTTTTTGGCTCTTCCTTTTGGTCTGGCATCAGCCCCCAGAGTCTTTACCAAGGTACTGGCTCCAGTTTTGGCATTGCTGTGCCGTGGGATCGCTATCGTGGGATACCTAGACAATCTCCTGAGAGCATCTTTCGCCTCAGAATTGGAGGAGGATGTGGCGATCACCATGCAGACCCTGCAAGAATTTGGGTGGCTGTTGAACCTCAAAGTTGGTGATTATGCCGACCCAGCGTCTAGAGTACCTAGGCTTGCTGTTGGACTCCAGGGAAGTGAGATTTTTTTCTCCCTTCAGACAAATTGCAGTCTCTCAGATCCGCGGTCAAACTGCTGATGAACAGCAAGTGGTTGTTGCTCCGCTTTTGCATGCGAGTACTGGGATTCATGGTAGCCTCCTTCGAGGCGGTACCTTATGCCCAGTTCCACACCAGAGTCCTGCAGAAGGAGATTTTGACAAAATGGGACAAATCTCAGTCAGAGACTCACTGATCTGGTGGTTGAGGTCCGCAAAATCGTTCTTTCCTCTGAAATGGACGGTGATCACAATGGAGTCCAGCCTATCTGGCTGGGGTGGAGTGATGGGGGTTCAGTTAGCTCAAGGCCTCTGGTTGACGGAAGAATCCGAGTTGCCGATCAATCTGCTGGAATTGAGAGTGATCAGGCTGTGCCTCTACACATTGTCGATGAGACTTCAAGTGCTTCCGATCAGGATATAGTCCGAAAATGCCACGGCTGTGGCATACGTCAATCACCAAGGGGGAACAAGAAGCTCAGCCGCTGCACGGGAGGTCGCTCACATTCTTCGGTGGGCAGAGTGACACGTACCGGCCCTGTCGGCCATTTACATCCCGGGAGTGGAGAACTGGCAGGCGGACTATCTGAGTCGACAGATGCTGGACCCAGGAGAATGGGAATTGCATCCGGAGATATTCAGGTTGCTGTGCCTGAAGTGGGGCACACCAGATGTGGATCTCCTGGCCTCCCATCTCAATCGGAAGGTGCCAAGATTTGTGTCCAGGACAAGAGATCCATGGGCCGACGCATCAGACGCGCTGGTGGCTCCGTGGGATCAATACCAGCTGATCTACGCCTTTCCTCCACTGAAACTGTTGCCATGTCTGCTTCGCAGAGTGGAAGCCGAGGGGATCCCAGTGATACTGGTTGCCCCAGATTGGCCTCAGCATCCTTGGTACGCAGACCTGGTGTGTCTGGTGGCAGACGCTCCCTGGCGACTGCCGTTGCGAGAGGACCTCCTGTCTCAAGGTCCAATTCTCCATCCTGCTTTAACGGCATGGCTATTAAGAGCCAGGTGTTGAGGAACCGGGGTCTGTCGGACTCGGTGATTCCAACTATGTTGAGAGCACGGAAATCATCTTCTCGGAAGATATACCATCGTACCTGGAATGCCTACATCTCCATGTGTGAGGAGAAAGGATGTCATCCGTGCTCCTTTTCCATATCCAGGATCCTGCTGTTTCTCCAGCAAGGAGTTGACCAGAGATTGGCATTAAGCACCATCAAAGGGCAAATCTCACCCTTAGCTGTCTTTTTTTCAATGACCCCTAGCATCGCACTCCTTAGTAACGTTTAGGGGGTACAACACGTAGTCCCTCCGGTGCGTCCACAGTTACCCCCATGAGATTTGAACCTGGTGTTGGCGCTTCAAAAACCGCCGTTTGAAAATATGGATATTCCCCTGTTGACCCTTTCCCAGAAAGTGGTCTTTCTAGTGGCCATCAGATTGGCCCCCATTTGGTAGAGGAGACCTTGAACATTGAGTAACCTTGCCAGTGGAGGTCGTTTGGAGAAGTTTTGCTGTCCCTACCCTGATGGTCCTTCCGGGAGCTTTAGTGGCATTAGTTGTGAGCTTGAATTCTGTTTGTTTTTGTAAGCGCACATTTAGATTGATAATCAAGCACACTGGTGGTGAAGGAAGCCTTTCTTTGCACTGAAATTTGCTGGAAGAATCACCCCTTCTTTAATTCAACGGACTGTTGCACTCTTTTTTTTATTTTTATTTTATTTTTTATTTTCTTTTAATGAGTTTCTATTTTTGTTATTTATCTTAGTTATATACATTCATTATTATCACGTTTTTTGATAGATATATTCACTTTTTTATTATATTATAATTCAAAGTTATTTATGTTTATTTTTATATATCACTATTTACATGAGGTGTATTTGATTTTTTATGTTTATGAGGTGTATATTGATTTTTTTTATATGATTAAGGGATGGTTATTTCAGAACTAGCATTGATGTGCATACTAATTATTACTGGAGATCATATGTCCATATAGTAATATATGTCATTATAGGTGTAAATCACAATTTTTTTAGGGTATAAATTTGTGGGATAGCGCAGTTATATTTTTTGTTTTATATTTGTCATTAATGATGTGTATCACATCGTAATAATTGCGGCTTTGAATATTTAGAATACTTTTGGGTGTTGTTTTTAGGTAAGCGCAGTATTTTTCTTGTTTTTATTCTTAAAGCGGGAGTCCACTGGGACTCCGCGTTTTTTTTTTTTTTTTTTTTTTAAAAGCCAGCAGCTACAAATACTGCAGCTGCTGACTTTTAAATAGTGACACTTACCTGTCCAGCGCGCCCGCGATGTCGGCACCCGAAGCCGATCGCTCGCTCGGCTGCCGGGTCCCGCCGCCATCTTGGGTATGGGAATCAGGAAATGGAGCCTTTCGGCTTCATTTCCCGGTTCCCTACTGCGCATGCGCGAGCCGCGCGGCGCAATCCGGACGGTCCCCGCTGCCTCTGGGAGCTGTGTGTTTCCCAGCAGGCAGCGGGGCACTTGCTGAAGGGGGCGGGCGCTTGCGGAACGGGGGCGTAACGTATGCCCCGTTCCGCAGAGAGCTAGCCCGGAAGTGGGTGCAGTTACCTGGATTATCCAGGTAACTGCACCCCCCTCCCCCCTGAAAGGTGCCGATTGTGGCGCCGGAGGGGGGGGATTCCGATGAGCGGAGGTCCATTTTAGGGTGGACCTCCGCTTTAAACATAGGACTACTATAAGTACTAGCATACAAGAGACAAATTTTAAAGTGGTTACCAGATGGTACCAAACGCCGCTAAAACTTCAAAAGATATATCCCTCGTTATCGGATCAGTGTTGGAGGTGTCAAGAGGATAGGGGAACAATCCTCCACATACTATGGACATGTCCAAAATTTGAAAATTTCTGGAAGAGCCGACAAATAGCTCAAAATTTTACGGAATATTTAATCCCAAATTATACAGCTCTATTTCTGCTTCATGTATCTAACATACCAAGCGGAAAATATAAAAAGTCAGTTCTCTGCCATCTTTTTAACACTGCTAAGGCATGTATTCCTTTATGCTGGAAATCTACACAAGCACCATCTATTGGTATATGGTTTAATAAAGTAGAGGAAATAAAAAAAATAAATGAAGGAATTCATTTGCATAAAACACCATCAAAAGGAATGTTATACTAAAACTTGGACACCTTGGAATATATATATCTTTTCCAATGAGAGATGGACCCTGTTTGAAAGCGATAGGGTGGGCTAAATAAAGGTAATGCAAGGGGGACCATTTAGGTTAACAGTGTAAAGGGATTTCTCTTGAGACTGAGTAGGGTTCTGGGATTTTTTATTTTTTTTTCCTGTGTTTTGGAGTGTTAAATGAGGGGAAATTTGAGGCAAGAAGCACTGGGACATATGTAGCAACAGGATATAATTTAATGGTATAGACATTTAGTTATGGAGAGCTAGAATAAAAGAATACGTTGATTGATGGGAATGGTGGTGAGATATATTATATATTACACTAAGGATCGAAATTATGGGACTTAGAGGAGTGATATAAGTTTGATATGTATGTTTGAATGGTCAATATTATCATTATATATACCTTCAAATATTAAGAAAGGATGTGTTTAATTTGTTCTGTTCTGTTTCAGTGGTTTTTCTTGTCTTATGAAATAAGATTTAAAAAAAAAAAAATTGTGCACTAACTTGCAGTGGCTACAAGCTACATACATTTTTAAAAGTCTTTACAGTTTACCACTTTAGATTTACAGAGGAGGTCTACTGCTAAAATTACTGCCCTCAATCTGACCTTTGTGGTGACACCTCACCTCATTTAATGCCAGACTGATGCTTGCGTTGCGCGAGAGCAGGGGGGGGGGGGGGGGGGAGGGGTGCTTTAATTTATTTATTTTTTCTTATTTTTAAACTGTTCCTTTCAATTTTTATTTTTTATCATTTTTGTTATCTCAGGGAATGTAAATATCCCCTATGATAGCAATAGGTAGTGACATTGACTCTTTTCTTGAAAAAAAAATGGTGTCTATTAGACCCTAGATCTCACCTCTGCCCACACCAAGGTCAGTGTGATAAAATGCTTTCCCAATTTCCCAATGGCGCTGTTTACATCCGGCGAAATCGAATTAATGAAATGCTAGTAGCTTCCGGTTTCTTAGGCCATAGAGATGATTGGAGCCGTTCTGGTCTCTGATCAGCTCTATGGTAAGCTGGCGGAACCACCGGCTGCATTTTCGTGTTCCCTGTTGGGACAGGAGAACCAGAAAAAAAACATGGACGGTTGGGGGGACATTCCCTCCCACTGCTTGTGAAAGCCGGCTAGAGGCTATATATTTATATTGTATTGTAATCTTTTTTTTTTATTTTTTTCCATGCAGCCTGTGGGCTGAATTAAAAAAAAGCGATTGATCGGTGGGTATGCCCACCATTTTAATACCTCCTTTCATCCACCCATTTCTAATGATGGGCATACATGCACCAATTTGTTTTCAGGTACGCCATTCAGCTGCAGCATGGATTTATTCAACTTGACTACGCAAATGATGGTGAACAATAAATCAAAGTAACCTTGCAGTATAACAGTAAGACATGCCATACCTGCAAATGCAAAAAAAAGAGTAAAAAATAAAACCTTATTTAATGCGATTGGTGCCTAAAATATATATATATGCTGAACCATGGGGGCATCCGCCTGCAAAAGTTAGGAGCAAATCGCTCCTTCACCCCTGCTGCCCCCTTGCTTCCGCATATGTTATTTATTTATTTATTTATTTTTTTAACTGTGGTGGTGAAATCACCTCCTACAATGCTACAGTTACAGCTTTATGTATTGTGGGAGCATACGATCTTGCTGTCAAGTTGAATAAATCCATGCTGCAGCTGAATGGCGTACCTGCAAAACAAAAAAATGGTTAACAATAGAACACAGTAAACAGTAAAGTCTAAAAAAGACATACCTGAAAGCATACCTGATAAAACATAACAGTAAAACATTGCAGAATAGATTACAGTAAAAAAGATCAGAACAATAGAGGGAGAATAGAACGAGTATAATAAAACGACGATTTTTTATTTATTTTTTTATTTCATTTTTTTTTTCGTGTGTTTCCTTTTTATTTATTTTTTGGTAATTGGAACGGTTCCAGGTTCGGGTCTCTCAAAATGCGATGGCATCTTGGGAGAACCTGTGAAAGCGCCCCCTAGTCCTACGCTAATATTCAAGTAGTCTATGGTAGCGCTCAAAACACTCACCAATGCAAAGACCAGGATTGTTAGGACAGGAAGGACAATAATAGCGGGTGTCATGCCTAATATCCGCGCTTGCTGCTGACACGACATCTTCTTTGGGGGGCTCGTTGGGTAGGGGTAATCGGGAGGACATACGGAAAATGCCTCTCATGCAGCCGGCTTACTGCATTTGGACTGGGAATTGGAGCACTGTCTGGAAACGGGGCTCTGACGAGCTCTTCCTGGAATTTAAGGAAGGCTCCAGTCCATCCTTAAGCTCTGTATAGCACATGAGCGTTCAACAAAGCCAATTTAAATAGACACTTTTTTGTACCAGCGCCTGACCTTACGGGCAACTAGGTACGGCACCAACAACTGGTCGTTGAGGTCTACCCCTCCCATATTAAGGTCGTGGACACAGAGGGGTTTCCTCACAACACCAGTCCCCGTAAGAATTTGGACCGTTGTGTTTGCATGAAGGGAGGTAAGAACCAAAACATGCTTATTATCCCTCCACTTCACAGCGAGCAAATTATTAAACTTGAAGCAGGCTCTCTCCCCCAGCCTAAGATGGGAATCTACAAGCCTCTGGGGTAAGCCCTGGCGATTGGGTCACACAGTGCCATATGCTCCAATCTGATGATCAAACAAGTGACTAAAAAGTGGCACGCTCGTGTAATAATTGTCCACATACAAATGGTACCCCTTTCTGAATAAGGGTGACACCAAGTCCCACAAAATCCTGCCAGCGCTCCCTATATAATCTGGGCAGTTCAGCAGCTCTACGTGACTGTATTTTCCCTCGTAAACCATAAAACTACATGTATAGCCTGTGGCCCTGTCACAGAGCTTGTACATCTGGCACACTTGAAGATTCTGTTTGAAAGACAAGTGGCCAGAAAACTTAATTAGGGACTCATCAACCCAGACAACTTGATGGGGAGTAAACGAGTCTGGAAAACGTTGGTTGAAGTGGTTTACTAGTGGCCGAATTTTGTAGAGCTCATCATATCCAGGGTCTTTACGAGGACCACAGCGTTTGTTATTGAAATGCATGAACTGCAAGATCTGCGCTGGCAATGGAGGCAGAGAACACGGGCATGTGGTAAATTGGGTCAGTGGACCAATATGACTGCAACATACTAATTTTTACTATGCCTGTGTTGAGGGATAGGCCCAGAAAGGTCTTAAATTTGGAAACCGTAATTGGTTTCTAATCTCTGGCAAGGGAGGACTGTGCATTAGCGGCCATGTATTGACCAGAATACAAATTACTTTGGTCCACAATAGATGTATAGAGATCTTCGGTGAAAAACAGCGACTAAAAATCAGGTGATGTAATATCAACTGTTTCCACCTGAATGCCGGGCTGGCCAGTGAATGGGGAAAGTACGGGTGTTGCAGAAGTGGTGGGTTCCCAATTAGGATTGATGAATGCAGCAGGGAGGACACTATGGGCTCGACGGGCCTGTCTGTCTGTCTTGGTGGCAGCGGGACACTACTGCAGTGCTTGTTTGACTACGCCCAGGGTGTATTAGGCCGCTGGTGCTTGCCAGTTCACCAGAAGGATGAGCGTCACTAGTACTTCTCTGCGCCATACGAGAGCCCTGCGATTCTTGCACCTCAACAGCAGAAGATGATCGGGTTCTGCTACACCTGTCTTTGGCAGGGACCACAACTCCGTTGTCAGAGCTATCTGTCATGAAGCCGCTGTCTACAGGATAGTCTGAGCCTGAAACTGACAGATGAGTGACTTCCTCTTCACTATCTGTCATGCTCAAACGTGTAGGCCTCTTCCTTAGTACCTTTGATTTGCCATTTTGGGCTCTAATTTTACTGGTAAAAAAGCTCCTGACTGTTAGCGACTGATTCAAGTGCTACCATAAAAACTGTTAGCGATCGCAGGGATCAGGCCTGACTCTGTGAACGCTGCAGTTATGTGTGTTGTATTTTGTAAGTGACAGTGATCGATTGATACTGCACTTGGGTGGCCTGAGCGGAGGGGCAAAACGCAGGTGCTAGCAGTTATCTGGGCTTATCCCGCTAACACTGCATTTTTGGGAACCCTAAACTGTTGGGGACGCTAGTATAGATCTGATCAGATACTCATCCGTTCAGATACTATACCACTAAGGGAAGTGTATGCTGCGTGTGTGGGTGTTAGCGCTACTGGCACTAACCCTAACTGACCCTAAAATTTAACGGACATCACCCGCCGGGCGATCAGGGGGTTAAACCTTTATTGGGTAATAAACGGCGAGGATAAAAAACAAACTAATCAGCCCTGCCCGTGACACTTATACGCCCAGTTTCACATCAGAGTCTTGCAGAAGGAGATACTGACAAAATGGGACAAATCTCCATTATACCTGGATCGTCAGATTCGGTTGAGCCAGTCAGTCAGGGACTCCCTGCTCTGATGGCTGAGGTCCCTGGCACTTCGGTCTGGGAAGTCGTTCCTACCTCTACATTGGACAGTGATCACAACGGACGCCAGCCTGACTGGCTGGGGTTGGAGTACTGGAAGTACAGTCATTACAATCGATCCAGCGCCTCTGGTCGGAGAAGGAATCCAAGTTGCCGATCAATGTGTTCGAACTTCAAGAGGATCAGGCTATGCCTCTCCACATGGTCGATGAGACTACGAGGGTGTCCGATCAGGATCCAGTCAGACAACGCCACGGCGGTGGCATATGTCAACCATCAAGGAGGAACAAGAAGCTCTGCTGCAGCACGGGAGGTCGCTCACATCCATTCAGTGATCCATTTACATCCCGGGAGTAGAAAACTGACGGGCGGACTACCTAAGTCGCCAGATGCTGGACCCAGGAGAATGGGTGTTGCATCCGGAGGCGTTCGGGCTACTGTGCATGCGGTGGGGCACACCAGAAGTGGATCTCCTGGCCTCCCGTCTCAATCGGAGGGTGCCGAGATTCGTATCCAGGACAAGAGATCCCTGGGCAGACTTGCTGGTGGCTCCGTAGGGGGTCAGTACCGACTGATCTACACCTTTCCTCCACTAAAACTGCTACCACGTCTGCTCCGCAGAGTGGAGGCGAAGGGGATTCCAATAATACTGATTGGTCTCTGCGCCCCTGGTACGCCGTTACAAGAGGACCTTCTGCGTCAAGGTCCGATTCTCCATCCTGCTTTACCATCACTGGTTTTAACCGCATGGCTGTTGAGAACCAGGTGCTAAGGAGCCAGGGCCTGTCGGACTCAGTGATTTCAACTATGTTGAGAGCATGAAAATCTTCTCTGTTGATATACCATCGTACCTGGAAGGCCTACATCTACCATGTGAGGAGAAAGGGTGGCGTCCACGCACCTATTCTGTTTCCAGGATCCTGCTGTTTCTACAGTGAGGAGTAGACCAGAAATTGGCTTTAAGCACCATTAAGGGACAAATATCTGCCTTGGCTGTTTTTTTTCAGTGACCCCGGGGTCTCATTCTCTAGTGAGCACTTTTATTCAGGGGGTCCGGCATGTAGTTCCTCCGTTGCGTCCACCTGTACTCCCGCGGGATCTGAAAATTTAAAATGGAATTTAAAATTGGTCTTGTCGGCTTTGTTAAATCGGCCATTGAACCTTACGCGAAATTCTCTTGGTTCTTTGACAAGAAAGATAATCTTTTTTGCTTGCCATTTTTTCTGCTAGAAGAGTATCGGAACTAACGGCTCTGTCTTGTAAGAGCCATATTTCATCATGCATAAGGACAAGGTGGTTTGATGTCGTCATCCTGAATTCTTACCAAAAGTGGTAACAGGTTTTCCTTTAAACCAAGATATTATTCTTCCTCCCCAGAAGCCTTAATCTGGGGAAGAGAAAGCACTACAGTCTCTTGATGTTGTAAGAGCCATCAGAATCTGTTTAAGGGCGACCGCTCAGGTTCGCAAAACTCAGGTTTTGTTTGTACTGCCAGAGGGTCCAAGATGTAGATAGGCAGCGTCAAGATCAACTATTTTCCAAATGGGTTTGTCAAGTGATTGATCAAGCTTCAGCTTAAAGTGGAAGTAAACCCATGGATTTAAACAGTTAAAAAAAAGGTATGCCGGGAATGCTAACTGCACATTGGCTGTGCTCTCAGCCAAACTATCAAACCATCCAATGGCTGGTGTCATAACCAATCACATGTGCAGCACCATAGCAGTTGAAGATTAAACAGAGGCAAAGATGGCAGCTTCCTTGGCTGAAAACGATAGGGGAGTTTACTTCCACTTTAAAGAAGAAAATTCTTTTATATTAAGAGCACATTCATTCAGGGCGATTAGTGCCTCTTGGGTGGTGCATCATCAGGCCTCTATGGCTCAGATCTGTAAGACCGCAAAATTGGGCTTCAAACGTTTATCCAATTTTTTCCAAATCGATATTAAAGGTCATGAGGAGATTGCCTTTGGGCACAGCATACACTGCAGGCTGCAGTATGAGTCCTCTGGCCTCCTATTTCTTTGAGTCTGTCTCCCCCCCCCCCCCTTCAGTTGCCATTGCTCTGGGACATCCCACATAGTTATTACTATGGCTCTGTGTCCCCTGATGTAAGAAAAGAAAATAGGATTTTTAAAACGGCTTGCCTGTAAAATCCTTTTATTTGATGTACATCAGGGGACACAGAAGTCCCTCCCTTCTTATACACTTGTATTGGATACAAAACTGAGGATTCCCAGTAATGGGAGGGGTTATATGGGGGAAGTTCACGCCTTAAGGGGAGTGCCAGTGTCAAGCACCTGATATGCAGATATAACCCACATAGTTATTACTATGGCTCTGTGTCCCCTGATGTACATCAAAGAAATTGAATTTACAGTTAAGCTGTTCTAAAAATCCTATTTGTATAACAGCTTACCTGTAAAATCCTTTTCTTGGAGTACATCCCGGGACACAGCTGTCCCTCCCCTCTTTTGGGATTTGTGTATATTGCTTTGCTACAAAACTGAAGTACTGCTGGTAGGAGGAGGGTTTATATAGGGAGTGAACTTCCTGTATTGGTTGTGCCAGTGTCTATCACCTGAAAATGCCTATATACCCATTTAGTTAATAAGTATGGCTCTGTGTCCCGTGATGTACTCCAAGAAAAGGATTTTACAGGTAAGCTGTTATAAAAATACAATTTTTTGGACTCTGCAATTCAGAAGACAACTAGCTCTCTATTGTTTGCATGATAGTTTTGGGCCTAATAGTGTTCCATATTGACCTGTTTCACTATAGACTGTTGTATCTCAGCATTATGGTAGCTTTGGACAAGATTTTCATGTCCCTGGATTGACTCGTACACTCGACAAGCATGGTCAGGCTTGCCCTTGTGCGGTGGGTCTTTTGTTCAGTGCTGTAATTGGGAAAATCCTCCTAGTGGTCAGGAGTGTTCTCATGACTGATGCCATTTACAGGCTGGGGATGAATTTTATCCTAACAGTATAAGGGACTTTGTTCTTTGGTTGAGACTCGTCTCACAATCAGTATTATGGAAATTGGGGAAAATCTGTTATCTCTTCAATGCTGAACCTGGACCTCTCAACTGCAAGGTCATGTGACCAGGATTCGGCCATACAGTGCCTGTAGGGGCTTAAACTTACTATCGAGAAGGAACTGTCTTGCAGCTCAAAAAGAAGCAGATATGGTCTTTGGCTTGAGAGGAGCTTAACCCTGTCCACTGTGCACATCTCAGGCATGGAAAACTGTCAAGTGGACATTCTCAGTTGTCAAAGTCTGGATTACAAAAAATTGTCTCTTCAGCATGAGGAGTGTTAAGACTATTTTCATTGGGGAGGAAAGGCAGATCTCGACCTCCTTTCTTCGAGGTTCAACAGCAAACTGCGCAAGTTTGTGTCTAGATCCAGGAAACCTTTTTAGCTTTTGTGGATATCGATTTTGCTTGTGTGTTTGAGAAAGCTTGTATGTTACAGATGAAATGTTCATAAGGCTGGACTGCTGTTTAACCCCATCTCTGCCAGTCCCTGTACTCCAGTTTTAAATTCAGGTATCCGGACCATTTTTGTACGTCCAGGGCACGTGTGACAAAACGCATAGGGAGGAGCAACGTTCTGACGTCATTACGTGTTCCAGAAGTGTGGGATGCTTTTTGTATTAGCCGGCTGGCAATTTTATTATGTGATTCATGCTCCTTTTAAAATGTAAGCCCAACCTATACGTTTAATAAATCAATTAGAGATTCTCCTTTCATGTTGATTGCGGCCTGACTTGGATGCCTTTTTAGATGACAAGTACAGCCCATATCCTTTCCTCTGAGTGGATTTAGTGGGAGAGTCTTAGGAATACCCTGGACAGGGTGTTTGGCAACATGCTCACCTGCCCTTTTTGATTAGAGGGTCCACTACATGTGATAAGCCTGCATCTTTACTAAGGTGGTTGTGTCATTTGGAGACCTGAATGGCGATTATATTTACTACTCTTATCTGAATACTTCTGAAGATGATTCCTTTAAATGTTCATGAACTTTTTATTCAAAAACTGTTTGACTATATTGGTGTATTTGCACTTGGATTTTGTGTACACAGGTGTTAAACAATTGATTATATGGTATTTATGTTGTCACTGTAATACCATATTTTACTTGGTTTGATTCTCTGATTTAAATATGTTAATCATCAGTTTTATAGCGTGACTGTATTTTGACATATTACATTATTGCCTAAAATGTTGCAAAGAATATAAGGACCTTTAAGGTCCTTGATGACAGGCACTGATGTGAATGTACAATGTAAAATACATGTACAGTGGTGTGAAAAAGTGTTTGCCCCCTTCCTCATTTCCTGTTCCTTTGCATGTTTGTCACACTTAAGTGTTTCGGAACATCAAACCAATTTTAACAATAGTCAAGGACAACACAAGTAAACACAAAATGCAATTTGTAAATAAAGGTGTTTATTATTAAAGGTGAAAAAAAATCCAAACCATCATGACCATGTGTGAAAAAGTGATTGCCCCCTAAACCTAATAACTGGTTGGGCAACCCTTAGCAGCAACAACTGCAACCAAGCGTTTGCGATAACGTGCAATGGGGCTTTTACAGCGTCCTGGAGGAATTTTGGCCCACTCATCTTTGCAGAATTGTCCTAATTCAGTTACATTAGAGGGTTTTCGAGCATGAACGGCCTTTTTAAGGTCATACCACAACATCTCAATAGGATTCAGGTCAGGACTTTGGCTAGGCCACTCCAAAGTCTTCATTTTGCTTTTCTTCAGCCATTCGGTGGTGGACTTGCTGGTGTGTTTAGGATCATTGTCCTGCTGCAGAACCCAAGTTCGTTTCAGCTTGAGTACACGAACAGATGGTCGGACATTCTCCTTCAGGATCTCTTGGTAGACAGCAGAATTCATAGTTCCTTTTATCACGGACAGTCTTCCAGGTCCTGAAGCAGCAAAACAGCCCCAGACCATCACACTACCACCAGCATATTTTACTGTTGGTATAATGTTCTTTTTATGAAATGCAGTGTTCCTTCTACGCCAGATATACTTGGACACACACCTTCCAAAGAGTTCCACTTTTGTCTCATCGGTCCACAGAATGTTGTCCCAAAAGTCTTGGGGATCATCAAGATGTGTTGTGGAGAAATTGAGACGAGCTTTGATGTTCTTTTTGCTCAGCAGTGGTTTTCTCCTTGGAACTCTGCCATGCAGGCCATTTTTGCCCAGTCTTTTCCTGATGGTGGAGGCATGAACGCTGACCTTAACTGAGGCAAGTGAGGCCTGCAGTTCCTTGGACGTTGTTGTGGGGTCTTTTGTGACCTCTTGGATGAGTCGTCGCTGCGCTCTTGGGGTAATTTTGGGCGGCCGGCCACTCCTGGGAAGGTTCACCACTGTTCCATGTCTTCGCCATTTGTGGATAATGGCTCTCACTGTGGTTCGCTGGATTCCCAAAGCTTTGGAAATGGCTTTATATCCCTTTCCAGACTGATAGATCTCAATTACTTTCTTTCTCAATTGTTCCTGAATTTCTTTGGGTCTCGGCATGATGTGTAGCTTTTAAGGATCTTCTGGTGGACCTTACTGTGTCAAGCAGCTCCTATTTAAGTGATGCCTTGATTGTGAACAGGTGTGGCAATAATCAGGCCTGGGTGTGGCTAGAGAAATTGAACTCAGGTGTGGACAACCACAGTTATAGTATGTTTTAACAAGGGGGGCAATCACTTTTTCACACAGGGCCATGATGGTTTGGATTTTTTTTCACTTTTAATAATAAACACCTTCATTTACAAATTGCATTTTGTGTTTACTTGTGTTGTCCTTGACTATTGTTTAAATTGGTTTGATGTTCCGAAACACTTAAGTGTGACAAACATGCAAAGGAACAGGAAATGAGGAAGGGGGCAAACACTTTTTCACACCACTGTAAATGTGTAAATTGGCACTATGCAAGTACCTGAAATAGACGATTTACAGTTGTCTGTTAGAAAGTACACTAAACAATATAGGGCAGAACGCTTTGTCTGTATGACATGTCTAGCTTTGGTGATAAAGGGTTGGAAAAGGATGTAAGCTGTATGCATAGGGTGTGGAATTTTAACTACTTTAATACAGGGCACTTACACCCCGTTCCTGCCCAGGCCAATTTTCAGCTTTCATTGCTGTCGCTGTTTAAATGACAATTGCGCGGTCATGCTACACTATACCCAAACAAAATTTTTATCATTTCGTTCCCACTAATAGAGCTTTCTTTTGGTGGTATTTGATCACCTCTACATGTTTTATTTTTTTGCTAAACAAACAAAAAGACCTTATATTTTGAAAACGTGGCAGTGATACGCGCAGTGGCAGGCATTGGGGATGGGCACTGATTGGCAGCTGCCTGGGCACTGATTAGCATTTTCCTGTTGGTCTAGCGTGGCATACTGGGTGTTCCAGTGTGGTGGCAACCCTGGTGGTCCTGGGTGGGCATCCCCTGTTAGGAGAGCAGCTGATCAGCTCTCCTCTACTCGCATCTGTCAGACGCGAGTGAGGAAAAGCTGATCAATGGCTCTTACTGTTTACCACGTGATCAGCTATGTCCAATCACGGCTGATCACAATGTAAAGAGCCTCCATCAGACTCTTTACCGGGATCGGTGTAGCAGTGTGTCAGACTGACACACTGCAGCATGATGCACTCCCCAGCAGTCGTTCCGGCATATGACGTCCACGCAGAATGAGCCGCGCCACCCAGCCATCATTTGATGGCCGGCGGGCGGGAAGTGGTTAAACTACTTGTCCAAGGAACTAAAACGAGGTCCTGATATAAAAAATTTTTTTAACCAAAACTATTTAAATAGGGTGGAGGGTTGATGTTTTTTATTAGGCAGAGGTGCTTTTAGGATTGTCTGGGGCTTTAAAAAACGAAAGGCGCTTTATGGCGACTTCAAGTTTTTAATGTTCAACATTGTGCCATTTATCACCTCCTCCCCTCCCTGCCTGTCTCCAGCACTGCAACCAGGGAGGGAGGAGAGAGACCTTGCAGTGTCATGAGCACTAATTGGTTGCTCATCAGGAAAGGGCAGTATCAGGCTTTAACTCTCAGCATAAACGCATCTGCTGAGCGAGTAAATGGCATCGGCCCCAATGAGAAAAATACGTTTGCATATGGAAGCGCTTGCGTGCTCAGTACAAGAGCATGCTGAGCATCCAAATCTAGCTCCAGTGTCTGCCCTGCTAACCTTTTTAAGACCAGATTTTATTTTTATTTTTTTTAACAGAGAGCCTAGAGCATAAAATGGCAGTTTCAATCTGTCACATGGTATCTGCACAACTTTTTTTCAAACCGTTTTTTTTTTTTAATGCACTTTTTAAGGAATTTCAATGCAACACAACATATAGCCAAATGCAGAATCGCAACAAATAATCCCATTTTTTTGTTCAAATATAAAAGATGATATGGCTTGTAAATAAATGGCTAACGTGTCACGTTTTAAAATTGTGTACACACATGGAATGGCGTCAAACTACGATACTTAAACAATCTCCGTAGGCAGAGCTTTAAAAATGTTTACAGGTTACCAGTTTAGCGTAACAGAAGGTCTTGCACTGGAATTATTGCTTTGTGATGACGACAAAGCATGTCAGGTCCTTTTTATGGAGACATCTGTGCTCTATAAGGCCCCAGATCTATCTTCTACCCTGAAAAAAGTTTACATCCGCCCTAAACTGGAAGTAACATTATGATGTCGCTCCCAGAGTCTTAGATCATGGGGATGAGGAGAGACCATCTGGGTGATCAGTATCTAAAGAGGATAACTTAGTTCACATTGTGTGCTTGTCTGTAGAGTTGTGTTTTGTACATTTTGTTTCTTTAAAACATTGTTTTAAGTTAAGATCCACAGTATCCGGTATAGAAAACTGTTGTCTTATAACTGAATCGTATGCACTTTTACTTATGACATGTCATCGGTGTAAACTGTAGGTTTGCTTGCCTGGATTAAATCATTACCTTTCTTAAAATATCCACTGCTGTCTCCTCAGGGTTAATGACTGTATATTACGGGTGAATGATGTGGATGTACATGATGTGACACACAGCAAAGCCGTTGAGGCATTAAAGGATGCAGGATCCATTGTACGATTATATGTCAGAAGAAGAAAGCCGATCACAGAGAAAATAATGGAAATAAAGCTTGTTAAAGGGCCTAAAGGTGAGTAAGAGGCAAGGCTAACCTTGTTTTACACTAAACAATGGCCTGTCAGGAGTCCTAAGTCAGCAGTAATCCACTTACTATACATGTCAAGTTGCTCTTACTAAATACATCACTACTTAAGCTTTGCTTTTTAGGGTTGTGTTTTAGCCTCTGGTTGATGAAAGAGCTGTGCAACAGACTGTTTAACGATCCTTGTGTTGACAACAAAGCTAACATGGCTGCATATACCTTTTTAGCCTGTATTCTCTTTTTGTATGTGATATGTAAAAAATTATATATGTACTCAGACACATACATCTTTCCCCTTGTATTTTGGCATGCTCAAGCAAGCTCCCTGTAACTGGGTTGTGGACACAAGTTACACTTTAGCACTCTGATAAGGTTGCCAGGCAACAAAAAGAAAAGCGCATTGCAGAGCATGACAATTCAGAGTAGATGGAAGGACTCGTCATTGACAGTTTTAGGTGGGCGATATCAGAATAGCTTATAAAGTAGGCTACCCAAACTATGGCCTTCCATTTGATAAACAAAATGTATATAGAGTTGTGTTTTTCCCCACTTTTATGTTTTTAAGTCTGTGGTTTTAATTCCTTTTAACAGTTTGGATTTATGAGGAAATGGTAATAAATGATGTGGCATTTGGATTGATATTTTAGGTTTGATAATGTATAATGCTGTGCACAATAGCTGATCATAAATATGCACGATGATCTGTGCATAAGTCAGTTGTTATACCCTGCGTGTCATATTCATGTCTCCTCAGTCTCTATCTCCCTTCTGTTAATTTCTTTTGCTAACTTGACTGTGCCGACTTGACTTTATTTCTTAAAAAATCATTTAAAAAAAATCAATATTTGTTGATCCTCTGAAGAATCGCTACATGTAAAATTTTAAGAATTTTGCTGTTGCTTTCAACTCAACTTTTTTTAATGTGTTTTTATTTGAATAGACCAGTGATGGCGAACCTTGGCATTCCAGATGTTTTGGAACTACATTTCCCATGATGCTCAGGCACTCTGCAGTGTAGTTGAGCATCATGGGAAATGTAGTTCCAAAACATCTGGAGTGCCAAGGTTCGCCATCACTGGAATAGACCGTTTTTTTTTTTCTTACGTTCTTTTTCCGAAACTAGTTGTGGGCACTTGGCATACCATGCACTCAGAAAATCAAACATATTTTGAAGTACTCAAGGCATGTGTTGTATGTCATGTCCTCCTAACATTTAGAGTGACAGAACATTGGTTCCTAGCAACCAATAGTTTTAACGAGTGGGCTTGGCCCCCCTACGTTGGTGGAATACCAGGGCTCATTCGCAAGTGCGACCTTTGCGACCCTGGAAGTTCCACTACTGGTCTATGGCTACAGAACCTAGAGCATGTCAGTCTGGTTCATCTGCCAGACAGCACTTGGAGCTCCTCCTTGAAAACTTGTGCTTCTGCACAAAGACCCTGGGATATTCTGTGTCATTTCTTTCCGGAGGCTTAGGTCAGCTGAGCTCCCCTGCAAGAAGCAGTTGGAGAGCATACTTTTGAGGCTGAATGCCTCGTTTGCAGTGCTCTTGATATGTTTATCCAAAAAAATCAATGGAAGAAAGAACATTCTTACCTCTAAAGAAACGGCAGAATGCTATAGGGCAACAGCCACCTTTGTCTTGAACAAAGAAGGGTTTGGGGGGGGGGGGCGGGGAGAGATTAGGGATAGGATGAATTTTTCACACCCAAGCCCACCATGACAGGCAACAATCTAACTTCCTAGTGGAGATCAGCACCCACTTCTGCAAGTTAGAGGGCGCTTTAAAGCTGTATGGATCTGAGATGTCTCTGACGTATGGATTCAAAACATTGTGTCCAAAGGCCGGAACCTGGAGTTTTGCCTCCTCCATGCTTCATGTTGATGTGCTTACTGCACCCAACAGGAGAAACTGTTTGCTGCGCTGGACCAATTGTGCTCTCAGGGGTCATTGCACCTGTTCCAGAGCCACCTTTTTCTATTCTAACCTATTGGTTTCCAAGTTAAATGGCAGTGTGCGATCCATTCTGAAGTACTTAAGTTCTTACATGTTTAAAAGTTCTGTATGAAATCTATAAGGTCATTGATTTTCTTCATCTGAGAGATTTCCTACCTCCTGTTCCCTATATATCTGCTTCATTGGTGCGACTTGCACATTGTTATGGGCAAAAGTCTTAGTTTGTGGCTCTGCCCCTAGGCCTAGCCATGGCGCCCAGAATGTTTAGAAATAATGTGGTCCCAAATTTGGCTGTTCTGCAAGCCAGGGGATCCTTCTGGGATAGCTGGCCGGCAATGTGCAGCAGACAGTACAAGTCCTGCAAGACTTTCAGTCTATCCTGGAGCCATTGCGCCAGTTGGAATTTATGAGCTTTGTTGTGCATATGGCACTGGCACAAGTTTTCCTTCCCCAAGAAAAGCTTCAGACCCTTCATTCCAAGGAGTAATAGTTGAATTCCCTGGAATGCCTCTCCATCTCCATCTGTGAGGGTGCATCTCTGCATCCTGACTGGGACAAAAGGACCTTGTCCTTGTATCGCCCCGTGTCTCTGAAAACCAAAATCAGGTTATCCTTGGAGTGGTGACTATCAAGTCTGGTGCTAGAATCTGCGAAATGCTCTCTTGTGATCTGTAAAATACAGATGATGGACACTAGCCTGTCAGTTGGGAAGGAGTCCTAGACTACAGTCTGTTCAGTACACAGATCCAGAGATCGTCAGGCCTTCGTTGTAGATGCCCTAGTCACTCTGTAGAATCAGTTAATCTGGATTTCTCCCCCCAAGCTCTACCCTTTCTGTTTTTTAGGATGGTGACGGAAGACATTCTGTTAGTTCTGATCTGAGTTAGCCCGGGAAGGAGTGGTTCTCAGACATAGACTTCAATCTGACTCTCTATGGGCCCTGCAAGACCATCCTCCTCAAGGTATTGTGTTCCATCCTGCTTCATGGTGACTGGCTTTGATGTCTTGGCTGTTGAAGCCAAAGTACTGAGAGTCTGGGGTCTTGCAGACTCCATGATACCCACTTTTGCTGAAGGCCATAAAGCTCTCTCATAATTTGCACTAAAGTACTCTGTGCGGTGATAAAGAGGGAAAGCTTCATCCCAGGACGTACTCTGTGGCACAAGTGTTGCCATTTTTTCAACCAGAACTGGACAAGACCTTTGCCCAGGAGACTAAAAAGTCAGATTTTTGTCTTGGCACTGCTCTTTTGGAGATTGTTGGGCACCAATTCCTTGGTCAGACTATTTGTACAAGGGTAGCTGACATTTTTCCACCAGTACACTGCCCGCTAACTCTGTGGGAGCTCAATCGTGTGTTGTCTGTTCTTCAGAGGACACTGAACCTATCCATTTCTCTTCCTTTCCTTTCATACCTTGATTATGAGGGTGTCTGAGCTTGGGGCTCTGTCCTGTAAAATTTTATTTTTTATTTTTTTCTTGTGCATTTACAATGCCAAGATCTTGAGGTGTTATTCCTTTTTGCCCAAGTGGGCTCGACTTTTCACTTGATTCAGGGCATAGTGTTGCCTTCCTTTTTGTTGGGCTCCAAAACCTTGGATGTGGTTAGGGCTGTGCAAGTCTACTTACAGCCTTGATTAGTCCAGGTCCAATCACCTTGAGATGGTGCATAAACAAATAGTCTAAGTATTAACACTTTTTTTTTGTCCTCTGATGTACTCTAAGAAAAATGTCAGTTAAGTCAAAAAAACTGTTAATTTGTATATTAAATTGCACCTGCCCTCAGTAAGACAAAAAAACAGCCTGCATACTCCACTTAGGTGGCCCATAAATGAGTAATCAGAGTACACTGATATGCATTGCAGGCTATAGCCTGAAAGGGCAGTTGTATTGAAGTCAATCTGTAGATTTACTTCTGTAAACCCTCCATACCCACACACGGATTGAAATTTGGCCAGTCCCTGGTGAACCAGGTGAGTTTCGATGAATGTATGGTGGTTTTACTTTATGCTCTAATGGTGTTACAGTCCTGAAAAAAAATTCTCAAAATTAATTTTATCTGAATTCTATATAAAATGTCTCCAATAGGTCTTGGCTTCAGCATTGCTGGTGGAGTTGGAAACCAACACATCCCTGGTGACAATAGTATTTATGTGACTAAAATAATTGAAGGAGGTGCAGCACATAAAGATGGAAAACTTCAAATAGGAGATAAACTTCTAGCAGTAAGTATGCATAACTAGGCTTGTAACAGATAACCGTCTCGGCATAATCACACAACAAATGTTTGCCTGAACACACAAATTAGCAAATAGTACAGACAGCATGGTAAAGCTGTGTTGAATGTGTTAATATATTCCCCCCCCCCCCCCCCCCCTTTTTTTTTTTAAGTAGAAATGTTGCCAGACTATTCATATATTCTTAACCGGTATTAAATCATGAACTCCTTTATGACTGCCTAACGTCAGCTTTGAGCAGATAGATTGGCTATTTGTCCTGTCTTCAGGACCTCACAAAGGATATACTCCCTGTATTCAAGTCCACCATCACACGATGGATAATAAGTCTGATCACTGGAACTTATTCCCTCAAGTGACAATCTTACCTTCTTTTATTCTCCCTTTTCACCAAATCCATGTCCAATCTTCTACAGATACAGCTTTCAGCCACAAGATTCCAATAGTGGCACTCTGTAGTTGGGTCTGTTGACCCTTGGTCCTGTTGGCACAGTCCTGTCTACCTACTGCTATCATGCATTGGTTGGGGACGTCCCAGGGTCTTTGAATACTTTACCTGTGTCCTTTGCTGCATGATTAGAGGATCCTTCACCCCCACGCCTAGCTAAATATGCGGGGAGCGGCGAACCTTCTTTAAAAAAAAAAAAAATGAAAAAATGCCCCATTCCTGCAGAAGAGGAGTTGAGAGGAATTGTGTATTGGAGGGTGGAGATCTGCTTTTAAGATGAAAGGAATTTTGACTTGCCTGTAAATGCCATAGCTTGCCGTACAGGACAGAGGATACTCTCCTTTCCATTCCTTAGTTACTCTACATTGCTTGCTACAAACTGAGGATTTAGGCTACTTTCACACTGAGGCACTTTACAGGCGCTACGCTAAAAATAGCGCCTGTAAAGAGCCTCTCCTGTCTTTCCAGTGTGAAAGCCTGAGTGCTTTCACAATGGAGCGGTGCACTTCCAGAATTGTAAAAAAAAAAAAAGTCCTGCAAGCAGTATCATTGCAGCGCTGTAGGAGCGATGTATACACTGCTCCTAAAGTGCCCCTGCCCATTGAAATCAATGTGGCAGCGCCAGCAAAACGTTTTAACCCTTTCAGCTGCCAGCGGGGTATAAAATCACCCGATAACTGCAGAATAGCGCCGCTAAAACAACGGTAAAGCAGTGCTAAAAATAGCGCTGCTTTACCGCCAACGCCAGCCCCGGTATGAAAGTAGCCTTAGAAGTTATAGGGGAGGGCCTCAAAAAATTTGCCATTCAGGTGTCCAATCACCTGGATGTATGAACCTATAACCTTGGGTCTATGAATACGTTGCCTGTGTCTTGTACCTATACCTGTGTCAAGCTATGGAATTTACAGGTAAGGCAAAATTCCTTTGATAAGTTTTCTTCAACAGCTAAAGAAGCTGCAAAGACACATGTGAACTTAAGTGCAAACGAAGTTCAACTGAACTAACTGAATGTTCAAACTGATGTAACCTGAATCTTTATTCATCAGAATTTTTTAAGCAAAAATTGTGACTGAACTAATGAGGCCTGTGTAAAAAGACCCTAATATTTTTAAGATTTTAGTAAAAAATTTTTTTCAATTTTATATCACGAACGTGCTATTTAAAATGAATATAAAGTGTCTCTTAGGCTAATGGCTGCTGCCCCATGATACCCCCACAGTTATGAGTAAGCACTGATTGCGGTGCGAAACGCATCAGCATTTCCTGTATCCTGTTATTCCTTTTGCTGTGGATTTCTTGATTTTGTTTTGATGTGACCCACGTTGTTTCAATTAAAGATGGGATTTCAAGTCTTTTTCCAGTGTGCGGCTATCCAGAGTTTTGTCCTGCTTGTTTACCCCCACAGCTGTGATATTGTAGTGCTACGGGGGTTGTTGAGGGGCTGCACCTATCAACGGCACTCAAAAGTGAGTGAAACGTCCACCTCTTCCATTCAAAGAGAGCTTTTTGTTATGGACACTGATAGTATAGCTATGAATGGGAGGCAGAAAAGGTGGTCCTAGTTAGCACTTTTGAGGGAGTGCCTGTGACATGCGCAACCGCTCGTATTTACCACTGCTGTACCAGATGATTGGAGCTGCTGGGGTAGAGGACTGAAAATTTCAAGAAAAACAGCAGCCACCAACACAAGGGACACTTTTTAATTCAAAACAAATATATATTTTTTCACTAAAGCTTAAGTTTTAAAGTGGTTGTAAACCCTTACAACACACTTTGACTTACAGGTAAGCCTAGATTAAGGCTTACCTGTAGGTCCAAGAAATATCTCCTAAACCTACACGGTTTAGGAGATATTTGCCGAAAGACAGGCACCACTGTCTACGGCGCATGCGCCGTAGACAGTGGCGCACTGAGCGCGGCACGTGGGAGTGACGTCATCGCAGCTTCGCCGAATGACAGCGGTGGAACAGCGAGACCCATGAGAAGATGGATGCGCTGGACTACAGGGGACAGCGTTGACATCGCTGGCTCCTGTGTCAGGTAAGTGACACATAATGGACTACTATGCGATGCATAGTAGTCCATTATGCTTTACCTTTGCAGGGAATGAAAGAGGAAGTAAACTCATCAGGGTTTACTTCCTCTTTAAGTTGTATTGATCTTCAAGCCTGCTGGAAATCTTTACAAGTAGTTGGTTGTTTCTCGTGTTTAATTTAGTTACAAGACATGATTTTATTTCCAAGCTTCATGACTATCTGCTTTAATATACTGTCACCTGGAAGTTCATTCTGTTTTGGTGGCAGTTTCTTAAATAACACAACGTGCACAAAGCAATTTTGCCCTAACAGTTCAAGGTCGGGTGAAACAGCAGAATTTCACTTGGATCCTTCATGCTCAGTGAGCAGTAATTTTCCTTTTTCTCTTGAGTAATGTGCACTTCTATTTAGCCTTTCTAAAGTCAGAGTTGTGCTAAAGTGAACAAGCTTGGTGGATTTATCCCCCAGTTAATACCCCATTGTTGGCAAAATATGGTAATGCGAGTAGATTATAAAAAAGATTTAGTTGTACTGTGTATGTCATTATATATCTGTAAACAAACCTGCAAGACTCAAAAACTTATACAACTTGCTTTATTCAAAAAATATCTATAGCTTGCCTGAAGTCTATTTTTTTCTCAGGTTTACTATCCTTAAAAATACTATTCTTTTTTTCCTCAGGTAAATTCTGTGTGTTTGGAGGATGTTTCTCACGAAGAAGCTGTGACAGCTTTGAAAAACACATCAGACTTTGTGTATCTTAAAGTGGCAAAACCTACTACCATGTTCATGAATGACAGTTATGCGCCACCAGATATCACCAACTGTGAGTTTTCGTTACTACTTTTTTTTTAGTAACACGTAACTTACTGCCTATTAAAAGAACACCTACAGTATCTCACAAAAGTGAGTACACCCCTCACATTTTTTTAAATGTTATCTTTTCATGTGACAACACTGAAGAAATTACACTTTGCTACAGTGTAAAGTAGTGAGTGTACAGCTTGTATAACAGTGTAAATTTTCTGTCAGCTCAAAATTACTCAACACACAGGCATTAATGTCTAAACAGTTGGCAACAAAGGTGTTTTCACCCCTAAGCGAAAATGTCCAAATTCGGTCCAAAATGTCTATTTTGTGTGGCCACCATTATTTTCCAGCACTGCCATAACCCTCTTGGGCATGGAGTTCACCAGAGCCTCACATTCCTCTTCCACTACTCCATTATAACATCACGGAGCTGGTGAATGTTGGAGACTTTGCACTCTTCCACTTACCATTTGAGGATGCCCCACAGATTTTCAAAAGTGTTTAGGTCTGGAGACATGCTAGCCAGTTTATCACCTTTACCCTCTGCTTCTTTAGCAAGGCAGTGGTCATCTTGTAGGGGTGTTTGGGGTCATTATCATGTTGGAATACGGCCCTGCGGCCCAGTCTCCAGAGGGAGGGGGATCATGCTCTGCTTCAGTATGTCACCGTACATGTTGGCATTCATGGCTTCCTCAATGAACTGTAGTTCCCCAGTGCTAGCAGCACTCATGCAGCCCCAGACCATAACACTCCCACCGCCATACTTGACTGTAGGCAAAACACACTTGTCTTTGTACTCCTCACCTGGTTGCCACCACACATGCTTGACACCATCTGAACCAAATACGTTTATCTTGGTCTCAGACCACAGGACATGGTTCCACTAATCCATGTCCTAGTCTGCTTGTCTTCAGTAAACTGTTTGTGGGCTTCCTTCTGCACCGGCAGCCATGCAGACCAATTTGATGCAGTGTATGGTCTAAGCACTGACAGGTTGCCCCCCACCCCTTCAACCTCTGCAGCAATGCTGGCGTAAAACAAGTAAAAAGGTGCAATACACAGATACCTCAGAAAACCGTACCCAATAGTCCAAGGGCCAAGATAGAGGGTTGTATATATGTACACATATATACGCTCGTGAGTTATGTCGTTGGGTCAGTCAAAGCAGCCACCAAGAAAACCAGAAGCTGGTTCCAGTAAGCTAGAATAAAAACAAGGAAGAGGGGTACCTCTGAATATATATCATAAAACAACAATATCCACTCGCATGGAGGAAAGAAGTTTCATTCATATCCTGTATGCTGGGCTGAGGAGATGGAGTAGAACTGCAGTTCACAGCAGATCCAGTCAGGCTGGCACCACATCAGATCCAGACAGCACTGCTGGCAGCACTCATATGCCTTTTTCATATAGACAACCTCTTTGCACAACTTCTTTGGTCGACCATGGTGAGGCCTGTTCTGAATGGAACCTGTCCTGTTAAACCGCTGTATCATATTGGCCACCGGGCTGCAGCTCAGTTTCAGGTTCTTGGCAATCCTCTTCTAGCCTTTGCGATCTTTATGTAGAGCAACAATTCTTTTTTTTTTTTTTTTTTTTTAAGATCCTCCGAGTTCTTTGCCATGAGGTGCAATGTTGAACTTCCAGTGACCAGTATGAGAGAGCGAGAGCGATGACGCCAAATTTAACACACCTGCTCCCCATTCACACCTGAGACCTTGTAACGCTAACGAATCACATGACACCGGGGAGGGAAAATGGCTAATTGGGCCGAGTTTGGACATTTTCACTTAGGGGTGTACTCACTTTTGTTGCCAGCGGTTTAGACATGAATGGCTGTTGAGTTTTTTTGAGGGGACAGCAAATTTATACTTCTAAAAGCTGTACACTCACTACTTTACATTGTAGCAAAGTGTCATTTCTTCAGTGTTCACATGAAAAGATATAATAAAATATTTACAGAAATGTGAGGGATGTACTCACTTTTGTGAGATACTGTACATGATCAAATTTTTTCCTTTCCTGCTTGTAATATTATGATTTAGTACTAACACATTTTATTAAGCTGTGTATATACGTATGGAAATTCGGTACAGTACAATGACTGGCTTCTGTCGAACAGTCTTGATGAAAATACAGCATTTAATCAGGGCATGCAGCAAAAAGTTGCTGATTGAGCAAAAAGACGAAAAACTCTGTGTATACCCTTTAGTTATGCAATATGGGACACAGGATCATGAGTCTTTGATTGGGCACTGCCAAAAAAGGGCTGCAGGGACACCCCTCTACATAATCCATCCCACTTCCAGCTAGGCTTCTTCTTTTTTTTTTCTTCCATCTACCGAGAGAAGTTTAACTTACTGTTATGAAGGTTTGCTCATTCTCTGGTAATTATTTTTTGTCTCATCGAGATTCCGAACTAAACCTATAGCCTCTGCAGCTCCTACTGCAGCTTCTGGATCAGTTGACTCCTCAGCTGTGACTTGGATGGCAAAGAGTTTTTTGAGCCCTGACTCTAAAGACCCCCTGCGAGGTATACCCATCATGGAGGGTGACGCCAGAAAGGGTATATCTGCCTTTTAATCCTGCCCACAGAGCTAACCGAGGTGGGTACCAGGCAGAAGCCCATTAAACATTCTGCCATATTATCTCCTGAAAAGTCTCCTTTTAGGATGTGTGGGACACTTACTGCACCTGGATCCGAGGGAATGGGCTCCACTTCAAGAAGTGTTTCAAGTGTCTCAGAATTTTTCTTTTTCATCTGTTTTGTAGGATCGAGATGGAGGGACTTGTTTTTTGAAAGTCAACAAACTTTTGTTCTAGAAAGTAATCCAGCAGACCTTTTTCTGGCCTTCCTCCAACCTGGTCTGGATCCTCATCTAACAGTATTTAAAGGACAAATCTTGTCCTTGATCAAGGCCAATTCAGAGACCTTTGGCTTCTCACTGTCGCGTTAAAGCATATTTCACATTTCAGATCAAATTTGAAAATGCCTCACTTTTTGTGCCCCTATTAAATCAGCATACCTAAAATAATAAAGAAAATGTTT
Organism: Lithobates pipiens; assembly: GCF_037356315.1. Classification (NCBI taxonomy): domain Eukaryota; kingdom Metazoa; phylum Chordata; class Amphibia; order Anura; family Ranidae; genus Lithobates; species Lithobates pipiens. Next base: position 347,738,858 of record NW_027507758.1, on the reverse strand, counting down.
ATTTCCTAAAAACAGATGTTCCTAGGGAAAAGGCAGTTTTCAGGAATTTCCATACAATCTTAGTAGCTCTGTCCTCACATAGACTGGGGACCTGCTGAGCTATCCCTCAATAACAAACAATGCAGGACATCGGCTACTAAATTTTTAAACTTTTTTGTTAGGACAGTGTTCAAATATAATTTACAACCGATAATGTCTGAAGATCTGAAGAAGATCTGCCTGCACAGTACAAACAGGGTTTATTATGTTAAGCATTACTCTAAAGCTCCCTCCTAAATATTACAAAGCAAGGAATGCTTGGTAGGATTTTAAGCACGTAAAAAGCAACTAAATTTGTAACCAACACCTAAAACTGTAGCCAGCATTATTATTATTTTTTTTAAATCAATACTAAGCCCGTTGATTTAAATGGGTTTCCCAAAACCCTGCGTTCAGGGCATGCCGTGATTGAGAATTGTCAGTTGCATATGCTTGCAGTTAAATTTGCAAGTCATTAAATGGCTGGTGTCACAACTGATTGTATGTACAGCATCCTGGCGACTGCAGATCAGAGGCTAAGATGTTTACGTCCATGGTTGTAAAAGATAAGAGGATTTAATACACAGCTACATAGTTGAGCTGGTTGAAAAGTCACAAGTCTTTCCAGTTCAACTCAGAAAAGAAAAAAAAATACACATACACATATGTACTATGCTATACCCACACTTTAGCTTGTATGTTTAAGGGAGCATGTAGCAAAATAGACGGTACCCCAATTTGTGTATAATAAACTGTGCTCAATATCTTGTGCGTGAATCTCATACAGCCCCCCCCCCCCACAGGTTCGGGGGGGGGGGGTTTAAGTTTTAGGCCTTAAGGCCTAAAACATCCATCTTGCCTATGGGGGTCTACTCTTCAGGATATTGTCCTTACTTATGTTCTACTCCAAAGAATGCCAAGGAAATTTCTTTCCACTGTTAACCTCACCATGTAAATTCCAATTGGACTGTATAATCAATTTTAGATTTGACAAAACTTTACTGTAGTACCTACCCAATCTATTGATTTAATTTGTATTCAGTCAGGCTTCCATGCACTTCAAAGTTATTGGTAGATCTGAAGGAGACTGTACAATCAGATTAGTCCTGTAACAAGCCTGGGCATTCAAGCAGAGTATAGAAAGATGCAAAGCAAGAAAAACTAAAGATATAAGCAAATCTCCACTCTTCTGTAATGTATTCTCCCAACAGTTGCTATTGGCCACTCAAGTGGAATTTGCACTAAAAATGCAAGGTCCGCTTCACTTATTCACAAAGCGCCATCACTGCCATGCTAAAACATTCCGTTATTAAAAGAAAATAACCTGCTTTTAAAAAGTTAGTATACTTGGCTTGCCTTCACTTCCACCCACAACTCCTAGCAAGGATAATGTTTCTATCTTTCGGGGGTTCCTAAGTAGCTCAAATCTTGCTTGTAGAAACTCTTGTATGGTGTCTTAATTTCATCTTGCTAGATGTGGCATAATCAACATTCCTGGGATTTTTGCTGGATGACAGTGATGTCCCCCTCTGCAGTACAGATGCTGGTAAGGCAAGTAAGTTTACCTTGCAGGTTTTTTTTTTAATTACTGCAGTGGTTAGGGGATGGGGGAGGGTGTACTAACTACATGAACTTTGCTTGTAAGTCAAGGTATACTTTACCGTATTTCTGCACTTACAGTGCTGATACGTTGGCTACTCCTGTTATTGCAGCTTAGAGAAAAAATGAAATGGGGGTCTGTACCTTATTTGAAAAACAATAGTTTGTTCTTTTCAGTGCGGCCTGTAGGTCCCATCTTCTGTGCGCATTCTGTTGTGTTGTGGAAGGTGCTGCTCTCAGGGAGCGCCGGGCAAGACGATATAGACTATATCTTATGATGAATGGGAAATCCCCCTCTTGCCTTACCCAGAAGATCCCTCTAGTGGAGCAGTGGTTCATTTTTTTTTATTTTTTATTTAATGTATGGCCTCAGGTGTAGTTTTGGCATCATCAAAGGGCCACACATATATTTTGTGACGGTATTGCTACAGAAAGTTGTCAGACTGCAGACAGGCGATGACCTTGCTTGCTGCAAGAGATGGTCAGACTGAACAGCTATAGTAGTTTGAGATTGGGTGAGTGATTTAGGAGACAGACTTTGAACACATTACATGAGACTACTAGAGATCACAGCTGCTCTTTTGTACAGAAAACAAGGACAGTGACAGCTTAAGGATCTATACTGAATCTTTATTTGATGGCTTCACTGACCATTATTTAGGTTGGTAGGGTTGGGAAAAAGTGAAGAAATGCACATAATTTGAGCTATCTACCTCTGAATGTACTTGATTCTTTTCATATATGTTTTTTTCTTAAAGGAGGCTTGCCACGAGAGAAACATATGAGCTGGCATTTAAGAGCTCTGGAAATAGTAGTTTGCCTGTTTTGCTAACCCTTTTATTTCTTTAAATTACGGACCCAGAAGAAGTATGCCGATAGACTTCTGTCCTTGTTTGCTTTTTTCCTGATGTACATCTGTTTGTAATCATTCACGTCAGTAAATCCACATAACCAGTCAGTTATATCTGAAGGTTCTCGTTTACCCAGGTCATGGTATAACTACTAGTATTTGGTCACATTCAGCTGGACTTGTATGAAAATGTAACATCTTCACCCATACAAGTAGCTCCCTTTCTTCAGAAAGTCAGCTAGCATTTTTCAGAAAATGAGAAGAGCAGATGCAGACCTTAGTTTTGTTACAATAGTTTTGCCTTAAAGGATCACCTGCTTTTACATGTTCAGTCTATGCTCTGTTTTTGTTGCCCAGGGTTTGTTTGTAAGATTTTTAAACATTTAAAAATGATATGCTTGTCCTCTGCACATATACAATTAACTTAAAGCTCAAATCTGGAGAGAAAAATTATCTATCCCTTTCAGTGGGTCGCTCCTATCCCCTGTAAGGCTTCATGTACATGGGATGTTATTCTCGCTCTCCTGAGCGATTTAACGTGACGTCTAAAAACTGCCGTTTAGCCACGTTTGCGCCTTGAAGCGTTTGATAAACATTTTTTTTCTCTTCAAAATAGCCAAAAATAAAAAACGCCTGTAAACAAAAAGCGGCTAAACGCGTGTTACTGCCTTTGGTGTTTGAAATGCCTCTAAACAGCTTAAAGAGGGATTCCACCAAAAAAAAAAAAAAATATTAAAAGCCAGCAGCTATAAATACTACAGCTGCTGACTTTTAATAAATGGACACTCACCTGTCCCGGGTTCCAGCGATGCCGGCAGCCGAGGCCGATCGATCTCTCGGCTGCTGCAGTCACCATTCTAGGTGAGGGAATCAGGAAGTGAAGCGAATCGGCTTCACTTCCCGGTTCCCTACTGCGCATGCGCGAGCCGCGCCGCGCAATAGGAAATCTCCGCGCTGTCACTGGGACCCGTGTGTGTCCCAGCAGACAGCGCAGGAAATGGCGTAGACTCCCACGGGAGTCTATGCCCGGAAGTGGGTGAAAATACCTGTCTTTGACAGGTATCTCCACCCCCCTCCCCCCTGAAAGGTGTCAATTGTGACTCCGGAGGGGGGGAGGGATCCGATCAGCGGAGGTTCCACTTTAGGGTGGAATCCCGCTTTAAGGCTTATCTGCTCTCTTTGCATAGGGGATTAATAAGAAGGTACAGTATTATACAAACAAGCAAAGAGATGCACATTCTAAGTATAATTGAAAGCTTTAATGTTAAAATTGGCAACTCGCTGAATTAAAATAAAGAAGACATGTAATCAACACGCCCCAACATGGGGGCTTCTCTGTATTCACACTTGTAGTCTTGGATAGCAGTGCTGTCAGATGAAGGAATAGCTCTGTACACAGTGTGTTGCAGAGAGTCTAGGGTGGCACAGTGGTGTAGTGGTTAGCACTCTCACCTACCAGTAAAAAGGGTTGCTGGTTCGAATCCCAACCACAACACTACCTGCCTGGAATTTGCATGTTCTCCCTGTGCCTGAGTGGGCTTCCTTCGGGTACTCCGGTTTCTTCCCACACTGCAAAGACATGCAGGTAGGTTAATTGACTTCTGTCCAAAATTGGCCCTAGTATATGAATGGGGACTTTGGATTGTGGGCTCCTTGAGGGTAGGGACCAATGTGAGTGTGCAATGTACAGGCATAGGGACAATTGTAGAAACTCACTTAGGTTGGACTGGTGTCTTTATTCAACCTTACTATGTAGTCTCCTGGATGACTGCGTATGGGGCGGAGCAGTGCAGGTGGTTACACCTTTCAATGGACCTCCTTTGTTGAGCCTTCTTTGAACAAGGTGATATACTTTGCTTATTCCTTGCTCCTGGAGGCTTTCCACTGTGTTTTGTAATTGTAGTTATCATACTGTCTTGGTGTTTGATCCTCAATGGCTTGTTGTATTATTCTGCAGCGGTCCTCATTCTTTGATATTTGTAAGTTGCTCTGTTTGGTTTAACCATGGTTTTTGAAAACATTTTGACATTTATATAACCGATAGTCTTAAACTTGAGAACTTTGTTTTTTGTTTTAATTTATTTTGAGTTGTATGATTGCTATATTGCCATACACAGTTGTATTCTGCTAAATTCGTAAACTTAAACTTAAATTTGAATATTTGTAATTAAGGTGCTTGTAAAGCTTTGTTTTATAAAAAAAAAAAAAAAAAGTCATACTTACCTACTCTGTGCAAAGGTTTTTCACAGAGCAACCCCAATTCTCCTTTTTCTGGGGTCCCCCGGTGTCGATTTTGGCTCCTCCTCTTCTCGAGTGCCCCCATGGAGAGCTGCTTTAAATGGGAGGCACCGTGTAATGTTGTTTCCACCTTTTTTGGTTTAGCATCTGGTCATAAGCAAATCGTTGTCCAGAAAAACTGAAACAGACCTGTTGTGAGTTAATCATTTTGTTTTATTGCAGCATATTCTCCGCAAGTTGATAACCATATCAGCTCACCTAGTTTTCTTGGGCATCCGTTACCTCCCTCCCCAGGCCGATACTCTCCTGTTCCAAAAGGAATGCTTGGAGATGATGATTTAACACGGTAGGAACATTTTTGTGCTATTTGATGTTTTGTACCTGTGTTTAACTGCTCATAAAGTCAAACGTAAATGGATATTCCCTAAATACTATGTATATTTTATCTTTATCAGACACTACAGTAAATGTCATAAGACTCATAGACCATGATGGGTTTTATGCAGGCCACTGTCCGCATCCTGTTTGCTTTTTTTTTCTCTGCATGCCACAGCAGCACGGTCAGCATCTGGGTTATAGCAAAACTCTGTCCACCCTGACCTCCATTCTTTGGGTACCCCTTATTTAGCTTTGGCTGCTCACAATAAGCTGGCTCAAAAATGCCAAGTAGCATACGTTCTGCAAAGGGCCTACAGAAATCAGGCCTCAAATCTCTGTTTAGGCTGATGGTTGTTCCCTTGTCCCAGAGCAATGTACTATTATGACACTGCTACTGTCATTTGACACTGTGGACTGTCTCAGCATTCACACTTCCAGAGCAGGACTGTGAACCCTGCAATAGTCTTGAGGACCCTAGAGTGCAGGGTTGCAAATACTGCAGAGACTGATCTAACTGTGGGGAGGAGTGGAGGACTGGTTAAGTATATCTGTTTCCCCTTGACATTACTGAGCAAAGGGTCTATATTAGGGCTGAAACAGCCAATCAGTTAATCGACAACTAATCGATTACTATTTTCATAATCGATTAATCGGCCAGTAACATAATGGGGTTAAAAAAACTAAAATGAGCCCTTTTATAGTACAAAAAAAACAAGCGCTACTGTAAATTTTACTTTCACAGTCCTACAGTAAAAAAAATGAACCCCTTACAGTAGTGATTATTTGCTTTTTTTTCTACTATAAAGGGCTCATTTTAGTTTTTGTTAACCCCATTGTGTTACTAAACATCTTAGACCTGGTTCACATATATGCGTTTTTATGCTTTTATGTTTTATGTTTTTTTATGTTTTTATGTTTTTATGTTTTTTTTGCGTTTTTATGGTGCTTTTTGCAGAAATACACTACAGTTCATTTACATGGTTTCCTATGGGACACGTTCATATCTGAAAGGGTCAGGGACTTTCAACCACAAAATGGTGCTTTATTGGTTCAATATACTTCAATGGGGAAGCTGCAGAAAAGCAAGTAATGCGTTTTTGCAGCAATTTGTGTTTTTTAGTCTGCCCAAAATTTTTTTAAATTGCAGTAAAATCACGTGCGCAAAAATCAAAATGTACAGCAAAAAGCACAGCAGAAACAGATCAAAAGCAAACTGTATAGGTGTGCACCAAGCCTTATGCTGGCCACACAGATAAATTTTCAGGTGAGAATATTCAGACGAAAAATCTTTGTACATTCACTGAATAAAAGAATTTTGTTTGAAACTTTCACTTGTTTTTAACATGAGTCCTTTCTGAATGAAAACCACATACATTGTCTGAAAATTCCTTTGACTAAGAAGTTTTCTACTTCCAAATTTTCCCATCACTGTGGTTGAAAATGAAAGTCGATTTGACCCACTTTTTTTTTTTATTTTTTATTCTTTTTTTTTAAGGTTATTAACCGATTAATCGAAACAATAATCAGCCAATTAATCGATTATGAAAATAATCGTTAGTTGCAGCCCTAGTCTATATCAAAGGGTTTTTGGTCTGGTTCTGTCACTTTTTTTTTTTTTGTGGGCTTGTTTCTCAGTTCTGTTTCCTATTTTTGTTGCACCAACCTCAGTTTATTCCTTGGGTACTAGCCATGGTCAATGAATAAAAATCCTATACTGTATAATGGAGATAATAGGAATTTTGATTTACCTGTAAAGTCTTTTATATTACAGGTTAAAACTGTGCTTGGAGGAAATATCACATGTACAGTATCTCACACCATGTCCCAAGCCTAAATACAAAAATACCCCAATTTTAAGTGTGTAGAACAAACAAAAATATATTGCGTTAATAAAAGTTTTACATTTTTTTTTTTTTACTAATTGTACTAAAAATAGATTTAAAACTCCTTGTACATTTTTAAGGGAAAAGGTTCAACCAATGTTAAAATTCACATTAGCAAATTATTAAGATATTTAAATATATTTAAGCATCATCTCATTAATAATGCAAAAAATATAGATTTTTCAAAGCGTATTGTATCTTTACATGTGATTGTCCATTCAGTGCGTTTCCTAATGGATTCATGTGCATTTGTACATAGTTTCTCATCCTCTAAAGTTATGCTGTTCACATATATCTGTTGAGCCTTTTATTGACTTATAAAATCCTATGCAAACTTCTATTCTGCTCCCCTGCAATTAGGTACAAATCCCTCAGTCCAGAAAATGTGCAGCTGCTGACAAAGATGGTCCTTTAATAGTGCCCTTGCCAGTCAATAGGACACAACCCTATGGTAATCACTAAGGTTTGCCACCTCCTGTGGAGTAAGCAAAGCAATTAGTATAGTATTCAAGTTTGAATCAGAGATGCCTCTTATTTCTGGGCCCTCTGTCTTTTACAGATCAACAAAATGTAATTTCTATCACTACCCCTCCAATCTGCCAGCTTCAATTCAAAGACAGGCAGACCTGAGGACAACCCTGAATCTGCTCCAGGCACAAGGAGTAATAATCCCAGTTCATGGTCCCAAAAAAGAATGGAGGGTTTCGCCCACATTTTAGACCTAAAATTCCTAATTGGATATCTGCATGTTTGAAAATTCCACATAGAGTCCGCAAGATCTGTCTTTGCTTCTTTCATATCAGGGACATTTTTGGCATGAGTTGACATCCAAGATGCTTACTTTAACATCCCTTATTTTCCCACACACTACACTTTTTGCTATGGGAGACCAGTACTTTCATTTGGTTACCCTGCCATTGGGGCTCTCTTCTGCACTCTCTCTTCTGGCTCGAAGATCTCAGGGAATCCACATCATGGGATACCTGAATGACCTTAACCGCTTTGCGGACCATATAACTTGCATAATGGGTGGCAAGGCGGCTCTCCTGCAAAGTATCACGTACCCAGTACGTGATCCTGCACTTTCGGGTCTGGGGCATGCATGTGTGCTGCCGGCAACCCACTAATCACAGCGGGAACTGATCTGAAGGTAATGCAGACTCTGTCCGCTGGCACCTGCCGATCATTAGGTAGAGAGCTGGAATGCCGATCTTCCTGTGTAAACCAGGTAGATCACCATTCTGTCAGTAAAAACAAGAACATGGATCATTGCCTTTCTCTAGTCACCTCCCACTCAGTACACAAGCAGTGGCTGGGCACACACTTAACCCTTTAATCGCCCCTGATGTTAACTCGTACCCAACCAGTGTCATTAGTACAGTGACAGTGCATAATATTTTTAGCACTGATTACTGTATTCGTTTGACCCCCCCCCCCCCCCCCCCCCCCAAAGTGCCAGTGTCCAGTTTGTTTGCCGCAATATCGCAGTCCTGCTATAAGTCGCTGCCATTACTAGAAAAAAAAATCCATAAATATATCCCATAGTTTAGATGCTTTAACTTTTGCACAAACCAATCAATCACTGCCCTATGCCCAGTTCGTTTCCAGGCTTTTTTAACAAGACATCTTGTTGGCCTGGATCAGAAGAGGAAAAGCCCTGGATTATCCAATTTGCTAATCTCCTTGGGCTAGCTTAAGCCTAAACGATCAGAACCTGCGAAAGGGAAATTCCTCTCTCCCGATTACTTGGAGAGTACCGACTACAAATGGCAGTCTCTCAGGCTGGGGAGCAAACCTAGAAGGGCTCACAGCTCAGGGGAAATGGTCAGAGATAGAACAGACCCTGCCCATTGATGCCCTGGAATTACAGGCAGTATGCCCCTATGGTCCTGGATGGTGGAGCTTCAGGACTGCCCTATCAGGGTTCAGGCCAACAAGGCCATTGCAATGGCCTATATAAACCACCAAGGCAGTACCAGTAGTTCAGCGCTGAACTAGCCTGGGCAGAGGGACATGTGCCGTTTTTATATCGGCAGTCCATATACCGGGAGTAGATAACTGGAAGGCAGAATATCTCAGCCACCAGCAGATCTGCCCAGAGGCAGACACACGGCACTTTTTGTTCAGTGGACACGCTGACCATTGGAGGAGGGTATCTCCCTATTTTTAATGGTTCGGCCTTAGCCCAAAGACAGCTGTAATACCTGTCCTACACCTATGACCCAGACGAGGTGGATTTTGGTGGAATGGTGAAGTGGTGAGATGTATTTGACCAATTGGGATTTACATATATGCATATACACCCACCTGTACTAGTCAGAATCCACTAGCCCATCCCCAGCTGCTACTGTCAAGTTTTACTTCAATTCAGTGCCTAATCGATGTGGATTGTATTATTGGGAGACTTTATATCTCGCATGCAAATCGGGCATTACTAATTTTCAAAGGTCATCTTACTGGAGTCCGTGATATGAACTCAGAATATTAACCATTACCTAGCTTGGATCACTTAGCAGAATGCCCTGCGGTTTTTGTGCTTCCCTTTAAATTACGATTGAATTAGTACCCAATATAGAGAATTAGCTGTGTTTGATATCTGAGAGGCCTGTATGTCTGTGGTGGCCACACCTGTGTCCCTAAGACAATTGTATATTTTTAGATAAATGTGGTGGAGTGGTGTCGGTCTTTCATTTAAATCAGGACATTATTTTGCCGCCTTTTTTCTTAGCCTTGTTTGGCGGAAGAGAGGCGACTGCATTCTTTGAACGTTGTCCGGACAGTCAAGATTTATTTGTCTAGATCTGCAGAGGTCCCAGGATCAGACTGCTTTTTTGTTTTACCAAAAGGACCCAAGATAGGGCAGGCAGCTTCCATTGCCGATTGGGTCCATCAATTAGTTATTCGGGCCTACGGTCTGAAACGTAAAGCTCCTCCCTTTTAGGATGAGGGCTCATTCTGCCAGGGGTGTAGGAACCTCCTTGGATTTTCGCCCTTGGTTATCTTTGGCTTAGATTCGTACGGCTGCTACCTGGTCTTCAGTGCATATGTTCACAATATTTTATCAAGTGGATGTTCGAGCCCCCAAGGATTTGGCTTTTGGCCGCAGTGTACTGCGGGCTGCCGTTCTGATGGCTATTGTTTGGCAGGGTGTCTCCCTCCCCTCAAGGTTATTGCTCTGGGACATCCCACTAGGTGATTCATTTTAGCCTGACTGTGTCCCATGATGTATGAAAAAGAAGATGGGATTTTTTTCGTCATACTTGCCTGTAAAATACTTTTCTTTGAGTACATCATGGGACACAGAGACCCCTCCCCTCTTTTTGAGAGGATTCAGTGCTTGCTGCAAAACTGAAGTGCTTCCTGTGTGGGAGGGGTTATATAGGGGATCACTTCATGTCTGAGGATCTTTGGTCTACCAGTGTCCATTCACCTGGTGATGGAGTATAACCCAGTAGGTAATGAATATTAGTCTAACTCTGTCCCCCATGATGTATAAAAAATAAAAGGATTTTACAGGTAATTATGACGAAAAATACTATATTTTATTTGGGTGCAGCATTGTCGGTTAAAGTAACAGCACTGTGTCGCAATAAACAGGAGTTAATCTTCTGGAGGTCAAGTGGTTAAAGACTCCTCAGCCACTGTCTTGTCTTCCAATGTTCAAAGATGACCCAGCTCCTTCAAACTTTAAGGTGGAGATCAACTTTAAGAAGTCTGTCCTCCAGCCTGCCTTCCTATTGCTTGGAGCATCTGGGACCAGTTCTAGACATGGCCCAGACCAAACTTTTTCTTCCCCAGGAAAAGGCTGCTTCTATAAAGTTCAGTTTTCCTACTCTTAGATCAACTAGGCATCTCTTGACTGACTTCTGCATAAGGTTTCTGTGCCTCATAATAGCCTTCCCTGAGGCAGTTCTCTTTTGTTAAGTTACTCTACAAATCTTTTGCTGTTCAGCATTCTCACAATGTGGGACAAACGGATCCCTTCTCTGGATCGTCCACTACTGCTGTCCAGACAGTTAAATATCACCCAGGCATGGTGGTTTTCCAACTTGGCCTTACAATCCAGAAAATTGTTCCGTACCTCTTCCTGCAACGTGGCAATGATGGACACCAGTCTTATATGGCTGGGGCGGTGGGGGATCTACAATTCCCTACCTTTCCAGGACACTTTGTCCCTACTGGAGTTGAGGCTTCCCATCAATATTCTGTAACTGCGAACCCTAGGACCCCTCTGCTAAATGTCACCTAGTAAAGGTGCAGTCAGACAATGCCACATCTGTGGCCTACATTAAACCACCAAGGGGAAACCAGAAGTTAGGCAGCCCTAAAAGGAATAGGTCTGATTATCTAGCAAAATCTGGAGTTCTATTCACCCGCCCACAATGAACCCCCCTCTGCGCTTTAAGGAGAACCACCTGTTAGTACATAGTTTTTATAGTTTTTATAAATAATTATATCAGAGATCTACTCCCATATGAAGCTGCTGTTTCTTTTAAAATTTCTTTTTTTCAGTTTCTTGTGAAAATGGCAATATCTTAAAAAAACTCAAAGTCCTTTTATAATACTGCAGCAGCGCTTCCCATATACTGTCCAATATAAATTGTCAGTAGTTGATAAAAGATATGGACTGATAAGATGGATGCGTTTTATCGCTGTGATGAAAAGCTTCCACCAAGGATCACCCTGTGCAATGAAATCTCCCCTATGGGGATGCACTCGCCAAAACGCCAAGAAATTTGCACCTTTTAAGAGAATGATAATTCCACCTTTCATCAGCTCTTTTATCACCATCCACTAGATGTTAGTATACCGTTTCAATAGGGCTCCATTGCCCGTGTCTTGAAAAAACCCACAATCTCAATCGGCTCTGCCAAAAGCAAAATCTCCTGGATCATGTCACAAGAAAAACTTCTTGGTACCAAGAAATTTGCAATATAGCGCAATATAAAATCATCTGTGTCCCATAACACTCTCCCTGCTCGCTCGCTCTCCTACCTAGCTCTGTCAAGTTAAATCGTTCAGGAGAGGTGGTAAAACGTCCTGTGTACATTAAGTCTAACATGGAGTTCTTATTCATCTCCACTCTATCCAAAACGAAGAAAAAAACATGTTGTCTTTAGTTATACTTTAAGAATGTGTTTTGATACTAATTTGTGTATGTTATCTATCTCTGTACATGCTTATCTTAGAGCCGGTTCACACTGCAGGCGATGCGAGGCGACGCCGACTTGCCTCGCCGCGACCTCAGCGGCAACTTGCAGATGACTTCTGTATAGAAGTCAATGCAAGTCGCCCCCAGGTCGCCCAGAAGTAGTACAGGAACCTTTTTTCTGAGTCGGAGCGACTCGAGTCGCTCCTCTCAGAACGGTTCCATTGTACAGAACGGGGGCGACTTGCGAGAGCGCGGCGAGTCGTGTCGCCTCGCATCGCCCGCAGTGTGAACCGGCTCTTATCCTAAACAAGTATACACATTTATCTATAAAGCCTCATGCACACTGGATGTTTTGACGTTTTTACAGCTGCTGTTTTTGGCTTCAGACTTTTTTTTTATATAGTCAGGATAAAATTTTTCAAGAGTTTATTATGTGTCCATGCACACGTAGGCTGTTTTGAGCGAGGGTGTTTTTGGGCTGTAAGAAAAAAAAAAAAAACACTAGTGGGTTCTCAGAGGCATTTTTCAGCTGTAAAAAAACAGAAAAATACCCAAAAGCTGTAAAAACATCCGGTGTGCATGAGGTTTTTCAGCTGCTGTTTTTGGCTGGAAAACCCAGAACTAGTGGGTTTGGACAGGAGTTTTTCAGCTGTAAAAATGCTCTAACTCTGTAAAAAAAAAAAAAAAAAAAAAACCTGAAAAACGTGGCTAATCGGCGTTTGTCAGCATTTTTGAGCTGTAAGGTTTTATGACAGTATAGTTTTGCTAAAAAAAATGCTGCAGCTAAAAAAAAAAATCATAAAACGCTGCTGAAAAACTCTCTACAGCTAAGGTTACTGGCTTTTTTTTATAACGTCCAGTGTGCATGAGTCCTTATTTTATAATGCACAATACTCCTTCCTTTGTTTAGTTTTTGTTATCTGATCTAACACCTAACCTACCAAAATTTTTCAATAAAAGTTTTGAACTAGAAAATGTTCTGCCATCACTGGTTTTGCAATGGTTAAGGCCAAGGGACTCTAGCTTAAGTCATCCATAAGGTGGAATGTTGCATGGCTGCACTATGTGCTCTTTCTTCCACCATTTAGCCTCAATGAAGCCCCATTCTGCTACTACTGCTTATTAAGCATCACATCACACTCTTGCTGGTCCTGTTCCACTGCCCATCTACTATAACTTGGTCACCCTCATCAACACAATCTGTTTGGGTTTGTGAATTTGCATGGCCTTGCCTCTCTTGAAGCCTATTTGTTTTTTTTTCTATCTGATGCAAATGTCCTCTCGAAGACGCACATAGAGGACAGTTCTGATGCAACAGGTTACACCAGCCCATACTCCCATGTACAGAGGAGCATATCTTGTACAATTCTAAGTGGACATATGACCAATAGCATAAAGACGGGGTGAGATTTGTCTGCTGCACAATATGCAATTAAATTAATTATTTACTGCTGGGCTAATTGAAAGGTGAGAGAAACAAATCTCTCTTCCCTTTTCTCATCAGTCATAGGAATTGCCACTTAGATCTTATATGCAGAGGCAATTAAAGCTAGCGGAGTCAGGTTTTTTTCATTCAAACAGTAAGTTGAATAAATAACAAAAACAAGAACGGACTCGATTCTCCCATCCACACATTCGAAAGGAATGTCGGGAATCCTCCCATTGTCATTGTATTCTGACAGTGAAGAGTCTAGCCTGCCATCGGTATACACTGATGTCTCTGCAGTCTATAGCCTGCAGAGCTGATCGACCGGCTAAAGTCTGACAGGGTGGTTGAACAATTGTCGATCAGTAGATCAACTTCGATTTAACAGCAGTGCTCATACTTGGATTGACGTTTGCTTGTTCTTTGCTGAACTGGCTGAATTTTGATCCATATATGGGCAGCTTTAGCCAGTTTTGTATGTAGCACTTGGGAATATAAAGACAAAAAATCCTTTAGGTCCTTCTGTAGGGCAGTATTCTGAACTGGTAATCTCCTAAATTATGCAGTACCTTCACTTTCAGAAAGCTTGGGAAACTCTCCCTATGACAAGTCTGCACACCTGCCTTCTACACTGGACAGCTGTAGAGTGTCGTTCCTAACAGCAGCTTTGTCTTTTCTAAACTAATTTTTTTATTTTTTTATTTTGGGATCCCCTCAAGGGGATGATTCCTGCACTCGAGTGTGAAGGTCCAGCACTTGTGTGCTCTTCTTTTCCCCCTTGGAAGAAAGCATCCATCCCTAAAGGGTAATGGGTGGTCAGTGGACAGCACTGTCCGGAATACTGCAACTGCACATTTATTTTGATATAGTTAATGAGCCTTTAGGCAGGTTGCAGTGTAGTTATCACACCCCAGGAACACTTCTGGGCATTGCTTGGATGGAGTGCATCTTCATCTTCTAGTGTTGGTGTTCTACACGCCAGTCTGTTACAGTATACCCTCTTCCCTGCCTGTGTGGGTCTCGATTTCCCTACCCTATATGGAGGGCTCAGAGTTAGTAACTTTAAATTTTTATTTTATGCTGTTGGGCCTCTCACACCCATGTGGGATTGCAAGATAATCTTCCAAATGATGGACCTCCATTTTTCCTGAAGTTAAGGGTTGGCAGTATTAATCGTAGGCTTCCTGCTGTTGACTGGCTGATCCTTTTTTAGATGTGTTCTGTCTGTCCTGAATTCCTTTACTTGAAGTCATGCATTAGGTATGCTAGACTTTTGGACTTCCAGGTTGCTTAAAAATTCCTGCCCCTATAATGGATGTTTAACATACAAAAGTGTAAAACAAGATTTTTGTACGTGAAGTGGTTGTAATCCCTCACATATACCCAATGACGTGACTGGCCTCAGGTAATACACAGAGGTGAAACAAATCCTACATTAGTACCTGTTCATCTGCAGTATTCTTTTTTTACATCCATTTCAGATCAGAATTTATATATATATATATTGTCTGAGCTGTCTTAAGTGAGTAGGGCTCTGACAGTTGACTGGAGGGAAGGAACATGCACCCTTCACACAGCACACAGGAGCTAAGCTGAATCTGTCAATCTGCTGGGAGACCCTCCCCTGTCACCTTTTTTATCTTGGTGTCAGGAAAACTTGTCAGAAGTGATTCATACTGATAGAAGAATGAAGCAGCAGACAGAAATGACCCTTGGTGCTCTTTGACAAGTAGAAACTATAGAGGGAAATGCTTTGTTCACTTTCATTTTTTTTTTCCTCTTCTCCATGGAGGGACACAGGTTCCTGTGCTCTGTGTTCATGTCACTGTGTGTGCTCATAAACTGAGGCATGATGCTGAGAAGTGAGGTTATAAAGGAACTGGCTTCAAAATTTTTATTTACAAACATCCCAACCCCCAGCAGGCAGCAGTATAGCATGTTTGATTCCTACATTTTCTGTGTCCCTCAATTAACTTGAAGAAAAGGATGTTACAGGAAGTACAAAATCTCATTATGCTAGTTTCTTAAAGTTTTAATAAAATATTTCTTTATCGTATATCACGGGACACAGAGCCACAGTAATTACTGTATCTGTTATATGGCACCTTCAGGTGATGGACATTGGCAAACCCTAGGCAGGAAGTTCAATTCCCCATATAACCCCTCCCCTTACTGGGAGTACCTCAGTTTTTTCGCTAGTGTTTGTCACTAGTAAAGATGTACTGTGCTGAGCTCCAATGGAATATTCCTTGCAGGGGAAGCCATGCAACCAGATCCATTCAAAGTGTCTTTTCCAGACCGAATTGAATGGTAGGCATTGTGTCCGAAGAAACAAGGTTTTACCTGTAACACTTCTCTTTTTAGAGAGCTGGACCCCGGGATCCGTATGTGGTTTTTTTTCAGCCATATTCCTGGCATGGTGCTTTTTACAGGCCCAGGGCTGTGGATCCCCGATAAAAAAAAAAGAGGGCCCCAGTCCCTGAAGGTTTTTTAACAGAGTCCACCGTGAGAGGTCAAGATTGGGTCTGTCTGGTTTTATATAGTTACATAGTAAGGTTGAACAAAGACACAAGTCCATCCAGCTCAACCTGAGTGAGTTTCTACAACTGTCCCTATCTCCCTACATCGCACACTCACATCAGTCCCTACCCTCAAGGAGCCTACAATCCAAGGTCCCTATTCATATACTAGGGCCAATTTTGGACAGAAGCCAATGGAGTGGTTTTACCACAGAACCCTGCAGCTGGATAAGGCAAGGGAGATTCCTAAGGAATTTTTCTAATTCTTGTGGGTATTTCTCCTTTAAAGTAAATGTTGTCATGCCTATGGTCACCACCGGGGGCTGTCAAGAGCATGTACCTGATTCCATGTTTGGCCGTCTTGCCTCTGTGTCAAGGTGCATGCTTCCTCCAGCCCAAGCCCCAGGTAAGACGCAGGGAAGGGTTTTTTTTTTTTTTGTTTTTTTTTTCCTTTAGGGAATGTTGCCCCACCTGGACAGCTTCACCCCAGGAGGCAGAGTGAGCGTGGCTCAGTCGGTGGTGTGCCACTTTGCCACCGCCATTACGGCGATTCTCCATCCGGCTCCTCTCCTCCACCCCAGCTCTCCTCCATATACCATTTGGCGGATCTGAGCCCGATCTCGTGGGAAAGCTGCATCTTTGAAAAAGATGGAGGGGGGTGTGTGGTGGGTAGTTGGAATAAAGGGGCGGGGCTTAGCAGCGTTGGCGTGGTTCAGCGCCCGACTCGGGCTGTGTAACTAAAAAGTGCACCTTTTTTCAGGTGCATATAGCTAAAGGAGGGACACAGAGCAGACGGGTTGCATATGAGTGTTGGTTGACACAGGCATTCCCAGGACACATTTATTTTGCATCAGGCTGAGCTTAATAGCCACAATAGTCCAGTTGCTGGACTATTGCTCAGCAGTAGGTGTTTCCATTTTTTACTTATTTTGATTAGTTTATATACAAGGAATGGGGAAGCCCGCAATGGGCCTTTTCAGTCATGAGAAGAATGTTACGCTTTTGAGGAGAGCTTCCTGAAAAAATTAGCATCTCCTCCAGTCGTTGACTCCCACCACCCCCCCCCCCGGTATCCAGGTTGAATAAAGTAACCACGATTCCGGTAAAAGGGACTCCTGCTTTCAAGGACCCTGCCGACAGGAGGGCTGAGGCAGTGGCCCGATCCATGTTTATGGTGGGTGGCCCGATCCATGTTTATGGTGGGTGGCCCGATCCATGTTTACGGTGGGTGGCCCGATCCATGTTTACGGTGGTGGGGTCAGCGTTAAGACCTGTGTTGGCCATGACCTTGGTGTCGTTGGCGCTTACTGAATGGGCTAAATTGTTGCACCGTGAATTGGAGAAGCAACAGGCTTCCCCAGTCTGCGTAGAACTGGCAGATCAGTTGGTGCATGGCCTTAAGTATGTCTGTGATGTGGCCCTGGATACGGTCCCCCTGCTCTCTAGAACATCAGTATCAGCATTGTGCTACAGCGCCTGACTTGGCTGAAATGCTGGTCTGCAGACCAGGCATCTAAAAAAGCACTGATGTATTTGCCCTTCCAAGGTGACAGGCTATTTGGAGCCTTGCTGGATGACATTATTAAAAATGTTTCCGGTGGGAAGAGCACGTTGGTCCCACAGTCGAGGAACGGTAAGGAGCCATGCCGTAGGCAAGGGCCCTCTTTTTACACTCAGAAACCGCTTTTTCGCCGTCCAAGTCAGCAGGTAAGGGTTCCCAGTCCGACAAGGCGCCTGCTGAAGGAAAAAAGCATTCCTGGTTTCACAAGCCAAACAATCCTATGAGCAAAAATTTGATCGCATGAAGGTTTGCCCCCTGCCCGACTCTCGGGTGGGGGGGGTCACCTTCAGGAGTTTGCAGCTCAGTGGACCTCCCTACTGTCCAACCAATGGGTCTGCAAACTGGTTTCATCGGGATACAAGAGTTTTTGCGGTTTTTTTTCTTGTCCACCAGATTCTTTCCCTCCAACCTTAATCTGCTTCCGGCTTGTCGGGAGGCCTTGTTTGGGTCAGTACAGGACCTGCTACTGCACGGGGTGATAGTACCTGTACCGACGCTGGAAAGGTTTCAGGGATTCTACTCCAATCTGTAGTGCCAAAGAAGGAAGGGGTCTGTCCAATCCTGGACCTCAAGGCCTTCAACAGCTTTGTGAAAGTGCAAAGGTTCAGGATGGAATCAGTTCACTTTGTGGTCGCTGCACTCCATCGGGGACTTCCTGGCATCCTTGGACATCAAGGATGCATACTTACATGTACCCATATGCCTCAGGCATCAGATGTTTCTGCGATTTGCAGTCGGGGAAGAACACTACCAATTTGTGGCTCCCCCTTTTGGCTTGGCATCAGCACCCCGGGTCTTCACCAAGGTGTTGGCCCCAATTCTGCCGTTAAGGCAATTTGGGATCGCAATCGTGGGTTACCTAGACTACCTCCTTCTGAGAGCAGCTTCCGTCTCACAATTAAGGGAGGATGTGACAATCACCATGCAAACTCTCCAGGAGTTTGGTTGGGTACTGAACCTAAAAATGTTGGTGCCAACTCAACGCCCGGAGTACCTGAGTTTACTGCTGGACTCCTCAGAAGCGAGAGTCTTTCTCCCTTCGGACAAGCTGCAGACTCTTCAAGCTGCGCTGTGGTTATTGGTGAACTGTAGTTGATTTTTCTCCGCATTTCTGCATGCGATTCCTGGGTCTCATGGTAGCCACTTTTGAGGCGGTACCGTATGCTCAATTTCACACTCTAGTCTTTCAGAAAGAAATATTGTCAAAATGGGACAAATCTCCGTTATCCCTGGATTGTCAAATTCAGGTGAGCCAGTTAGTCAGGGATACCCTACTCTGGTGGCTGAGGTCTCCGGCCCTTCAGTCCGGGAATTCGTTCCTTCCTCTCCATTGGACGGTGATCACAACAGATGTCAGCCTGACCGGTTTGGGGGGGGTTTGGGTGTACAGTCGGCCCAGGGCCATTGGAGGCGGGAGGAATCCCACCTGCCAATCAATGCTCGATCTTGGAACAATCAGGCGGTGCCTCTCCACATGGTCAAAGATGCTGCAGGGGCATCCGGTCAGGATCCAGTTGGACAACACCACGGTGGTGGCGTATGTCAACCATCAAGTAGGAACAAGAAGTTTGGCTGCAGCACGGGAGTGGCACGTGTTGGCCGTAGGCATTCCGGGCATAGAAAACTGGTAGGCTACCTAAGTCATGAGATGCTGGCCCAAGGGGAATGGTTGTTTCATCCGGATGTATTTCGGCTCATTTGCCTAAGGTGGGGCACACCAGATCTGGATCTCTTGGCTCAATTGGAAGGTGCAGAGGTTTGTGTCCAGGGCAAGAGAAGGGCAGCGAGGAGTGGATCAGAAACTTGCCTTAAGCACCATCAAGGGGCAGATATCAGCCTTTGCTGTCTTCTATCAGCTTCCCTTGGCGACTCACTCATTGGTGAGTACATTTGTGCAAGGGGTTCCACCACCGCTGGCTCCGTGGGATCTAAATCTGGTGCTATCGGTTCATCAGAAACCGCCGTTTGAAAATATTAGGGAGATTCCTTTGTTGACACTCTCTCAGAAAGTAGTATTTCTAGTGGCAATTACGTCTGCCAGGAGAGTTTCTGAATTGGCGGCCTTGTCGTGCAAGTCTCCCTACCTTGTTCTCCACAAATATAAGGCAGTGCTACGTCCACAGCCCTCTTTTCTTCCGAAAGTGGTTTGGGCCTTTCATCTAAATGAGGACACCATGCTTCCATTCCTTATGTCCTAAACCGACACATCTGAAGGAAGTTGCCTTACATTCCCTGGACGTGGTCCAGGCTCTACAGGTGTATCTGTCTGCTACAGCTCCTTTTCGGAGATCAGTACTCTATCGGGGGCTGATCCAAAAAAGGGTCTGGCGTTCTCGTCGACTGCCATCTCTCAGTGGATCATACAGATCATGGTTCAGGCTTATGCCTTTAAGGGGCAGGTGGCCCCCCTTCCTGTCACGACACATTCCACCAGGGCGATTGGAGCCTCCTGGGCTTTCTGACATCAAGCGTCTGTCTCCCAGGTGTGTAAAGCGGCGACTTTGTCATCCGTTCACTAAATTTTACAAATTGACGTGGTAGCATCTTTGGATGTTTGCTTTGGCCGCAAGGTTTTGCAGGCAGCTATGTAAGGTTGCAATTCACTTTCATTTAAGTTACAAGGTTGTTGTGAACGCATCTTCGGATGCATAAGTTGGCCGCAGGTTTTGCTGGAGGCCGTTTAAGTTGGCAACTCCTCTGTTAAGGAGTTCCTCTTTGTTGTGGGTGAAGTTATTTATTGCTGTTTCCACCCCTCATTTTTTTACACTGCTTGGGAACGTCCCTAAGGTCAACATTTAAAGGAGCTGTGTCAGTCAATGAACAAAAGCGAAAATATGATTTTTGCACTCGCTGTATAATCCTTTTCATTGAAGTTCATTGACGGACACAGCACCCACCCCTCCTATTTATGTTTGTACTGCTTTTTGACGAACTGAACTGCAGAAAGCAGAGTGGGGGGTTATAGCCAGCGGGACCGCCCCCTGGGCGGTGCTGTGTAGTTTTGCTGGTTTTACATGTTCTGCCTAGCCCTCTCCTGAAGGTGGCAATATAACCCTAAAGTCAAGATTTAAAGGAGCTGTGCCAGTCGAACTTCAGAGAAAGGGATTTTACAGTGAGTACAAATATCCAATTTTTTTTTCCTATCAGTGGATTAGATGAAAAGTTGCCAACTTTAATCGCATCTTCACTGAGTGGAAGAAAGCTCATTAAGGTCCCCTTCTACCACCCAGGATCCTCAAACAGTGGAACATTGGCAGGGGGGAAATGAAACGCCCTGGAGACCTTGAAGCCTTGACTTCCAGGTTAAGATATTGTCCTGTCAGGATCTAATCCATCACGGATTTATGCATTCCCTCCTATTCTGCTGCTACCTCGACTTCTGTGCGGGATCAAGCGGACAAAGAAGTCAATAGTTCTTGTGGCCTAGAAGATCTTGGTATGCAGAAATGGTAAAGATGGTGGTAGGGGTCCCACGGCCCCTATCACCACGTCCAGACCTGCTATCGCAGGGACCAGTGTTCCGTGCTACTTTACAAACGCTAAGGCCAATGCTACGTTTGGCTGTTGAAACCCACATTCTGAAGAATTGTGGGCTTTCAGACTCAGTCATATCTACTACCAGCTTCCAGAGTAATTTATTATAGAGTCTGGAAGGCATATGTTTCCTGTTGTGAATCTAGGGGTTGGCATCCTATAAAGTATGTCATAGGTAGAATCCTTGCCTTTCTGCAGATGGGGTTCGAGATTAAACTGACCTTGAGTACTATCAAGGGCCAAGTCTTGGTCTTATTGGTATTGTTTCAATGTCCGCTTGAGTCGCATTCTTTGGTCCAAAGCTTTATATAGAGTGTAACGTGCCTTAATCCAGAGCACCCCTGAACCCTTGGGACTTGAATTTAGTTCTATCGGCGTTACAGAAACAGCCTTTTGAGCCGATTCCTTTAGTCCTTTTGACAAGGAAGCTAGTTTTCCTGGTAGCCATTTCTTCTGCAAGAAGGGTATCAGAGTTGGCGGCTCTTTCTTGTAAAGAGCCATATTTAATCATTCACAAGGATAGAGTAGTATTGTGTCCTCATCCTAGCTTTCTTCCAAAGGTGGTTTCAGGTTTTCACCTAAACCAGGATATTGTTTTACCTTCAGATTTTCCAGAACCCTTTTCTAAGGAACTAAAGTCACTACATTCTTTGGATGTAGTGAGAGCAGTCAAAATCTATTTAAGGCGAATACTCAGGTTCACAAAACAGATGTTTTGTTTGTGTTGCTTGAACGTCCTAGGAAAGGACATACAGTGTCGAATTCCACTATTGCCAAATGGATTCGGCAAGTACTTATTCAAGCTCATGGTATGAAGAGGAAAGTTCCACCTTTTCAAATCAAAGCGCACTCCACCAGGTCTGTTAGTGCTTCGTGGGCAGTGTATCACCAAGCCTCTATGGCTCAAATCTGCAAGGCAGCAACTTGGTCTTCAGTCCAAACGTTCACTAGATTATATCAGTTGGATGTAAGAAGACCTGAGGATTTCGCCTTTGGGCGCAGTGTACGGCAGGCAGCAGTATAGGTCCTCGGGTCTGATTGCACCCTGACTTTGTTTGTGTCCCCTCCCCTCAGATGGCATTGCTCTGGGACATCCCATACAGTAATTACTGTGGCTCTGTGTTCCGTGGTGTACGATAAAGAAAATAGGATTTTTAGAACAGCTTACCTGTAAAATGCTTTTCTTGAAGTACATCACGGGACTAGGGCTGGGGAAAATCGATTTAAATCTTGAATCGAGTTGAGAGGTCTAATCGATTAAAAGTTTTAGTAAATCGATTTTTTTTTTTTCCACCACCAGGACCGGCACTGACACTGTGATGGTCCTGAGCAGGCCCGGGCAGTTTTTAGGAGAGGCCGTGGCTTTGGCCCAGTCTCCGAGGCCAGACGCCACGGACTAGGCTGAAGTTGCGGCCTCGCCTAAAAATTCCTGCCCGCAGCTCCTCAGGACCTGCGCGGTATCCATCAAAAAAAAAAAAAACTTGATTCGAGTCGCAAATCAATTTTTTTTGTTTTTTTTTGTGATCGCAGATTTTTGTTTTTCTGGTTACAGGTTTGTTATTGCTTTGCTACAAAACTGAGGTACTCCCAGTAAGGGTAGGGGTTATATGGGGAATTGAACTTCCTGTCTAGGGTGTGCCAGTGTCCATCACCTGAAGGTGCCATATAATCCATACAGTAATTACTGTGGTTCTGTGTCCCATGATGTACTCCAAGAAAAGGATTTTACAGGTAAGCTGTTATAAAAATCCTATTTTTAATTTTCAAAGGCATAATTACTGATATTTTGAAATGTTTTCATCTTTAGCATATATAATCCCATAAGCTTGTTTGTTTTTTGCCCTGTTTTTACTTAAGTGGTAATGCATTTCTTCCATTTTTTTTTTTTTTCATTTTTTTTCCTTTTGTTTTAATAGTGAACCAAGGAAAATTATATTGCATCGAGGGGCCACTGGATTAGGCTTCAACATAGTTGGAGGTGAAGATGGTGAAGGAATCTTTATTTCATTCATTCTTGCAGGGGGCCCTGCAGATTTAAGTGGAGAGCTCAGAAAAGGAGATCGTATCATTTCTGTATGTTTTCTACGTATATATATTTCTTCATACATGTGGCAGCATTTTACAGTTCTACTGTTAAGTCTTTGAATGATGTACTAAAACCATGCCTACATTCAAAATCATCACCATAAAGTAACAATACACAGTATTTTTAAGTTAATCAGGTTAAGTAACATACACACATGAAAAGTCAAAGTGAATTTTCAGGAAGTCAGCTCTGTATTTCAAAAAATGCATCATGTATTCTGCCAGGGAGGATCTGTTAGAACAGCGATTGCATCATATCCTCCCCTTTTTACACTATCATTAAAAAATATTTCCCTTCATGCGTTGCAAATTGCAATGAATGTGTCAGGGTACAATTGGCCTGTACATGTAAATGTGAACAAGCCCACCTCAACATAAATCACACCCCTCATTCTGTAGCCACACTACTGAGCACAACACACAGTGAGAGGAAATTCTTATAGCTGTAAAGCATGCATGTGCTCTCACCCTCCAGCCACAGCAGCAGATAAACATATTGCCCTTACATGCTTTATGTATTTATTACTGAACTGTAGACACATGCCCATAATGATATACACATTACTCTGCTGTAATTCAGTATTAGAAATATTCCTTATGCAGCTTTGAGATCTTTCTAATAGTAATCAGTGCTGCTATGTTATTTAACAACATTCCTAGCCACAATACAGAAAGAGCTAAGCCATGCTGCTTTAGATAAGTGTGTGGCACAAGTACATGTCTGCATGAGAAAAAAACAAAAAAGTACAGTGCTAACTTAATAATCAACAAGTGGAAATTGGTGAGTTTTGCCTTAAGTTCAAAGATTCATAGAAATGGGAATAAAAGGTACCATCATCCAGAATAAATTGTTTGCAAATGATAAGGGAATAGGGGCAGTTGCTGAAGCAGTCCTACTAGACCCTCAGGGGAAGTATGTAGACTTCCAAACAGGTTACTGTTTATAGAATTTACTCACAGATCCTCAACAGTTTCGCGATCAAGGGACCTCTTCTCCAGGAGGATAAATCTATAAGGTAAATGGTATATATCAAGCAATCATGAAAATGTATACATATATCGTATAAAGTATCCAACAATATACACAAAAAGTACAGCAAAAAACAGGTATGGCTACTTACCAGTGACTTTATGGGCAGTTATAAGCATTCGTCACGACAGGCATCACCCCCACCTGCCTCCCCCGTGGCAAACATGGGGGATTTGTGAGGATGATTTATTTAGGTAGCTAATAAGTGTGCGTGTGTGTGTGTGTAAGGTTAGGTTTCATTAATGGGCCCGGAAAGATGAGGGAGAAAAAAGAAAAGCAGGGTGATGACAGAAGGAAGATGTTAAGAAAGGGGGGAAAGAGGGGAGGGAAGGTTGGGAAATTAAAAAGGGAGGGGCGCGCTGTAACATTAAACCCTCTAGTGCAGTGGTCATCAACCCTGTCCTCAGGGCCCACTAACAGGCCAGGTTTTATGTATTACCTTGGGGAGATGCAGACTAGAATACTGCAGTCAATGAGCAGCAAATTATATCACCTGTGATGTATTTCAGTTATCTTGCAAACCTGGCCTGTTAGTGCGCCCTGAGAACAGGGTTGATTACCACTGCTCTTGTGTGATATTTTAGGTATGTCTCTCATTAGATGTTCATTCACTATCTGGTGGCCTTACACCCCTTTCCCCTCCCTCCCTCCCTCCCTCCCTCCCTCCCTCCCTCCCTCCCTCCCTCCCTCCCTCCCTCCCTCCCTTCCCCTCCCTCCCTTTCCCCTCCCTCCCTTTCCCCTCCCTCCCTTTCCCCTCCCTCCCTCCCTTTCCCCTCCCTCCCTCCCTTTCCCCTCCCTCCCTCCCTTTCCCCTCCCTCCCTCCCTCCCTCCCTTTCCCCTCCCTCCCTCCCTTTCCCCTCCCTCTCCCCTCCCTCCCTTTCCCCTCCCTCCCTTTCCCCTCCCTCCCTCCCTCCCTTTCCCCTCCCTCCCTCCCTTTCCCCTCCCTCCCTCCCTTTCCCCTCCCTCCCTCCCTTTCCCCTCCCTCCCTCCCTCCCTCCCTCCCTTTCCCCTCCCTCCCTTTCCCCTCCCTCCCTCCCTTCCTCCCTCCCTTCCTCCCTCCCTCCCTTTCCCCTCCCTCCCTCCCTCCCTCTCCCCTCCCTCCCTTTCCCCTCCCTCCCTCTCTCCCTCCCTCCCTCCCTCCCTTTCCCCTCCCTCCCTCCCTCCCTTTCCCCTCCCTCCCTCCCTCCCTCCCTTTCCCCTCCCTCCCTCCCTCCCTTTCCCCTCCCTCCCTCTCCCCTCCCTCCCTTTCCCCTCCCTCCCTCTCCCCTCCCTCCCTTTCCCCTCCCTCCCTTTCCCCTCCCTCCCTTTCCCCTCCCTCCCTCCCTTCCTCCCTCCCTCCCTCCCTCCCTTTCCCCTCCCTCCCTCCCTTTCCCCTCCCTCCCTCCCTCTCCCCTCCCTCCCTCCCTCCCTCTCCCCTCCCTCCCTCTCCCCTCCCTCCCTCCCTCCCTCTCCCCTCCCTCCCTCCCTTCCTTTCCCCTCCCTCCCTCCCTTCCCTCCCTCCCTTCCCTCCCTCCCTCCCTTTTTCCCCTCCCTCTCTCCCTCCCTTTTTCCCCTCCCTCTCTCCCTCCCTTTTTCATTACTGTTTGATATATACTGTTTACCTTTTTTATAGATTTATCTTCCTGAAGGAGCAGTCCCTTGATCACGAAACTGTTCAGGATTGCATAAATCTGTGAGCAAATTCTATAACCCTTAACCTGTTTAGAAGTCTACAAGTATCTGATTACTGTATCGATCTTCCCTCATTTTGAATTTTTGTGTTGCACATGATTTTATATGTACTAAACTAATATTTTATTATAAAGTTTGAACCTCTGAGGGTCTAGTAGGACAGCTTCAGCAACTGCCCCTATTCCCTTATTTGCTTAATAACACAATAATGATGGAACCCTCTAATGGCAATCTCGGTAAGCTTCAATATTGCCAGAATACCATTCTCTGTGATATGTAATATCACGTATAATACACATCAGACTGAAAATAAAACCTAAAATTACTGCAAACTTTGCAGGGATGGTGGATACCCGTTCCACAGATATTTGGCAATGGACTGTCAGTAAAGCAGTGGACGGTGTCCACTGCATATCTGCTGCTTATTAGTGCGGTTTACCTATGCCCACCAGTGCAGCCTCATTAGTGCCCACCAGTTCAGCGTATCCGGTGCAGTCTCACCAGTGCAGCTCATCTTTGCCTACCAGTGCGGTCTCATCAGTGAGGTCTCACCAGTACAGCTTATCAGTGCCAATCAGCTGATTGACATTCTCAGTTCCTTGGATACCTTTTTGTATCCCTTTACTGTTTTATACAGTTCAACTACCTTTCCCCGCAGATCCTTTGACAATTCTTTTGCTTTCCCCATGACTCAGAATCCAGAAACGTCAGTGCAGCACTGGATGAAAGATGCAAGGGTCTGTCAGGAGTCCAGAAACTTATTGACCTTTTATACACGCACACATTTATTACAAGCAAACAGATCACAGGTGAGGATGGTTACCTTTTAATAACCATTCAAACCCCTTTGTGTCAACTTGTGTGCATGTTATCAGGCCAAAATCACCAGGGGATGTAAACTTTTGATCAGGATCATTAGGGTAGTTTTTGTTGTTATGATTTAAAGAGTAAACACAGTTGATTGGTAATAAATGGCTTCAACTAAACATGAGTAAAAAAGGTTTTTGGGTTATCAATCATATTCCTTCATATAATCTGAAAAATTACCAAGAAATTATAAATTCTGTCAGGGGATGTAAACTTATTATCACAACTGTGTGTGTGTGTGTGTGTATATATATATATATATATATATGTGTATGTATATGTGTATATATATATATATATATATATATATATATAATTTTGTTTTTAGTTACTGACCTATGATATTTTTACATCCAAATACCTCCCCCTTCCCCCACACTCATCTACAGTTTTATAAAACTGAATTCTGTGTAGATGGCTTCTTTAAAGCCTGTGCACGCTTGGTTGGGTATACAGAAAACAATTTTACGCATTGATTTTTAAAGCCAGAAACATGGTGGTGAAAGGGACTTCAGAATGCATTAAATCTTGCTCAAGGGCAGGGGCTAGCAAGGATGTCATTCACAAATAGAAAGTAGATCAATGTGAAGGGATAGTGAATGTTAAGAAAGGCATACTACTTTGACGAATTTTATATATTTGTAAGTGTTAGAGGGCTACCTAAACATAGAGTTGAGATGTTTCATATGAAAGAAAATATAATTGAAATCTTGCTAGAATGTGCTGTATTTTTAGACCTATTACAACTAAATAGGTCTAAAATTCTGATGTAATGAAGAGTGATCTTTCCTTTTAGATAACTGACAGGCACCCTGACTTGTAATCCTCTTATATCTATATAGTCATGGACAGATCTCTTGATATCCTTGAACAGGAAAAGGACCCACAGTTTTCTCTGAAATAAACTGACTAAAGAAGTTGGCATGCATCTGTATTCTATATATATTAACAATCGGATTTTGATTAAACATATTTAAAATGATAAAGCAAGTGAAAACAGCACTGATAAAAAATTATGAGACTCTTTAAATGTCATATTTAGTGGCACAACTAATGTAAAATTTAATAGTGGTGATATTGCGCTGTCAAGTATCAATATATCAAGAAAGGTGAATAAAGTAAATATGTATACATAAACATCCAATAGCATAGAATATAAATACACATAGAAATGAATATGTGCAAAGATAAATTGCAATAATGTGCAAAGTGACCACACTCGTGCCAACCAAATAAATGTGCAGTAGTTAACCACTTTCAGACCGGACCATTTTGCTGGTCAAAGACCAGACCACTTTTTGCGATTCGGCACTGCGTCACTTTAACTGACAATTGCGCGGTCATGCGACGTGGCTCCCAAACAAAATTGACGTCCTTTTTTTCCCACAAATAGAGCTTTCTTTTGGTGGTATTTGATCACCCCTGCGGTTTTTATTTTTTGCGCTATAAACAAAAATAGAGCGACGATTTTTAAAAAAACGCATTATTTTTTACTTTTTGTTATAATAAATATCCCCCAAAAATATATAAAAAAAACATTTTTTTCCCTCAGTTTAGGCAGATACATATTCTTCTACATATTTTTGGTAAAAAAATCGCAATAAGCGATTATTGATTGGTTTGCGCAAAAGTTATAGTATTTACAAAGTAGGGATAGTTTTATAGCATTTTTATTAATAAATTTTTTTTTTTTTTTTACTAGTAATGGCGGCAATCAGCGATTTTTATTGTGACTGCGACATTGTGGGGGACCCATCGGACATTTTTGACACATTTTTGAGACCATTGTCATTTATACAGTAATCACTGCTATATAAATGCAGTGATTCCTGTGTAAATGACACTGGCAGTGAAGGGGTTAACCAGTGGGTGGCAGTATAGGCGTTAAGTGTTCCTAGGGGTGTGTTACTAACTGTGGGGGGGTTGGGCTTTCATTTAGTGAACACTGATCTCTGCTCCAATCACATGGAGCAGAGATCAGCGTCACTAGTTGCTAGGCAGAATGGAGAAATGTTGTTTACAACGGCATTTCTTCATTCGGCCGATCCGTGAGACGATCGCGGGGACGCGGCGATCGAGTCCGTGGGTCCTGCGACCGAACTCACGGGGGCCCCGACCAGCGATGGCAGGGCGGCAAATTTAAAGGGACGTACATGTACGCCCATTTGCCTGCCCGTGCCATTCTGTCGACGTACATCGTCGTGCGCTGGTTGGCAAGTGGTTAATATGTAACACAATATAGTTCAGTTACAGACACAGCAGTGTCAGATGAGGTAAAGAAATAGGTCACTTTTCAATTACATCTCTTCCAACCAACAAATAAAGTGACTGGTGTCTATTCCTTATAGTGGTTGTGACAACTCTCTAGCAGCTCACCTTACTGCTGTAAGGTAACAGCACAAGATTAATGGGACTTTCGCTAGGGGTCCAGGTATCTCTGCCTGCCTCCAGGGGTGTTTTTAGTAGTACACACAACCTGTAGATCTCTAGGATCAGGAAAAATTCCTCTATAGGGATCCTGGGAGTCCCACCCGATCTGCTCAGTATTAATATATAAGGAAGGAATCTCCAATAGCGTAGTCCATATTTCTAAAGGATTTATTAAAAAGCAACTAATTTATTCACTTTTGATCAGTGAAAACACAAAATCCATGTGCACCAAGCTCATCCTCCTGCCTCACTTCCAGTATGCCTGTCGCCCAATCCTTATGTGCATCATCACACCCACATGGCTTAATTTTTTCATCTGTGAACATAGAACCGATTTGACCTGTCAAAAAGCTTCAATTTTGTCTGTTTAGTCCAAAGGGTATTCTACCAGAAGCATTGTGGCTTGTCAATATGCATTTTAGCACATTTCATTCTGGCTTTTGCATATTTTTTTCTTTTAACGGTGAATTCCTTCTGCAGTAATCTTCATTTGATCCTACTGTTAAGCCTAGTAGCTTTTTCCTGGTTGAATGGGGAAAAAAAAACTGTCCGCTGTTCTAATTACAGCCATCTCCCTTGCTGAGCTGTTGTGTTCTGACAGTGGGACGCCCCCCCCTCCCCCAGAACAACTCCGATCAGTGCTCTCAGCTGGTTCAGGTGCTGGTTTTCCAGCATGCTTGTCCGACAGAAGCTTGCCAAAGGGCCGGCTTTTGTCGGACTGGCGGCCATGCACACAGGCTGAATGTCGGACGTTTTTTATTAAACCGGCCAATGTCACCCAACATTCTTCGCGTGTGTATGGGGCTTTACTGAAAAAGAGTCAGATGGTGTGATCAGGCACTAATGTACCTTGACCTTGGAATTCAGCTTGTATCCCTCTAGAAGATTTCCTTGGCCCTTTGTCTAACATGCACACTCTCCTTGCGACTACATCCATTGAAGTTGATTTCACTCCAGTGATCGCTAAATTGGAACTTCACCCAAAAGGGAATGTGGGCTTTTCTGCATCCTCCCCCCTACTCTACCACTTTTTTAGACCCTTTTTTTGGGGGGGAGCTAGTATCTGGTTTGGACAGGTACCTTGCTCCCTCTTCCATTCAGGACCTGTGATGTGTCCAGCCTTCTGGGATACATCACAGGTCCCAGAAGCCTGCAGAACCATTCACAAATTGCAGTGCGGCTTGTACATCTGCAGCGGAAAGCCAGCTGTGATGCCGCTAGGAGTCAGAGCTGACTTTCCTTTGTAAACATGCCAGTGCTAGGGACCTGAAGACTAGCAAAGAACTGGCCTAGGTGAGGTAAGCTCTGGATCCCTAGACACGCAAGTGTCCTTTTATTAACAGTCAGCAGCTACACTATTTGTAGCTGCTGACTTTTTTTCTTTGAGGTGATTGAAGATCTTCTTTAACCACTTGTTGTCCGCCCACCATCAAATGATGGAGGAGTGGTGCGGCTCTCGTTCAGGGATGACGTATGACAGTGTCCCAGACTGGCTGCTCTTGCATGCCTGTTGGGGCACATAATGATTGTGGATGGGCTCCTAGGACACAGGGTGCCCCCGATCTCACTAAAGAGCTGATGACGCGGCTCTTTAACCAAGTGATCATGTGTGTCCAATCTCAGCCGCTCACATGTAAATGCGAAAGTGCCATTTTATCGGCTCTCCTCGCCTCACACTGACAGAGCCAATCAGTGGTATCTCCTCACAAGGGAGACCAGGACAGGTAATCGGGGCAATTGTCATTCAAAGTAGGAGTGCTGAAAATTGGCCTGGGCAGGAAGGGGGAAGGAAAAAACATATTTTTCATAATCAAACATTTGATATTATACATTGTTTCTCACCATATATGTAATGGTGTATATTTACCATGTATGATGATGGAGAAAAAGATGAACATGTCCTGCAGCCAGAGATTACTTTGAGATTACTTTGATATTGGTGATCCTAAAGCCTCCTTGTGCTGTCTCTACATCCTGTAGGACGGGCCCCACCTCCAAAGCACTTATAAGAGACCACTCTTAAGGGGGGACAAGGAGGAGAGCAAGCGAGCACCTGCGATACATAGCAGCGTTAATGTTTTTACAGTAAGAATTCAGAAAGTTTATTTTGCTGTTGGGTAGTTACCAGACTAGATGACCACCAACCAAATGAATAAATCAATTGATTATTTTTTTAACTGTAAATAGCTTTTTATTTTTGACCCCTAGTGGTTAATAGAATAATTTAAATATATAATCAATATAATTTGAGAAAAATTGAATAACCTGTATGTTCATTGTGAATGTATTGCATTATTATAAAAAAATTTGAAAAATTAGATTATATATTATATTATATTATATTATGTGAGAATTGATGGTGAAAGAAGGGAAGGGGGAACCAGAGTTGGTTAAAGAATTGGACAGGTGCTAATTATTTGTGATGGAAATCGTTATGCGTATCTTTAAAAAAGTGAATGTGATGTCAATTAATACAAGAGAAATTCTAAATCGGTGATAAAAATCTGTGTGAAATGTAATCGATAAACGTAATCAAGATAAAGTTACTAAATGTAATGTGTACATGTGAAATATTCAGTGTAATCATTGATAGAAATTATACACAAATTGGTGCAAAAAACATTAAAAACCGAACCAAGCAAGACGCACCAAAAAAAAAGTTATATTGCAAAAACCCCAAGTAATTACCTTAGGCCATGGAGAAATTGGTCATGAACCACAGTGAAGATTATAAGGCAAATCTATAGTACGGATAACAGGACTCAAGTAGTTTTCAAGCATCTGTATCTATTTAAAAATTAAAAGTTCAAACAGAATGGAACTTCTATGTAGTTGTTCAAAGGCATGAAGGCTTCAAATTAGCTCTCTCAGGATCACTTCAGGATCCACAGGAGGACAGATCAAATTAAAAGAAAATTTATCAATATTGAACAAAAATATTTCACAGATAAAGGAGACACAGTTTTGGAGGGACAAAACTGCTTTTTAGGAAGGAAAGGCATACACATTGAATATCAGTAATATATATTTGAATAGACCACATGAATTCCGAGAACAATCTCTACCAAAGAAATCCAGTAGCACCTTTCAATTAAATCTCTCCTCTTCGGCCCGTGGCCGAGATCATCTGAATCGAGCCCAGAGCTGACAGAAAAGAAGCCGGAACAATAGAGGCTCCTTTTGAACAAGAAAATAAAAAACGGAAAGTCAATACAGATTCAGACTATGCACAGAATGCTAGTTCCAATGAACACCATTCATCCTCATTGGGACGTGAACCAAGATATAATACAGGGCAGGGAGCATCAGATTTGTCACTTTAGGATGCATCAGACATGCATTACCACAAAAGACTAATCTAAACACAGGGGAAAGTTCACCCCATGCAAACAAAGGAGGGAAGGGATAGGAACCGTATGTGGTTCAGATTCAACAAAATCATTGAATGTCGTAAACCTATCTTCACTTCCCTTTACACAAGCAAAAATCCAGGTACTATCAAAAGGCCTGAGTTTTTTACACCACCAAAACTTCGATCTTCTTGAATTAGTTACGGACCTACATTTGTTCTCTCGTATACTAATGCTAAAATGCCAATGTGAAAAAAGCAATATAGACCTTGACACTACTGATTGGTCCAAGTACAGCATGAGAGAATTTAAAGCATTACGTGATCTGACTCTCCTTTTTCAGGAAAGAAATACGAATGACCTGATTGATCAACTAGACAGTGACAAGTTATTTTGAGGAAGTTAATGCAGAATCCCATTACTTTATTTAAAAAAAATAATTTCCATCATCCAATACAAATCTGAGCATTGCCACCTTTTTGAAACTGACAGTTAGGATTTTTTGGAAGCTTTCCTGTAAGAATACTTCCTCTAATCTGTCCTTGGAAGAAAACCAAGCTTTACGTTCTCTACGTAACAATGAATCAATTGCAGTCAAGCCATTGGATAAGTGGGAAATGTCCTAATAGACAATTCCCGCCTACAAGTCGATGTGAAAAAATATTTTAGACAATTTAAATTTTGGTATCGAGCCATCCCAGTCAGGCTCATAGACAAATACAACAAGAATTTTACAATATTGTGGATCGAGCCTACGACGGTGGTGCCATTTGTAAAGCTCTTTTTGAATTCATTAGGACCAAGCATCCCAAGGTACCTACTTTTTATAGTCTACCCAAAATTCATAAGAATCCTACTGCACCCACAGGGAGACCCATTGTCTCTGGCAATGGAGGTATTTCAGAAAACTTGAGTAGAGTCATTGATTCTTATCTATAACCTTATGTCGTGTCTTTGCCCTCCTTTATCAAGGACACCATACACTTTTTGCAAACAATTGACGAACTTACGATTTCCAAGGACTCTATTCTCTATTGATGTTGAAGTTCTGTACAGTTCCATCCCCATTCCTGAGGTTTTGGAGGCTGTGCAGAGTCCTACAAGGATCAAGACACAATGGGGCTCTAAATGAGTTCATTCTAAATGGATTGGACTATGTCCTTAATCCATAATTTCTCATTTCATGGTTCCCACTACCTCTAGGTACAGGATGTAGAGATGGGGACCTGCTCTGCCCCATCCTACGCCAATCAGTACCTGGGGGACTAGGAACAATACCTCTTATATGGCGAGGACTTTGAGTATCTGGGCCATGTTTCCACGTGGCTCAGGTACAGTGATGACGTCTGTCATATTGGAAGGATCGGAAGACACTCTTAAGGAGTGCTTTCATAAAATCAACATCAACCACTACAATTTAAAATTCACAATGGCATATGATAGTTTTTCTTTATCGTACATCATGGGACACAGGGCCTTAAAATGGAAGTAAACCCTGATGGGTTCACTTCCTCTTTGTTTCCCTGCGAAGGTAAAGCATGATGGGCTACTATGCATGGCATAGTGGCCCATTATGTGTCACTTGACACAGGAGCCAGCGATGTCACCGCTGTCCCCTCTTCCACGGAGCGTCCATCTTCTTTCCGGATATCGTGGCTCCGGCACTGTGATTGGCCGGAGCTGCGATGATGTCATTCTAGCGCATGCACACGGGTGCCGCCACTAACTGCATATCGCCGTTAGCAGTGGCATGCTCAGTGCTCCTGCACACCGCTGTCTGTGGCGCATGCGCTGTAGACAGCAGTGCCTGTCTTTTTGCAAACTGGACCTACAGGTAAGCCTTAATCTAGGCTTACCTGTAGGTCATAGTGGTCTGTAAGGGTTTACAACAACCTTAAGTAATTAATGGGTTATGGGTCACCTTCAGGTGTTGACACTGGTATACCCAATTAAGGAAGTTCACTCCCTATAAAACCCCTCCTCCTTCCAGGAGCACATCAGTTTTTTCGCCAGTGTCTAAGGTGTTGATCACAAGTGAAGATGTATCCGTGCTGGATTTAAAAAACCTCCACAACCGGATCCATCCATGCCACTGTGGCCACAGGATGGTACTCAGGCCTCACATAGAATGAGGTTTTGCCTGTAAAGCTTCTCTTTGAGGGCTGGACCCTAGGAACCAGGACTCTCTTTGGGCTTGCTACATTACCTAAAGTTGTCCTGTGGGGTGCTATACAGGTCCAAAGGAGTGGAACACCTATTAAAAGGGACCCGGCCTTTGAAGGTTTAACTACGCTGCCCACCGTGATGGGTGAAATTTGGATCTGTTTTTCAGCAGTATACTGCAGCAAGGAAAAGGTAAGAGAAAAGCATAGGAACTGCAAAGGTCACCTATGACTTTTCTTTCAATATGCAGTACTGTAATGCCTTAAAACTCCTCTAGCGGGAATACGAATGCATATACCCTATGAATCTGTGCTAAACTTACAGCGTGTGTCCTAGTAGCTGGAGGGTGTTCTCCTCTCCACCTAATTGGGGAAACCAAAGTGGACGGAGGGGTACATGTACTATGATACATTACATTTGTAACAGCTATAAATCAATTTAATATGCACTGACGAACTGCTTAAGGTATCCCCTCCCCTGCCCGCCGCTCACCCACATCCTACACCCCCCCCCCCCCCCCCAGAGGTGCACTCTGGCTAAAAGACATTTACTTACCTGTTGAAATGTTATCAAGTGGATGTATACACTAGAATGTATATAGCCGATTATCCCACCGCATGGCGTCTGCAGCCTCTTCTCCTGGTCTCAGACCGAAACCATCCACGCACATGGCTGAAGTTTTTACGTTAAAAGGAGGGTCGGGGAAGGGGTGTGGCTTAAGTGGTTGGCACGGTGTGCGGACTCGGCATCCTTTGAAAGCACTCGGTGCATAGACAATCAGGCCTGAGGGGAGAAAAACAAACTGTGTGCTCTGAGAACTAAAGTCTAACAGAGCAGCTGAAGCAAGGCTGTAATAGGACACAGGAGCGCTGGCGCACGTGAGGGGTGTACACAGGCATTTTGAGTATAAGAAAAGACATTATTGTTTAGCATCAGATTAATCTATGCTGCCACTGTTTTTTCTACTATTGCTCAACATATCGAAAGTTCTTATAGTACTTCTGCTTTTGTGCTTAGCACTATGCCTTCCAACATAACTACTAAGGCACCAAAAGTTCCACCCCAAGCGCTTGGAACTCCAGCCATGCCTCCACACTGTCATCCTCTCCGGAGATACAGATATGGCAAGCCAGGTTGAGTCTTTGGAACCGATTGGGGGTGCAACTGCTTCTCTCACTTCAGCCCCTGTATACGTGACTGAAGGTGCATTTTCCTCTGCCCTGCAGGGCTTAGAAGGAAAATTAGCAGCTTTAACCGCATCCTCCATCCAAAGGGATAGGAAGTGTGCTACATCCCCTTCCCCACCTCAAACCCTTTACCAAAGGAACAGTGGGCACAGGATGAGGTATTACCCTCAGGCGATCACGTAGAAAAATAAGCCAATTTTTCTTTTGCGGAGGAAACAATTGATGAACCTTATGCAACCTCACAATCTGAGAGATTGATGGTACAAACTCTTACGGAGATGGTTCATTCCACATTCATGCTACCCCTAACAGTCAGTTGAAAGTTTGGTCCCTTCCTTAGGTTCTTTAAAACCTTTACAGCTTTTTCATACATTACCAGAAAAGCTTATTTATGCTGAATGGGATCATCCGAATAAGCATTTTTTTTCCCTCCAAAGAGTTTATCCGTTCTCTATCCCATGGAGGAGAAATTCACAAAAGATGGAAATTACCAGAAATAGGTGCTGCGATTTCCAGCATCATTTGTCCAGTAGACGATACACAAATGCTTAAAGATGAGAAGTTTTTTATTTTTTTGTTAAAATTCTATTTTTCCTGGCAGGTAAGGTAATTACTAAGGTAATTACTTGGGGTTTTTGCAATCGCACCCCCCCCCCCCTTTTTTCTGTGTTGATTGGTTTTGTGTATTTTGCACCAACTAATTTGTGTATCATTTATATCAATGATTACACTGAATATTTCACATGTACACATTACATTTATTTAGTAATTTTTTCTTGAGTATTACGTTGCCCCCCCCCCTTCCCTTTTCACCATCAATTTTCAAACTATTATACTATATAATCTTATTATTTTTCAATTTTTTTTTTTACAATAATGCAACACATTCACAATGAACATACAAACACTTTATTCAGTTTTTCTCACGTTATATTAATTGATTATGTATTTAAATTACTCCATTAACCCGTAGGGGTCAAAAATAAAAAGCTATTCAGTTAATGAATAAATAAAAAAATTAATGAATTGATTTATTCATATGGTGGTCATCTAGTCTCTGGTAAATACCCAACAGCAAAATAAACGTTCTGAATTCTTATTGTAAAAACATTAAGGTTGCTATATATCACAGGTGCTTGCTTGCTCTCCTCCTTGTCCCCTTGGCAGTCCAAGAGAGTGGTCTTTTGTAAGTTCTTTGGAGGTGGGGCCCGTCCTAAATGTAGATGTAGAGACAACACAAGGAGGCTTCAGGATCACCAAGATCAAATTTTAAAGTAATCTCTGGCTGCAGGACATGTTCATGTTTTTCTCCATCATAAATGGTAAATATACACCATTACATATAAGGTGAGACACAATCTATAATCATAAATGTTTGATTATGAAAAATGTTTTTTTTCCTTCTCCCACATAGAACATAAACCCCCCAGCCCCCCGCCCCTCCCCCAAGAAGACCGCAATTAGAAGGGTCAAAATGCGTAGGGGTATCATGTGGATGCCCACGTTGTAGTAATATGTAAACAAGTTCCATATAATGTGTGTTTTTATCATGAATGATGGGTAATGTTTTCATGTCAATGCCAGAGCTAATTTTTTTACAACTTCATGAATTTGCAAATCACTTTTTGATCTAATAAAAGATTTTTCATTAAATTAAATACATTCATTGTCTAATATTTTTCTTAGCTGCTAAAAATCCAGTGAGGGAATTTTCCATTTTGTATAATGTCTTGGGGTGTGCAGCTCACATGTGTTATTCCATTTTATAAGATTTTTAATGTTTGCAACTGTAGTCACAGGAACATCAAGCTGCTTGGAAGTGTTGTTCTAACCTTTACATTTGTTGTACTGGTCTATAATTTACTTTGTGATCTCCTCAGAGAACTGTCCTTTCTCTTGTTTATTGTGGTACACACAATGATAAAAAACACCAGAGAGATTGACTACTTTTCTCCATTTAAATGGGCTTGCTGACTGATTATAATATTGAAAAAATGTAATTCTAATTACAGAAAGTTTGAAATATTATCTAAGTGTTTATAATGGTTTCAGCAAATCTGTTCAGGCCATTTTAGAATATCTTTCTAGAATAAGTAGTAATTATCTCGTCACACTTTATTTACTTTGCTCAAACTTATATATATATATATATATATATATATATATATATATATATATATATATATATAATAAAAAAAATTATATTATATTATTTTTTTTGGGGGGGGGGCGGGGTCTATAATATTGTGGCAAAGCAGTACCCTTTATACCTTTTACTTTTTACTTTTTTTTGGCTTGCACTTTTCTTTTAAATTTGGCACTGCACTTTCTTGTATGTGAACACTCTTATGCTTAAAAGCCTCATAGCTGTATATCTTAGGCATTGTTGTTTCTGACTGCTAGCCTCAAGATTTGCAGTGAGATTTGGTAATATAGCTACTGTGCTGCTCACTGCTGTCCTTGCTAGAGGCTCTGGCATATGGGGGGGGGGGGGGGGGGGAATCCTTCCCTCTACCAAGATGGTTGCCTCAGCACATAGAAGTGCTGAATATGGCATGATATAACAGTATTGCAGAATAGAGCAGCTTTTTGACACAACTTTCAAAGTTAATTTCCTTTTTAATATAGGATGTGCACAACTCTACAATTTTGACAACTGCTATGACATTATTTATCTGTGTTCATATTTTTTATTTTTTTTAGGTAAATGGTGTTGATCTCAGAACAGCCACTCACGAACAAGCAGCTACAGCTTTGAAAAATGCTGGCCAAACTGTGACTATTATTGCACAATACCGTCCTGAAGGTATGCAAGCTTTTCATTTTTTTTTTCCTTCTTCCTTGCATGTGTCATGTGAAATACATAGTATGTTTATAGATGGCAGATGCATGGGTTATATGTTTTATGTGGTACATTTGAACAATTAGATCAATACAGTTCTTTTAAAGTTTAATAAAAATAGTACCCTTTTTCTGGATTACTTTGTGGTGATATTTTACAACAGTTTTCGTGCAGGTTTCCTCTACTTTGTGTTAGACCTCTATTAGATTGGGTACAAACTCATCAATACCGCCCAATCTAACAGAAGTCTATGGCAAAGTGCAGGTAACCCTCACGAAAGCTGCGGGTACACTGCCCTGCAGCCAAGCAGTACCTCATCAGTGTTAGCCCAGGTGCACACTGACAGCGGGAATGGAATCGTGCAAGTTCATCTGAACTCGCACAATTTTATTCCCGCATGTCAGTCCCAACTTCGGGAGCGATTTCTGGGACATCTGTGCAAGTTGCACAGCAACTACTTTTGGAATTCGGTAAGGTGCCGCAAATGAGGCTTCACACAGATTCGGACGGTGCAATTGCCGTTGATCTGGCATGCGATTTGACATGTCAAATCGCATGCCAAATCACTTCAATGTGAACCTAGGCTTAAAGTGCCCTTCAGAAAATAATGCACTACTCTCTTCACAATGCAGATCTATAGACATTTGTATTTATTTTACTAGAAAATATTATATAAGGTTGAATGAGTTAACGTTTAATATTTTTGGGACTTCTGAAACAGCTGGGTTATACAAGTAATATTGCAAGAAGCAATGTACATTTTGTGAATTTGTGTGTATTTCTTCTAGATTTGTGCAGTAATACATTGTAAAACTTTGCCTTTAAAATGGTAGTTAAAGTCTAAAAAAATTTTTTTAAAAGTTTCCCCCTGCAAGGCAATATCATAAAGTGCTAGTATGTATCACACATTACGAAAAACTTCCCTTAAAACAAAGCCCTCCAACGGTGGGCTGTTACCGCTGCAGAGGCTTCCATCTTCACTCGGTCTTCCTTCTGGGTCACGGGCCTTCTGATGGATCTGCGATGATGTCACTCCTGCTAATGCACACGGGAGTCCAGGCTGCGGCGCACACAGCTCTGAAGGAATAGTACAGGTGTACTGTTCCTTAAGAGCGCATGTGCTGGTGATGTCACTGGCTGCTGCTCGCTAGCATGTCTCCTAAACGTGCATGTTTAGGAGATATTCTTTTACCTACTGGTCATCTTTAGTCCTCATGCACACAGGGTGTTTTTATGGTTGCTTTCACCAGCGTCCGATGATTTCACCTTAAAACCCCTCTCCATGTTGTTCTATGGCCTCATGTGCACACAAGCTTTTAGGAGCTGTAAGTGACATAGGCAACCAAGGCCAGGGCGTTCTGAAGTCCAGTGTTACAGCTGTAAAAACGCCTAATGTTGCTAAACGCGGCTTAACGCTGGATACAGCGTTAATCTTTTTTTTTACATTTATGATTCCCTATGAGAGCCATCTTAACTGATCCGACTTTCAGCCCATTGATTTGAATGGAAGTTGCATCCAAGTCGGATCATCATGATATGACTTGTGGTGCGACTTCTGCTCTGAGGATCTTGAAGAGGAACCCCTTGCCCCCCAAGATCTACACCAGGCCCTTTGAGTCTGGTACGACTATTGAAAGCAAACCCCACCCCAAAATGGAAAAAAAAATGCGTGAGGCCCCCCAAAATCCATACCAGACCTTATCCATGCATCCCCCCCCACCTCTTGGACCATACCAGGCCACACGTCCTCAATATAATCGATTTATAATAAACCAATCTAAAATAACTGTCGGAATGACAACTCCTAAAGTGAAAATGCAAAACGTCTATCAATAGTGCCAACTTTCATGTGCTTAA
Organism: Lithobates pipiens; assembly: GCF_037356315.1. Taxonomy (NCBI): domain Eukaryota; kingdom Metazoa; phylum Chordata; class Amphibia; order Anura; family Ranidae; genus Lithobates; species Lithobates pipiens. The sequence continues at coordinate 347,698,218 of NW_027507758.1, read as the reverse complement.
ATTCCCTTAGAAAATGCTCCACAAACTCCATGCAAATAAGACTTGCTACCTCCAACCAGAGCTCTTCCATGTGTGCACTCCCAGCATGAATAACGATGAGGCCAACTCCCTGTTGTCCCCGTTCACAAACTCCCAAATGCAAGGATAAACCGATACAGAATCATAGTGAAACCTGTTTATTTCTTTCCATAAGACCAGAAGGTACAAAAAGTTCTATACTTGCATGTAAAAAATGCCTTAGCCAGCACTGGCAGTTTCCAGCAGTGTTTTTATGCCTTTCCAGGCGGCCACATATGAGGTATATACTTACAGTTCAGGGCCAGTGTCTGGGATGCTGGTTTCAGTTTCAAATAGTTTTTCTCATTCGTTCATTGACAGACACAGCCTTCTTATTCAGAACCATAGGGTTATATTGCCTCTGTTAGGCGTAGGACTAGGCATAAAAAAAAAAACTTGGCCACACCCATGGGCCATCCTCAGACAATATATAACCCCCTCCCTGCTCTAGGCATTGAGTTTTTTTCTGCCTAGTCTAGAGTAAGGACCTGGTTCCCTGCTGGGATCTCTAGTCCTGGGAATTTTTGTTTTTGTTTTCTTTTTCCTGGATTTTTTTTCCGGTGCGATCTACAATCAACTGCCGAACTGGGCAACGGCCTGGATACTTAGGTCCAGAGGGTCACCCTAGTCTGGCCAGCGAGCACGTGCAGATCTCAGCTAGCGCTAGGTCGGCCCCGACAGCCCCACTGGACAGCATGTGAACGGCTCTTGGCCTGTGTTTTGCAGCATTCCTCATTGCCAACAGCCCCCCCACTTAGTTGGCGAGGAGGATCTGTCTGGGAGTGTTACCCGCGCACTTCACTGGAGCGTTAAGTAGGGGGCCCCGCCTCTCCTTCCCTGGAGGGGTGGGGGGCGCGTGTACTCCCTAGGATGGTCGGTCCCTCCGGGGTTCTCCTCCATCCCTCCTCCCCTTTCCCCTCCTTTCCTCCCTGGGGAAGGCCTAGGCTTTATGGACACACTGTCTTCCCCCCTCCACCCTTGGGTTTGCTACTGGAGGGTATCCCATGGGCCCACCTGCTGCATTTTGGGACCCAGGAGGCGAGTGACAGGACATCCACATTCGGGTGACTGGGAGGCTGAGGGGGTGGCCCCAGAGTAGGCGGCGGAGCCCACCATTGTCCGTTTGGGATCCAGGGGCCACGCACTTGAATGTAGCTAAAGACTTTGGCTGCAGTTCTGTGGCCTACCAGCCAGGCACCTGGTGAGAGGCCCCGGGCCCGGCTTCAGAGGCCGCCGCTTCCATAATTTGGGCCACGGTGTTGCAGCCTACAGATGGATCGGTCTGGTCCCCGCGCTCGCGGTAGGCAGGCAAAAATTTAGGCCTACCAGCCTTGTGCCGAATGGGGGGCCCCGGGGCCGGCTGCAGAGGCTGCGCCGCTCCTGTAATTTAGGCCGCGACTTGCGGCAGACTGATCGATCCGGTCCCCCTGCTCGCGGCAGAAGGCCAGAAATTTAGGCCTCGATTTTTGTGACCTACTAGGCCACAGCTCTTGAGACCTGCTGAGCCTGGTGGCCGCCTATTGTGAGGGGGCGCAGGTCGCGACTTGTGGCAGACTGATCTATCCGGTCCCCCTGCTCGCGGCAGAAGGCCAGAAATTTAGGCCGCGATTTTTGCGACCTACTAGGCCACAGCTCTTGAGACCTGCTGAGCCTGGTGGTCGCCTACTGTGAGAGGCCGTGGATCGGTGCCCCCTGTGAGGGGCCGCGGGTCTGTCGAGGGTCTTCGGTCTGTGTTCCCTGTGCTGGGCCTCGGTTAAAGAGTGCTGGTTTTCACACTTGCATCTGTGCTGGAACCTTTTTTCAAGATGGGGATGCAGCGGTGGCTGCGGTGGCTGCGGCAGCGGGCCGGTATCCCTTTTGGATAAGCGGTTTTGCGCGGCGAAGGCGTCCTTTTCCCTCTTATCCTGACAAACTTGTCCATGAGGACTAGGAGTGTCCAATGTGGTTTTTGTGTTTCTAAGAACACTTGCCGTGAGGTACCCCTTTGGGGAGTCCCTCTTTTAGTAGTGGATTGTTCCACCAGAAGTGGCCCCCCTCCCCCCATCTCTAGGCTGCTCAAGGCAACCATGGTTCCAATAGAGTAATCTCTGGCTTCTAAAGGTCCAGCTGACATACCTGGAGGGGGAGCAGAATTCTGTCTTTGCTGCATTTGGCGGGCCTGTTGGTCCAGGTGCTACAGTTGTCTGCTATGCCGCTTGACCAGTTAACCTGGTTGCTGAAACATGTATTTTGGGGGGAGACCCTGAATGACATTGCGTCGCATCTTGATCTTGTCCAGTTACAAGATAGTTTTCCGGCTGTGTTCCTCCAAAGAGTTTTTTTTTTTTTTGCTTCCAAGGGTGGACTGCTGGCTGTTCTCCGTGGGGGGCTGTGCAAGCCCCATTTCTGTAGAGTGTGATGGTCCCGGTTCCTGTGCTGAGAACAGTTTTGGGGGTTTTATGCAAACCTGTTCAGTCTACATGATGGTTTGAATGGTACATCTAATTCTGGACCTCAAGGCCTTGGCCTGCCATGTGGGGGGTACATTAGTTAAGGATGGAGTCCGTCCTTCATCATGGGGACTTTCTGACTTCTATCAGCATCACAAATGCTACTTAAGCATTTTGTCATGTGCCTGACTCCTGCACTTCCTCCGTTTTTTTGCTGTGGGTGCAGAGCATTATGAGCGTGTGGTGTTGCCCCTTTTGGTCTGGCCGCTGCTCCTCGGGTGTTCATGAGGTATTGGCCCCGGATCTGCCGTGGTTACGTCGGTGTAGGTTTGCGATCCTGTACTGCCTGGACAATCTTCTTCTCCGACTCATCGACTACTTTGGGGAGCAACATAATTCTTATACAAACCTTGACTGATTTCAGTGGAATCTATACTATCGAAAGTGTGCTGCGCCCTGCCAGATTGTTGGATTAATCTGAGCCTGACACAGGCTTCAGCACTGACCAGTGTGTTTTTTCTCCTAGACAATACATCTGAAAGTTTCAGACTGCGTTTATTTATTTTTTTAATTTACTGTCTGGCAGGTGGGCTCCTCTGCAGATCTGCATTGTGGGTGTTAGGTCCAATGGTAACTATTTTTTTGAGGCAATTCCATTTGCACAGGTTCATACAAGCTCCCTTCGAGGAGATCCTGGCATAATGGGACAAATACCCAAGGACTCTGGACAATCGGCTTTGGCTCAGTCAGGAAACTAAAGTCTCCCTAGTCTGGCTTCACTCTCCGATTCTTCGGTGTGGTAAATCCTTTCTCCCCTTATATTGAACAGGATGACCACCAATGCCAGTCTGTCCAGGTGGGGAGAGGTCCTGGGACTAAGCGCTGCTCAGGGTGATTGAATGTTGGTGGAATCCGGACTACCGAGTAAGAACCTGGAACTTCATGCAAACAGACTAGCTCTGGATCATGGACGGATTGTCTTTTTTTTTTTTTTTTTTTTTTTTTATCCAGAAAAAAACTTTATTCAATAGTATACACATACAGTCCATATAAATACAGTCAGTGCAAAACAATGCAGTACAGTGCAGAGTAGCCCGAGAACATACAGTACATGAGAACATTCGAGTCCCCCCCCTCCCTCCAATCTATAATACAGTAATGTTAATAATCGTTACATACATCAAAACATCAGTCCGCAGCCATGCAGATAGAGATATATGTAAATTGCAGCGCCTAAAGCACCCCTGGTCCGAGCAGCCGGTCCATGACTAAATCATCCGGGGCAAGACCCGGAGCATCCAGCCACGGCCCCCATAGTTTTTCAAATTTATCAGGGCAACCTCTATGCTGATAGACCATTTTTTCCATTCTCAGCGTATTACCAACAGTGGTGGTCCGCTCCCGGACCGATGGAGGTGAGTCAGATTTCCAGTGGAGCATTATCAACTTGCGGGCAAGAAAGAGCGCCCTGGTCAGGGCCTCTCTAGTGTGCGATTTCCCACTCCAACTCATCCAGCAAGTTCAGAATGCAACACAGAGGATCCCAGGGGACTGATACCCGAAACACCGTGCTCAGGGTGCTCGTCACCCCCCTCCAATAAATATGAAGTTTGGGGCATCGCCACGGCATGTGTATTAAGTCACCTTGATCCCTTTCACATCTGGTACATACCGGTGTCGGTGTAAGGCCCATAGAGTGTAGCCTATGGAGAGTATAGTAAATTCTCAGTATGGTGTACAGTTGGGTAAGTCTGTGCGTCACATTCAGCGAGCATACTGCCACCAATTGCAACACCTCCTCCCACTGCTCATCCTCCAGGGGCCCCACATCTAATTCCCATTTCCTTTTAACCGTCAGGGGGTGTTTCAACAAGAATCTGCTTAAAAGTGTAGCATAACTCTGCGAGATAAATCCTTTCGAGTTGTCGGCTGATTTAAGCTGGGAAACAAAAGGCAATCCCTCCAGCTGCCAATCCGAAACCTTTGATTGGGCCAGAAAGGCATGCCTAAGTTGCATATAATAAAAGTACATATGTGTCGGGAGTTGATATCTTGATCTCAGGTTATCGAAGGGTAACAGTTGACCATTACTGATTATCTACGTAAGATAAAACACCCCCCTCCTCTGCCACCTCTCCTTATGCTGCAGCTTTGCTAATTCAGGATACGACTCATTAGCCCATATAGGGCTATATTCACTGATTCCCGTAGCTCCCTGCAAATACTTGGTTTTGTTCCATATTTTCTGTATTAAGCTATATGTGGGGAAACTTTTTTGGGGGGGTTTGCCAAAGGCCAGAGCTTCCAGGGCGGTCGGAACAGATCTCCCACCCACCGTGTGCAGCATGATGGCCTCAGAAGCGCTAGGGACTCTGCCAGTGGGGTCACCCTCAGGGACCATAGTGCCTATTAAATGTTGTAGTTGAGAGGCTAAATAGTATAGCCAGGGGTTCGGCAGCGCAAGCCCCCCCGTCCCCCTTTGGGCGTTGGAGATGCTCTAATTTAATCCTAGGGAGTCGGCCTTTCCATATTAGCTCGCGGAATATTGAGTTCACTATCCTAAAGGTCTTCAGCGGGATCACCACTGGAGAGTTGTGCAACATGTATAACAGTTGGGGCATAAGAATCATTTTAATAAGATTCACCTTTCCTGCAGCTGACATACACAGCAAATTCCAAATCTTAGTCCTGGTGCGAAACCTGGTCAGCAACGGTGCAATGTTTAACGCAACATTGTCTCTGATCCGCGGTGTCACCTGTATCCCCAGATATTTAAACTTTAGGGCGATTAGGGATCTCTCCCACCCGCCCCCCCCTGCTGTAGTTGTGGCTCATCTATTGGTATAAGTGCGGATTTGGACCAATTTATCTTAAGACCAGCGAACTCCCCAAAACGGGTCACTGTATCTAATGTATTATCCAGAGACTGTTAAGTCCCCCAGTAAAATCATGGTATCATCTGCATAAAGCATCACCTTTTCCTGTCTATCCCCATAGCAGAAACCCGTGATGCCTCTGTGCTCCCTGATCCTAATGGCCAGTGGTTCTATTGCCAGGGCAAACAGCAGGGGAGATAAAGGGCACCCCTGCCGAGTGCCTCGACCAAGACAGAATGGCAAGGACAGCCTACTGGCCTCCCTAATGGCCGCGCTCGGGTGGTAATAAAGCAGCCGTACCCATGATATGTACCCAGCACCAAAGCCAAAACGCCTCAGTATCTCCCAAAGATATGGCCACTCCACACTATCAAATGCTTTCATAGCATCAAGGGACAGGAGAGCTCTCTTGCCCACATTGTCAGCCACTGACTGTATATTAAGGAACAATCTCCGGAGATTCACTGTCGTTGACTTATTTGGCATAAACCCTGCCTGGTCTACGTGTATCACCGAGGAGATTACTTTATTTAAACGGAGCGCTAGTACCTTGGCCAAAATTTTAATATCAGATTGCAACAGGGAGATCGGCCTGTAAGAGGCCGGGTCTACCGGGTCTTTATCAGATTTCAAAATTAAAACAATAATTGCTTCAGACATAGAGGGGGGCAGAGTCTCCACCCCCCTGGCAGCCTTGAACACGTTCAGCAGTTTGGGGAGCAATATCTCAGAAAAGTGCTTGTAGATTTCAATGGGGATCCCATCTCCCCCCGGGGCCTTACAATTGGGGAACCCCGCCACTGCAGTCTGTAACTCCTCAAGGGTGAGTGGGGCGTCCAATGTCGCACACTGGGACTCCGAAAGTTGTGGGAATGGTATTTCATCTAAATAGGCCTTCAGCTCCTCAGAACCATACTGTGAGGATGGGCAGTATAAGTCCTCATAATATGCAGCTAGGGTCTGTATCACTCCATCAGGGGAGTGAACCATTTTCCCCTCCTTCGTGCGTATACTGCCAATAACCGGAGATCTCTGCTCAGAGTTAGCTATCCTGGCCAAGAGCCTACCCGTGACCTCACCCTCCTCAAAGAAAGCTGCCCTCGAGAAAAATCTTTCTTTTTTTCCCGCAGAGGCCAATAGGCGGTCATGCGCTGATTGAGCTGACTGCCAAGCCCCCTTCGCGGCCTCTGTTGGGTCCTGAATATATTGCACCTCCAGAGAATGTACCTGTGCCTCAAGTGCCTCCCTGAGAGACGCCGACCGCCTCTTAACCTTAGTAACCTTACTGAGCAGCCGTCTCAGAAATGCCTTAAACTCTTCCCATTCAGTAAGTATTGATAATGCATCAGGCTGCTGAGTGAAAAACTCTCGGATGCTTCCCTCCGTCACCTCGGGTGTTATAAAAAGCTGAAGCCAAAAGGCATTAAATTTCCAGGGGGCCCTAGAAAGGGAGGAAGGTTGGGTGACTAGCAAATTGACCACTAAGTACGAGTGATCCAAAACACATCTAGGTTTATAAGTAACATCCAGGACTGAAGGGAGCATGGTTGAGTTCCCCACCGCCAAGTCTATCCTGGACAAAGACCCATGAGTTTTTGAGAAACAGGAGAATTGTTTACTAAATGTATTACGCTGCCTCCATAGGTCCACCCAGCCCACCTCCTGCAACAATCTGGCCAGAGGAGTTAACTTCGGAGGGCTATGTGTCCCCAGAGCCGGATGTTTATCCAAACCCGCATTTAACCAACTGTTAAAGTCCCCCACTATCAGTAACTGGAGGTCCGGGCGCTCCCCTAAAAATTCTAGGAGCAGCCGGAGCACCCGTGCGTCAAAGGGAGGAGGTATATACACACAAGCCAGTACACAGTGCAAAAGACCAATACGACAATGTAAAAATACAAATCTCCCTTCCGAATCTATTTTGGAGGCATATTCCTGATAATCCAGGGACCTATGTATCACCACACTCACCCCCCGGGAAAAGGAGGTGTGAGTGGAGTGGTACGCCCAGCCAATCCACGAATATCTCAGACAGCCCCTGGTGGCACCGGTAAGGTGCGTTTCCTGTAGACATAAAACAGCAGGGTAAAACTTCTTTAAACAAGTAAATATCATGGTGCGCTTAAGAGGGGAGTTCAGGCCCCTAATATTCCACGAAACTACTGCAACACCCGCCATCATGGAGGGAAGAGTGTAAGCCAGACAGGACCCCCAAACCCCCTTGGTAGTAGGTAGCCCTTAGGGGTGGGGAAGGTAGAAATCGGGTAAAACGTCATGTCCTCAGGACTTCCTTCAGGACAAGCAAACTAGTAAAGTTATTCGGACTGCATGATGATCCATACTGTATGTTGTAATAAGGCACATTGGGACTGACAGGCGGCGTGGGGGGTCGATGACCCCCCAAAATCACCTTCAACGTAATGCCGCCAAACAGTCTGCACAGATTCAGGTCTCCAGACCAACTCAGCCAACAGGGCAAACTTGTTCGTTACAGTGCGGCCTAACTGGCGGCCAACTTTGGGGTCCAGCATTTTCCCAAAAAATGAAAAATACTGCCCCGAAAAAGAAAACTCTTAGAGAAAGGGGTGGTCGTAGAATTGAAAGTCACAGATAAGATCCTCACTCTGTAATAAAATCACAGCTTTCCCCGGCAGTAGGGAAAAATTAAAGAAGAAACGGAGTGGGGGGGAGCCCCCCAAGATGATGTAGGGCCATCAAAAGAAGGTGGGTCAAACAAGAGTCCCCACAAAGGAATACACACCATGTGCCTAGGCAGTCTATCGGGCCTTAACTGTTTTAGTGGTCGCATACCTTCACAGCGATGTCAATCACCAGCAGCATGCACCCTGTGACGTCTCAGGGCTTGCTCATTGTGATCCAACCAGGCTGCTGCATCTTTAGCCGACTCAAAGAATTGTGCATGTCCTTCCGCTGTCACACGTAACTTGGCTGGGTAAAGCATGGCATATGGCAGTTGCAGAGCTCTCAGGCGTCTCTTCACCTCCCCGAACTTTGCCCTGGCCCGCTGAACTTCAGCTGAAAAGTCCGGGTAGAATGAAACCCTGACCCCATTGAATTTGACGTTTTCACGTTCCCTTGCACATTTCAGGATCGCCTCTCTGTCCCTGTAGTGTAGCATCTTGGCCAGCATGGACCTGGGGGGGCACCCTGTGGGGGGGGTCTGCCCAGCACTCTGTGGGCCCTCTCCACTGTAAAGAACAGGGAGAACGAATCACGGCCAAAGATATCCACCAGTCGGTTTTCCACGAATAATGTGGGGTCCTTACCCTCTGACTTCTCAGGTAGACCTACAATGCGGACATTGTTTCTGCATAAGCGATTTTCCGTGTCCTCAGCTCTGTTGTATGTCTTGTGCCATGCGGTGCGCTGCCCTGGCCTCACTAGCAAGGGGGGTAGCTTATCCTCTATATCACTCATCCGCTCTCCACCGCCATCGCCCTCTCTCTAAGTTTTTGCAAATCTTGTCTGAGAAATGAGACTTCTTCCCTCAAGCCCCCCAAACTGCTCCTTCATATCATTCACCGATGTCGTACATACATGAACAGCCTTCAATATAGCAGCCAGCGTGGGTTGTTCAGGAGGCTCCGCTGTATCTGTTATGAGGGGGGGAGAGGGTGGAGGAGCTGCATCCTCCATAGAGTTGCACGGATTACTGCCGGTATCATGTCTTCAGTCTGCTTGTGTAATCAGGTCATTCTCTCCCTCCTGTGTCTCCTCCGCTGTATCAATAGCTTCAGGGCCCTGCAGCTTTTGAGCATAATACAGAATATCCCGGTACTGTTCCTTACTCTGTGTCTTTAGAGCTCTCCTGCTACCTCCCTCTCTGGATTTGTCCGCATGCCGCGGGGTGCGCTGTGACATTGCCACCGACTCTGCAGCGCCATCTTGGGAGTCCGGTCCCGTCATCTCCAACGGGCCTCTGCGGGTTTTCCCTCAGGTACAGAGGGCCGGCGGTGGGTCCGGGAGGTGCAAGGGGTCGGTCGCCAGCTGGGTAGCCGGAAACTCAGTGTTGTGGCTGCCGGGGAAGGATCGGTGAACAGATCAAGCAGGAGCTGTGAGAAGTGCATCCTCTCACATGCCTTGTCTTGGCCACGCCCCTGGACGGATTGTCTTTGGGAGCTCCCGGTACGGATCTAGCTGGACAAGGCAATGGCGGTGGCTTATGTCCTTCACCAGGGCGGGTCAAAATAGACTGTTGGCAGCCCTGGCTTTTGCCAGTATCTTCCGGTGGGCAGAGGGTCTCGTTCCGGCACTCTCTGGCATACGCTTTCCAAGAGTAGAGTACTGTAAAACGAATACCTTAGTTATTTAGGTTTGGACCATGGGTTGAGCCCTTCACTGGGCCTTGTTTCATCATACTTGGTTCCGTTGGGGGCACGACTGAGGTACATCTGTGTTGCGTCCTGGCTCAACAGCATGGTACCGAGTTTTTTTGCAAGCACGTGGGCTCTTCTGGCAGTTCTAGTGACCCATGTTTGATATATGCCTCTGCTGTGGCTAATTGGCAGGATCAAGGCTGCGGGGATTCCGGTCACTCTTTTGGCTCTGGATGGGTCCCGGTGGCCTGGGTGCACCCGGTCACCAACTTTCCTTGGCAACTGTCTTTCATTAAGGACGTACTGTCCCAAGGACCGTTCTTCCATTCTGCTTTAGAGCCGCTGGTTATTTAACGTCCAGGTTGTGATGGGCCAGGTGCTGCAGTTTCCAACACTGCTGATGGGGGGGATGAGAAGGAAGGAGCCTCGAGTACCATCATGGCCCAGGTGTCAGTCTGGGTGGTTTTCTTCAGCGTCTCCTGGTCTCGCACTTACTGGTGCGTACCTTTTTTATTTCAGGGGTTAGATGTCTCTTTCCACCAGTATGGTTTCTTCTACTGTCGTGGGATCTGATTTTGGTGACTTTGGTTCTCCAAAAGCCTCTCTATCTCTCTCTCAGAATATTCAGGAGCTTCCACGACTTACTCTTTCTCGTAAGGTGGCCTCTTTGTGGCCGTCGCCTCCACTCACAGGGTGTCAAAAAGGGTGATGTTCTCTTGTTCACCTTACCCAGGTTAAGGTGGTGCTTTGCCCCTTTTTACAGAGTTCTGTCCTTAGATTACCATTTGAATAAGGACATTGTGTTATCTATCTTGTGTTCCTTGGAAAGTGCTGACCAGGAATTTATCAGCTCTGAATGGGATTTTGCGGACAAGCCAAGAAAGGGGCTGTCTGTTTTGTTTTTTCTGTGACCCTTCTCTGGATGGAAGGCTATTCTGTCAGGGATTGGGTGCCTCCTTTCCTGTTACGGCGCATTCTTCTCGGGGCACTTAGTGCTTCTTGGGCCTTCTGTCATCCTGCGTCCATTGTTAAAGTTTACAAGGCGACCACTGGTCATTGGTGTACATTTTCATAAGTCTACAAAGTGGATGGGTGGCATCTGTGGATGCCTCTTTTGGCCACAAGTTTTTGCAGGCTGCTGTTTAGAGGGTCTATTCCCTCTTGAAGGGGTAGCGTTCAGGTTGGGATCCAGCTGGTTCTGTGTGAAGCTCTTGTTACCTGGATGGCTCTTTTGTTACCTAATGAGAGTTTTTGTTGTCCCACCCCTCATGTTTGGCACTGCTTTGGGACGTCCCTATGGTTCTGAATAAGGCAGCTTTGTCAATGTGCCTTATTACAACATGCAGTATGGGTCAATGAACGAATGAGAAAATAGGATTTCTCTTCTATTCACCGACCGACACAGCTCCTCTCTGTAACTAAATGGGTTTGTTAGCCTGCCATTAGGAGAACTAGGCAAAATTGTAACACAATACACAGAACTTTCAGTCCCGCCCCGGGGGGCGGACCCTGTGCTAACAACCCTCCCTGCTGCTCCAGCAGACCCAGTTTTATTTTGCCTAGTGAAGGAGCATGGCCTAGGAACCCTGCGGGCCCTTTGGTCCATTTTTTTTATGCTTTTGCGCAAGATGAAAGATCCTGGATCTCTATCAACTGCCGGCTGAGTGACAGGCTGGTTGAGTTATCCTTGTAGTCCCCCCAGTCTGGCCAACGAGCGTGTGCAGGTCGCAGCTAAGGCTCGGCGGGCCACGACATACCTCGGCTCTAGAGGTGGTCGTGAGCTTCAATGCTCCGGGGTATACATATGACGGGCTACTGATGTCTGGATCACAGTATACTGGGCCAGCAGCCTCCCTGTAACTGGGCAGGAGTGGGGTTGTTTTGGAATGTCTCCCAGCTCTTCAGGACTGGTAAGTACAGCTCTCCCTCCTCGGGTTGAGCAGCTGGGCATTCCCTGGAAGGTCGATTCGGGGGCCACTTCACCTCCTTCTCTTCTCTCCCACATCCCTATCTCTCCCCCCCCCCCCCCCCCCGTAAGCCTCGGCGGCCATTTTCTAGGAGGTTTTCCTATTAGTTGCATTGGCAGCCATTTTTTTTAAGCCCGATTGCTCTTTTCACTGCAGTTCTCTTGTGACAGCATTACATGTGCTCTCTCATGCTGTTTCCTGTATCCACTGTGTATACAGGACACTGGATGGCCATTTCCTGAACGCTGGTGCAAGCTCTGCAGATCGTTTCACGGCTATTTTCTACAACTGCTGCCTGCACAGTTTCCGCACTCTGCACTTGGGTAACCTCCTGGGGACTACGGGCACGGCTAGTGACCATCACAAAATGCCCCAGGGTGGTGAGTATGGCGCTAGGACCCCCCCCAGGTGGCAGCAGGAGGGTGGGACCTTCACTGTGTCCCAAGTTCCCTTGCAGGGGGCAGACAGGGTAGGGTCAGCATGGCTTCAGAAACTGGTGTTTCCTCCCCCGAAATCCAGGCTATCGCAACCAGGTCACCTGCGGATAGCGCTGTGCCCATGAACACCCTGACGGCGGTCTTTAACTCTCTTGTTGCTAAAATAAAGGTGGTGCATGGAAGGAAAGGTGCACGTAAAAGGCCCCTTACCCCCCCCCCCCCCCCCCCCCGTCCTCTGGGGAGAGCTCTGATGCAGACTCGGGCCCTGTTCTGACCTATCAGACGAGGCTGACCAGGACCATTCGGACAGTGAGGATGATTCCCCGTCCAGGCGCGACAAAGCGCTTTTTGGAGCACTTGTCACAGCTGTGTGATACCCTGAAGATCCAGGAGCCAGCGGATCCCTCTGCAGATGTATCTGTCCCTTTTGGGTCCTGCAAGACAGAACGTTCACCTAAGGTGTTCTTGTATTTGACTTATTTTGACAAGTTCATCTACAGGGAATGGGATTGGCCGCAAAGGACCTTTTTGGTCCCCAAAAACATGGCGGTGGAAAGCCTTCTCAAGAAATGGTCGGCTCCTCCGGTCGTTGACCCCCCCAGTATCTAGGTTAAATAAAGTAACTACAATTCCGGTTGAGGGAACTGCTGCATTCAAGGATCCCAGGGATAGGAAGGCCGAGGCGGTGGCTCGTTCCTTGTTTACGGTTATGGGGTCAGCGGTGCAACCAGTACTGGCATCCGCACTGGTGTCGCAGACACTGACTGAGTGGGCAAAACTTTTGCACCGCGAATTGGGAGAGCAAAACGCCTCCCCTGTCTGCGTGGACCTAGCAGACCAACTAGTGCAAGGCCTCAAGTACGTTTGTGAAACGGCCCTGGATACTCTCCTCCTGTTATCCAGGGCTTCTGATTTGGCTAAAATGCTGGTCTGCTGACCAGGCATCCAAGAAAGCCCTGACGGATCTTCCCTTCCTTGGAGACATGCTCTTTGGCGCTTTGTTGGATGACATTAATAAAAATGCCACGGGTGGTAAGAGTACACTACTCCCACAGGCCAGGAAAGCTAAGGAGCCATGCCGCAGGCAAGGGCCCTCTTTTTCCACTTGCAATCGGCTTTTTTGTCCGCCCGGTGCTTCGACAAAACATTCCCAGCCCGACAAGACGCCCACAGACGGTCAAAAGCGTCCCTGGAACCACAAGCCTGCGAACAAAAGTGCTACCGCATGAAGGTTTGCCCTCACCCGCATATCGGGTGGGGGGCCGCCTTCGGGAGTTTGCAGCCAGGTGGACCTCCCGGTTATCCGGCCAATGGGTCTGCGACCTGATTTCCACAGGCTACAAGATAGTTTCTCTTGACCGCCGAACAGATTCTTCCCTTCCAGCATGCCTGCGTCCCCGGTTCGCCGGGAGGCCTTGTTAGGGGCGGTGCCTGACTTGCTGAATCAGGGGGTGATTGTACCAGTTTCAGATTTGGAACGCTTCCAGGGGTTCTACTCATCTGTTGTTCCCAAGAAGGAAGGGGTACGTCCAATCTTGGACTTAAAAGCCCTCAATCGCTGTGTAAACGTGCAGAGGTTCAGAATGGAATCAGTTCGCTCAGTAGTCGCTGCACGCCATCAAGGGGACTCCCTGGCGTCTTTGGACATCCAGGATGCGTACCTGTACATACCCATATGCCTTCGGCATCAAAAATTTATGCGTTTGGCAGTCAGCGAAGCCCACTGCCAATTTGTGGCTCTTTCCTTTTGGCCTGGCATCAATCAGCCCCCCCCCCCCCCCGGGATCGCGATCGTGGGTTACCTAGACAATCTTAAGAGAGCATCTTCCTCCTCAGAATTAGAGGAGGATGTGGCGATCGCTATGCAGACTCTGTGAGAATTTGGGTGGCTGTTGAACCTAAAAAAGTCAATGGATATACTGACCCAGCGTCTGGAGTACCTGGGTTTACTATTGGACTCCAGGGAAGCGAGGGTCTTTCTCCCCTCAGACAAATTGCAGACTCTCAGATCTGGGGTCACTCTACTGATGAACCGCGAGTGGCCGTCGCTCTGCTTTTGCATGCGAGTGCTGGGGCTCATGGTAGCCTCCTTTTTGAGGCTTTACCTTATGACCAGTTCCACACCAGAGTCCTGCAGAAGGAGATTTTGACAAAATGGGACAAATCTCCGTTGTCCCTGGATCTACAGATCCAGGTGACCCAGCCAGTCAGGGACACTCTGATCTGGTGGTTGAGGTCCCCGGTGATTCAGTCCGGAAAATCCTTCCTTCCTCTGAAATGGACGGTGATCACTACGGACGCCAGTCTATCAGGCTGGGGTGGAGTGATGGGGATTCAGTCGGCTCAGGGCCTCTGGTCGATGGACGAATCCAAGTTGCCGATCAATCAGCTTGAATTGAGCGATCAGGCTGTGCCTCCACACATGGTCGACATGTCTTCAAGGCTGTACATAAATCACCAAGGGGGAACAGGAAGTTCAGCCTCTGCTCGGGAGGTCGCTCACATACTTCGGTGGGCAGAGCGACACGTTCCGGCCCTGTCAGCCGTTTACATCCCGGTGGGTGCAAAATTGGCAGGCGGACTATCTGAGTCGATAGATGCTAGACCCAGGAGAATGGTCATTGCATCCGGAGATATTCAGGCGGTTGTGCCTGAATTGGGGAACACCAGATGTGGCTCTATTGGCCTCCCGCCTCAACCGGAAGGTGCAGAGATTCGTGTCCATGACAAGAGATCTGTGGGCAGACGCATCAGACGCGCTGGTGGATCCGTGGGATCAGTACCAGCTGATCTACGCCTTTCCTCCGCTAAAAGTGTTACCACGCCTGCTGCGCAGAGTGGAAGCCGAGGGGATTCCAGTAATCCTGGTGGCCCCAGATTGGCCTCAGCGGCCCTGGTACGCAGACCTGGTGCATCTGGTGGCAGACGCTCCCTGGCGACCGCCGCTGTGGGAAGACTTCCTGTCTCAAGGTCCAATCTCTTATCCTGCTTTAGCATCACTGGCTTTACTGGCATGGCTATTGAGAGCCAGGTGCTGAGGAACCGGGGTCTGTCAGACTTGGTGATTCCAACTATGTGGCAAGCACGGAAATCTTCTTCGGAAGATATACCATCGTACCTGGAAGGCCTACATCTCCATGTGAGGAGAAAGGTTGGCATCCGCGCTCCTTTTCTATATCCAGGATCCTGCTGTTTCTTCAGCAAGGTGTAGACCAGAAGTTAGCGTTGAGCACCATTTAAGGGGCAAATTTCAGCTCTGGCTGTCTTTTTTTTTTTCAGCGACCCTTGGCGTCTCATTCATTAGTGAGTACCTTTGTTCAGGGGGTACAACATGTAGTCCCTCTGGTGCGCCCACCATTACCGCCGTTTGAGACTATCAGAGAGATTCCCTTGTTGACCCTTTCACAGAAGGTGGTTTTCCTAGTGGCCATCACATCGGCCAGGAGGGTTTCGGAGTTGGCGGCCTTGTCCTGCAAGTTGCCTTATCTGGTCATCCTCAGGGATAAGGTGGTGTTGCGTCCGCAACCGTCATTTCTACCCAAGGTGGTCTCCTCCTTTCATATCAATGAGGACATTGTATTACCATCGTTGTGTCCTAAGCCGAAGCACCCCAAAGAGGTGGCCCTTCATGCTCTCGACGTGGTTAGGGCTCTAAAGGTGTATTTGTCTGCCACAGCTCCCTTTCGGAAGTCAGACTCGCTGTTTGTTTCGGTGACTGGTCCAAAGAAGGATATGGCTGTCTCGTCTGCCACCATTTCTAGGTGGATCAGACAGATTGTAGTACAAGCCTATGCCTTGAAGGGGCAGGTGCCCCCCTTTCCGGTCACAGGCCACTCTACAAGGGCAATCGGAACGTCTCGGGCCTTCCGACACTAAGCATCTGTCGCTCAGGTGTGTAAGGCGGCGACCTGGTCGTCTGTCCATAAGTTTACCAAGTTCTACAAGGTAGACGTCACTGCATTGGCTGATGCCTGTTTTGGCCGCAAAGTTTTGCAGGTGCCCGTGTAATTGCAATTGAGATTTTTTCCTGTTTTTCGATAAAAACGCAGTACTGTTTGTTAATGCACTGTTGCATTACTTCCGCATAAATTTGCGGTGTTGGGGATCTCTTCTGTTGAGAATACCTGGTTATGTGGCGGTGTGTTTTTCCGTACACTGCTGTTTTTTTATGGGTTTAGTTTCACTAGTTCCCACTTGCCATGGTGAATGAAGTTTTAATGCCGTTTTTTCCCACCACTCGTTTGGCGCTGTGTTGGTCGGTGAATATAAGAGAAAATAGGATTTTTGTATTCACCGTAAAATCCCTTTCTCTGTAATTTACTGACCGACACAGCACCCACCCCTCCTTTTCTCTACGTTATACTGCTTGTTGACATACTGAGTCTGCTGGAGCAGCAGGGAGGGTTGTTAGCACAGGGTCCGCCCCCGGGGCGGGACTGAAAGTTCTGTGTATTGTGTTACAATTTTGCTTAGTTCTCCTAATGGCAGGCTAACAAACGCATTTAGTTAAAGAGAGGAGCTGTGTCGGTCAGTAAATTACAGAGAAAAGGATTTTACGGTGAGTACAAAAATCCTATTTTTTTTACTTACCGTAAAATCTGTTTCTCTGAGTTCATTGACATGGCACCCACCCCTCTATGGAGCTTTTTTGATACTTCTAATACTGCTTGCTACTAAGCTGAATGCCTAGAGCAGGGAGTGGGTTATATACTATCTGAGAATGACCCATGGACGTGGCCAAGTGTTTGTTTTCTGCCTAGTCCTACTCCTAATAGAGGCGATATAACCCTATGGTTCTGAATAAGGTTTTGTCTGTCAAAGAAAGGGATTTTATGGTAAGTAGAAAAAATCCTATTATTTTAACATTTTTCATTCTACAAAGTGTAGAAAGCATACATAAAGTTGTAATGATATAAATGGTTTATTAGTTATTGATCCGGATTGCATGAAGATGTTGTTGAAGATGGCAGCATTTTACCCCCTTCCTGAGCAGAGGTCTTTTTGCGATACGGCACTGCTTCGCTTTAACTGACAATTGCACGTGCGACGTTGCACCCAAACAAATTTGTCCTTTTTTTTCCCCCTACAAATAGAGCTTTCTTTTCGTGGTATTTGATCACCTCTGTGTTTTTTTTTTTTTTTTTTTTTGCGCCACCAGCGGACATAGTTCGCTGGACCCGTAAGCACACTCATGCGGCGTGCGCTAGCCTGCGATTTAAAGGGTACGTACAGGTACGCCCATTTGCGCAGAGGATAACCTTTTACAGGTGGCCAATTGTCACCTGATATTTATTTTATTTTTAATGGAGCCCCCCTTCTCAACTGCAGGTCTATTTCATAATATGCTAGCATGCACCACATAGTAGCACATTATGGCATACTTTCATTTCAAACAAGGCCCTCCAATGCTGAGCCGTCACCACTTCTTGTGCTTCTATTTTTGCCTGGTCTTCCTTCCAGGGATCATATTCTCCACCTTTGGCTGGGCAATGATGACTTCACTCCCGTACATGCGCACTGAGGGTCATCGGCTAGAGAATGTGAATATCTCATAAACTAAGCAAGTTTAGGAAATATTCACAGCACTTACAAGTAAAACTTATTATAAACTTGCTTGTAGGACCGCTTTAGGAGTTAACTGTCAAAATGTGCATGTAAGTAGTGTGCAGGGGCTGCTAATTTTGAATGACCTTCCAATCCCCAAGGTTTTTAATGGTTCTAATACCTCTAAATTAGACATAAGAAGCAAAATGCGAGAGCCACAAGGTCCTTTTAACTTTAGGTTTAAGATTTGCCAAATGTTTACTTAAACCCTGGTTTGGATTAAGTCTTGTTATATTTTTGTAAATGCCTGCATTTTAAAAATACATTTAGCTGAAATATCCTTTAAAGTCACATTAAACAACCTTTTTTTTATTATTATATAATAGTCTCGTAGCATTGTTTCAGGCATCTTTAATGCAATGTGTGCTCTCCCAATCCTCTATTGATGCACCTTACAACTACCAGCGTAGAGCGAGCATGTCTGTTATTTCTGGTCACATGCTCAGTTCTGTGTGCTACAATTTCTATATTTAACGCACACAGATATGTAGTCCATTTTACGAGCAAAGTAAGAAAGGGTATTTTAAATTCACATAAGCGGAACAGGAAGAACAAATGTGGCAGCCCTTGAACAAAGTCTGTGAACAGCAGTAAAAAGCTTTCTTTTGAGAGATTAAACAGCACGAGAGAGTGCATTCTACTTTAAATTTAACCACTCCGGTCCCAGGAGGATTTACCCACTTCCTGACCAGGCCATTTTTTGCGATACGGTACTGCGTCCCTTTAACTGACAATTGCAACACATATTGATGCCCCCCTCCCCCCCACAAATAGAGCTTTCTTTTGGTGATATTTGATCACCTCTGCGGCAGTCTTTATTGTACATCATGGGACACAGAGACATAGTAATAACTATATGGGTATATAGGGCACCTTTAGGTGATGGACACTGGCACACCCAAGACGGGAAGTTCACTCCCTATATAACACCTCCTATTACTGGGAGTACCTCGGTTTTTTTCTACAGTGGCTTAAGTGTTGGTCACGTTGAAAAATATGCTCTATGGAGCTCTGCTAGAAGGATCCTTTACTGGATTAGAACCAGCTTCTACAGACCGGATCAATCCAAAGTGCCACTGAGGCGAAAGTGGATGGTACCCAGGCCTTGTATAAGAAGAACAAGGTTTTGCCTGTAACGCCTCTCCTTGGAGGGCAGGATCCCAGGACCCAGTGCTTTGGTCATGCTTGCATTACCATAATGTTTTCCTGGTGCTATACAGAGTATTCCCTTGATAAAAGGTCTGAAGTGGGGGAGGGGGATCTACCACGCTTCCTATCCTTTTGGATGGAAAATGCGATTAAAGCTGCTAGTCTTTCCTCTAGCCTCAACAGGGCAGAGGAAAGGCATCTTCAGTCACATACACAGGGGCTGAGATGTTAGAAGCAGTTGCAAGACCCACTGGTTCCAGTGGCTCACCCTGGCTAGGCACTTCTGGTACTTCAGAAGAGGATGACAATGTGGAGGCATGACTATAGTCCTCAACGCCTGGGGGTGATGCTTTAGGTACCTTTTTTGAGGTGTTTGCACTTCCCTTTTTGGGAGGCATAGTCCTAAGCACAAAAGCAGAGAGTAAATGCACTACTTGCTGAACTATAGTCTAGCAATAGAATGCCACTAATAAATGTTCAGCCTGGTGCTGAGAAAAATCTGTTTTCCTCTTGTCACAATCTCTGTACCTCCTTGCCCCTTGCACCCCAGAGAGCTGTCCCCTGCTGGGATCGTTTGGGATGTGGTTGCATTTCATTGTTTGTCTGCCTTGGAAGAAACCTATATTATGGGAATCATAATATACAGTGGGTGGAGAATGAGGTTTTACCCTCTGGATCAGGAGGAAAGGCAATCCAATGACTCCTCTTCGGAGGAATCAACGGTGGATGAACCCTTTTCAGCCTCGCAAACGGAAAAATTGCTTGTACAGTCTCTTATGCAAATGGTTTGTTCTGCTTTCAAGCTGCCCCTGAGTCAGCTGAAAGTTCTGTCTCTTCTTTGGGTTCCTATAAACCTCTGCAGATTTTGAATGCATTTCCTGTCCATGTATTACTAGAACAGCTTATTTATGCTGAATGGTCTCATCCGGATAAACATTTTCTCCCTCCCAAAAAGGTTTTAAGTGCTTATCCCATGGAGGAGAAATTCACCAAAAGATAGAATGTACCAGCAGTTGATGCTGCTATATCCGGTGTGAATAAAAGTCTAATTTGCCCACTAGATAATGCTACAATTCTTAGAGATCCAACATATAAAAGGTTGGAATTCCTGTTAATCCTTTTTTTCTTTGGCAGGTGCAGTTACTCCGTCTGCCTTAGCTGCAATAGGTATCTGTCAATCCTTGAAGGACCAGTTTAAACAAGTCCTTAAGGAGATTCCTGTGCAACAGACCCGGGACTTGGTCGAACTGCCAAGGGCATCATGTTTTACAATTGACACCATTAAGGATTCTATTCAGGCATCTTGCCTTGCACTTATGCTTGTGCATATGCATAGGATCCTGTGGTTGACGAATTGGTCAGCCGCATCGCCATTCAAAAGGCTCCTGACTGGTTTTCCATTTCATGGGGATCGGCTATTTGAGCATGATTTGGACAAGTACATCCAAAAAATTTCAAGTTTCAAATTGCCAGTCAAAAGAAGGTGTAACCATCCATCATTTAATTGGGCCTCTTCTCCAGGGCCAGGGGCCTCAGTCTCTAGGCAGTCACGACGGCCTCCGCCGTCAGGGTCTAGAGGAAAGCCTCGGTCAGCTCCAAGGGCAAAAGAAGTCCTGGGGGAAGAAACCTGAAAAACAGATTTCTAAAGCCTCATTATGAAGGGGCGCCCGCGATCTTCAGAGTGGGGAGAAGACTTCTGCAGTTCTCAGAAGTCTGCCAGGAGGAAATTCAGGACAGATGGGTCATCTCCACAATTGCTCTAGGTTACAAACTGGAGTTTTGGGAGTTTTCACCATCTCATTTTATGAGGTCAAACGTTCCCAAAGATCCACGAAAAAGGCAATCTCTGTTTCAGGCATTAGACCGATTACTGACTCGGGATGATTGTGGAAATCCCTGTACCAAAACCAAATGGAGATGTCAGACCCATTCTAGATCTCAAAAATCTGAATTTCGGAAGGTCCACTCTTTTTGCACTGAGTAAATCAGGTTGGTTTTGATCCTTCAAGGAAGGGAACTTCTGGCATCAATCGACATAGGAACATGCAGATATGCATCCCTGATATTTCCCGCTCACCAAAGAGTTCTGTGGTTCGAGGTAGAACAGCACGATTTTCAGTTTGTAGCCTTGCCCTTTGGACTGGCTACAGCACCCCGGGTATTTACAAAGTTTCTGGCTCCACCTCTAATCAGGCTAAGGGAGCAGTTCATAACAGTCCTGGCATACCTGGACGATTAGTTAATAGATTGGTCGGTTGTCCGCTTGGAGCAAAACGTGCGTAATACAGCCAAATACCTGGAAAGCCTAGGGGGGGTTTCTAAACCTAGAGAAGTCTTCCTTATGGCCACTGAAAAAGCTGGAGTACTTGAGTCCGATCTTAGACACAGCTCAGAGAAAGGTGTCTTTGCCTCAGGCAAAGATCAGCGCTGTAAGAGTTGGTGCAGATGGTCAGGTCGAAGAGAAATCCCTCCATTTACCTTTGCATGAGGTTGTTAGGTAAGATGGTGGCTTCATTCGAAGCAGTTCCCTATGCCCAGTTCCATTTGAGACTGTTGCAAAACAGTATTCTGTCTGCTTGTAACAAAACGGTCCAAGCTGTAGATTTTCCAATGCGGCTGTACCCAAAGGTGTCCCAGAGCCTCAATAGGTGGTTGGTAACCCAGAATCTGCTAAAGGGAAAATCCTTCAAAACGGTTATCTGAAAAGTGGTAATGACAGATGCCAACCTTTCTGGCTGGGGATCGGTACTAGAAACAAAGTGTCCAGGGACAGTGGTCAAGAACCGAAAGAACCTTGCCCGTCAACATCCTAGAGATTTGGGTAGCGGATCTGGCTCTGAAGGCCTGGACATTCAGGTTACGGGGTTGTCCTGTCAGGATCCAATCCAACAATACCACAGCTGTGGCTTATAGCAATCACTGAGGGGGCACCAATAGTCTCGCAGCTCAGAAGGAGGTGAACCGTATTTTAGCTTAGGCAGAAAGGAATGTTCCTTGCCTTTCAGCAATCTTTATTCCGGGAGTAGAGAATTGGCAGGCGGACTACGTGAGTTGCCTGCAGTTGTGCCCGGGGGAATGTCCCTTCACCCCAAACTTTTTCTGGCGATTTGCCAAAGATGGGGGACCCCGGACATAGATCTTTTGGCATCCAGGTTCAACATGTAGTTGGTCCACTTTGTGTCCAGGACAAGGGATCCACTTGCATGCGGAACAGATGCGTTGGCGACCCCATGGGATCAGTTCTCACTGATTTATGCATTTCCCCCTATTCAGGTGCTGCCACAGCTTCTTTGCAGGATCAAGCTGGAAAGGAAGCCAGTGATTCTTGTAGCCCCAGCATTTCCCAGAAGGTCCTGGTATGCAGAAATCGTAAAGATGGTGGTGGGGGATCCATGGTCCCTTCCACTGTATTCAGACTTACTCTCGCAGGGGACAGTATTCCGTACTACCTTACAAACTAAATTTAACGGCTTGGCTATTGAAACCCACATTCTGAAGAAACGTGGGCTATCCGGGTCGGTTGTCTCTACCTTGATTAATGCAAGGTAGCCAGCTTCCAGAATCCTATATTAGAGTCTGGAGGGCTTATGTTTCCTGGTGTGAGTCCAAGGGTTGGCACCCTCAGAAATATAGCATAGGCAGAATACTTGCCTTTCTATATTTAGGGGTAGAGATGAAGCTGACCTTGAGTACTATTAAGGGCTAAATCTCAACTTTATCGGTCTTATTTCAAAGACCGCTTGCTTTGCATTCTTTGGTTCAGATTTTTATGCAAAGGGTGATGCAGATTAATCCGCCAGTTGGATCACCTTTGAACCCTTGGGACTTGAACTTAGTTTTGTCAGCGTTGCAAGAACGGCCCTTTTAACCGATACAGCATACTCCTTTAGTCCTTCTGACAAGGAAATTAGTGTTCTTGGTTGCTATATCCACAGCAAAGAGGGTTTTGGAATTGGCTGCTCTTTCCTGTAAAGAGCTGTATTTAATTATTCGTGTTGCGTCCTCCAAGTTTTCTGCCTCAGGTGGTCTCGGGCTTTCACCTGAACCAAGAAATTGTCCTACCATTGTTTTTTCCAAAACCGTTTTCTAAGGAAGAGATATTACTACATTGTCTTGATGTGGTGAGATCGGTCAAAGTCTGTTTAGAGACGACTACTCAGATCCGGAAGACTGATGTCTTATTTGTGTTGTCAGAAGTTCCTAGGAAAGGGGGGAGGGGCGTCTAAATCCACTATTTCTAAGTGGATTCGGCAAGTAATAATCCAGGCCTATGGTTTAAAAGGTAAGGTTCCTCCTTTTCAAGTGAAAGCGCACTCTACCAGAGCAGTTAGTGCTTCTTGGGCAGTGCATCACCAGGCCTCCATGGGTCTTCAGTCAATACAGTCACCAGATTTTATCAGGTGGATGTAAAAAGGCATGAGGATATCCCCTTTGGGTGCAGTGTGCTGCAGGCAGCAGTATACCTCAAGTCTGTTGGCGCCCTGCTGGTTGTCTCCCCCCCACAAATGTCATTGCTATGGGACGTCCCATATAGTTATTACTATGGCTCTGTGTCTCGTGATGTACGATGCAGAAAATAGAATTTTTATAACAGCTTACCTGTAAAATTCTTTTCTTGGAGTACATCACGGGACACAGAGGTCCCTCCCCTCTTTCTGTGGTTTAGGTATATTGCTTTGCTACAAAACTGAGGTACTCCCAGTAATGGGCGAGGTTTATATAGGGAGTGAACTTCCTGTCTTGGTTGTGCCATTGTCCATCACCTGAAGGTGCCCTATATACCCATACAGTTATCACTTTGGCTCTGTGTCCCGTGATGTACTCCAAGAAAAGGATTTTACAGGTAAGCGGTTATAAAAATCCAATTTTTTTACTTTTTGTTATAATAAATATCCAAATAAAAATAATTTAAGAAAACAAATTTCTTCCTCAGTTTAGGCCAATATGTATTCTTATAAATATTTTTGGTAAAAAAAATCCCAATAATATTGGTTTGCGCAAAAGTTATTGCATCTACAAAATAGGGGATATATTTATGGTATTTTTGTTATATATATTTTTTTATTCTTAGAATGGCGGTGGTCTGTGATTTTTAGCGGAATTGTGGCTGACAGATTGGACACTTTTGACACTTTTTTTGGGACCAGTGACATTTATACAGCGATCAGTGCACTGATTACTGTATAAATGACACTGGCAGGGAAGGGGTTAACACCAGGGGCAATCAAAGGTGCTTTCTTACTGGGGGGGGGGGGGGGGGTGGACTGACGGGGAGTAGAGTGACTGCTGTTCCTAATCGCTAAGAAAAGAGAATCTCACTCTACTTCCCTGACAGAAAGGGGATCTGCTTTGTTTACACTGGCAGGTCCCCGTTCTGCTTCTCTGTGGAGCGATTGCAGATGGCTGGGGGACATAGTCTTTCTGACCCTCTAATTGGCTCTCTAGCTAGCGAATGGGCACGTGCGTGTGCCCACAAATCGCAGTGTATGTGCCCAATGTATAATGATGGTGAATCGCGCAGAAGAGTCAACCTGCCGCAGTACAACTGCGGGGTCTGGTTGGGAACAGGTTAAACATAGCACATGTTATTAAAAAAATGAGTTTCATTTTGATGTTCTGGATTGGGTTAAAATATGATGCAATTGTGTGTGATCTCCCATCCTGGGCAGGTGTCGTATGACATCCTTCCATTACCAGCCGTCTGGGGGGGGGGGGGGGGGCGCGCGCGCGCAACGTCGCTCGGGACCCGGATCCTGACTGCCGCGATGTCCGCTGGGCACCCGCGATTGCCCGGGAACACAGCAGGACCGTGGATCTGTGTATGTAAACACACAGATCCACGTCCTGTCAGAGGAGAGGGGACCGATGGTGTGTTCCCAGTACAGAGGAACACCGATCGGTCTCCTCCTCTTGTGAGTCCCCTCCCCCCACAGTTAGAATCACTCCCAGGGAACATCATTAACCCCTGGTGTTAACCCCTTCCCTGCCAGTCACATTTACTCAGTAATCAGTGCAATTTTATAGCACCGATCGCTGTGTAAATGTGAATGGTCCCAAAAATGTGTCAAAAGTGTTCGATATGTCTGTCACAATGTTTCAGTCACGAAAAAAATCGCAGATCGCCGCCATTACTAGTAAAAAAAAAAAAAAATATATGCCATAAATCTATCCCCTATTTTGTAGGCGCTATAACTTTTGCGCACACCAGTCAATATAGACTTATTGCGTGTTTTTTTTTTTTTTTTTTCAAAAAAGATGTAGAAGAATACGTATCGGCCTAAACTGAGGAAAAAAATTTTTCTTTTTTTTAAATGGGAAATTTATTATAGCAAAATAAAAAATATTGTGTTTTTTTTCAAAATTTTCGCTCTTTTGTTTATAGCGCAAAAAATAAAAACTGCAGAGGTGATCAAATACCACCAAAAGAAAGCTCTATTTGTGGGAAAAAATTACGTCAATTTTGTTTGGGTGCAACGTCGCACGACTGCACAATTGTCAGTTAAAGCGACACAGTGCCGAATCGCAAAAAGTGCTCTGGTAAGGAAGGGGGTAAAATGGTCCGGGGTTGAAGTGGTTAAGTAAACCCTACAGAAGGTTTCTTAAATGTGTTTATTACAATCAAGAATATATGCTTTTGATGTGGAAATGCAAAACTAACATTGTTACATCTTTTCTGCAGAATATAGTCGTTTTGAGGCCAAGATTCATGATCTGAGGGAACAGATGATGAACAGTAGTATCAGCTCCGGATCTGGTTCACTTCGTACAAGCCAGAAACGATCCTTATATGTGAGGTGAGCATTTGCAATATTTACTGATTTGTTTCAGTAACTGAAAGGAAGTTTGGGCAACGTTTCGCCGCTTTTTTTAGAAGAATGACATTCTCATTCTTCTGAAGGGTTATACCACCCTTCCTGACCAGAGAACTTTCTTTATTGTACATCATAGGACACAGAGTCTCAAGTAATTACTTGGTGGGTTATAGGCCTACCTTCAGGTGTTGACACTGGTATAACCAATACAGGAAGTTGACTCCCTTGTATAACCCCTCCTCCTTCCAGGAGCACTCCGTTTTTTTGCCAGTGTCTAAGGTGTTCATCACGAGTGAAGATGTGCTCTGTGGAGCTCCAGGAGGGATCCATGCTGGATTTAAAGTAACCACAATCGGATCCGTCCTCGCAACTGAGGCCATAGGATGGTACCTGGACCTCGATGCAAGAATGAGGTTTTGCCTGTAATGCTTCTCTTTGAGAGCTGGACCCGAGGAACCAGGACTCTTTTTGGTCTTGCTACATTTCCTTAAGTTGTCCTGAGGGGTGCTATACAAGGCCCAAAGCGGAGCGGAACCCCTTTTAAAAGGGCCCCAGTCTTTGAGCATGCTTAAACGCAGCCTGCCGTGATGGGTGAAAGTTGGATCTGTCTGTTAAATCATCAGTATCCTGCAGCGAGGACAGGGTAAGGGAAGAAGCTTTGCTTTTCCTTCAATATACCTTATATGCCTTATAAATGTCTCTATAAGGAGTAACTTACACTACCTATGATGTGTCTTAGTGCAGCTCTGTCTCAGAACATGTGTGGTCCCAGCGGCAGAGGGGGTTCTTACTTAAATAGATCTTGTGGGATTTGGTATAAAATACAGCAGTTGCTAATACAGAGATGTGTATAAACTTATATATGGGCGGTGGCTGATTGGTTGACACAGCTGCTTTAGCTGCATGGTTTAACCACTACAGATCCGCGCTATTGCCAAATGACGGCGGACTACGTCTATTGACGTCGTCCCGGTTACGAGCGGCCTGCGCGCCCCCTGAGGGGCGCGCGCTGCGCGCTCTGTGATCGGCGAGTCCGTGAGACTCGCCTGATCACCGATCCGTGTAAGGGGTCGATCCCGACCCCTTATCACGTGATCAGCTGTCAGCCAATGACAGCTGATCATGTGATAAAACGGAGCCGGTAATCGGCTAGTATTCCTCCTCGCGCTGACAGCGCGAGGAGAAAAAAAAAAAGCCGAGTGCCCACCTGCCACCCGCAGTGCCATCCTGAAATAAAGTAAGTGCCCCCCTGTCAGTGCCACCCAGCAGTGCCCATAGTGCCCACAGTGCCACCCACAGTGCCACCCAGCAGTGCCACCCACAGTGCCACCCAAAATCTGCCTCAAAGGTGCTGCACCCCAGTGCCGCCCATCAGTGCCGCCCATCAGTGCCCAGCAGTGCCGCCCATCAGTGCCCAGCAGTCCCATCTATCTGTGGTACCTATCAGTGCCCATCCGTGCCACCCATCCGTGCCATCTTATCTGTGCCCATCTTTGCCCATCAGTGCCGCCTTATCTGTGCCTATTAGTGCCGCCTTAACTATGCCTATCAGTGCCCACCAGTGCAGCCTATCAGTGCCCACCAATGCAGCCCATCAGTGCCCACCAATGCAGCCCATCAGTGCCCACCAATGCAGCCTATCAGTGCCGCCTAATCAGCGCACTTCAATGAAGGAGAAAAATGACCCGTTTGCAAAATTTTATAACAAACTATTAAAACATGATTTTTTTTTTTTTTTTGCATCTTTTTTTGTTTGTTTAGCAAAAAATAAAACTCCGAGCTGTAACTAAATACCACCAAAAGAAAGCTCTATTTGTGGGAAAAAATGATAAAAATTTCATTTGGGTACAGTGAAAAATTTCATTTGGGTACAGTGTTGTATGACCGCGTAATTGTCACTCAAAGTGCATCAGCGCTGAAAGCTGAAAATTGGTCTGGGACTGAGGGGGGTTTAAGTGCCCAGTAAGCAAGTGGTTAACCACCTCAATACAGGGCACTTAAACCCCCTTCCTTCCCAGACCAATTTTCAGCTTTCAGTGCTCTCTCACTTTGAATGACAATTACTCAGTCATGCTACACTGTAACCAAATGAATTTTTTATCATTTTGTTCACACAAATAGAGCTTTCTTTTGGTGGTATTTATTCACCACTTCATTTATTATTTTTTGTAATATAAGCGAAAAAAGAACAAATATTTTGAAAAAAAAACTAAATTTTCTACTTTCTCTTTTAAAAGAAACCAAAAAAATCTAATTTTGGTGAAAATTTAGGCCAACATGTATTCTACTACATGTCTTTGGTAAAAAAAAATCCTGATAAGTGTATGATCATTGGTTTGTGTGAAAGTTATAGAGCCTACAAGCCATGCTATGCATTATTGAAAATGTATCAATCCTAATGCACTGATGGCCTATCTCAGTTCTTGAGGCCCTAAAATGTCAGGACAGTACAATAACCCCCCAAATGA
Organism: Lithobates pipiens; assembly: GCF_037356315.1. Lineage (NCBI taxonomy): Eukaryota > Metazoa > Chordata > Amphibia > Anura > Ranidae > Lithobates > Lithobates pipiens. The sequence continues at coordinate 347,670,082 of NW_027507758.1, read as the reverse complement.
CCCCTTTTTGGAAAGAAGACAGTCTGCGGTAATTAGTAAGAGGCGTAGTGAATTTTTTGAAGTTGCAATTTTTCCCCCACAATGCTTTGGAAAATTAAGAAATATATATATATATATTTTTTCTTCACTAAATTATCATATTTACAAGTTATTTCTCACACATGGTGCAGGCATAATTGCAATTACACCCCAAAATACATTTTGCTATTCGTCCTGAGTATGGAGATACCCCATGTGTCAGACTTTTCCACAGCCTGGCCACATACAGAGGCCCAACATCCATGTAGCACCATCAGGCGTTCTAAAGGCATAAATTAACACATGAAACACATTTCATTTCCTGAGTACCTATCACATTTTTGAAGGCCCTGGAGCACCAGGACAATGGAATTACCCACAAAGTGACCCCATTTTGTAAAGAAAACAACCTAATGTATATTCTATGAGGTATAATGAGTCTTTTGAACATGTAATTTCTTTCCACAAGTTTTTGGAAAATGTGGAAAGAAAATAAAAACCTATTTTTTTTTTCACAAAGTTGTCAATTTAGAAGATCTTTATAACACATAACATGTACATAGCCAAAATGACACCCCAAAATACATTCTGCTACTCGTCCTGAGTATGGCGATACCCCATGTGTCAGACTTTTCCACAGCCTGGCCGCATACAGAAGCCCAACATACAAGTACCACCTTCAGGCTTCTAACATATAGCATGTACACACCAAGAATTACACCCCAAAATACATTCTGCTGAGCAAAGGGTAAAAAAAAGGCTCACCTGTGGTTTTAGCAGGCAGGGACACCGTTCCAGAGCAGTCAAAGCATTTTCTAGACAGCCAAAGGAAATGTCCAGGAATTGTCCAGGCAGCAGACAGATATGGAAAATTATGAACATGATTCAGTACAGTCCAAGGTTTAGCAGACAGTTCAGGCATAGGCATGTCCAGTTCAGGTGGCAGGCACAGGCATGGCCAGTTCAGGTGGCAGGCAAAGGCAGGGCCAGTTCAGATGGCAGCAGGCGGCACTTTGTACATTGGGCCTTGGTCAGGTAAGACCCGAGGACAGGGGTAGAGGCTTCTTCCCACCCAAATCTCTACGAAGCCTCCGAGTCTCCAGACCCTAATCCGAGAAAACGAAAAACCTGGAGAAAAATATTTTCTCCACTCGGAAAACTTTTTCTGGAGCCCCTCACATGTGAGACCCCTGTGCTGTACAGTGGCAGGGCAAATGATCAATTCAGGAGGCAGGCAAAAAGCATGGTCATTTAACAGGCCGAGGTCAATTCACGTTGAAGGCAGAAATATGTTTGGCAGAGGCATAGTCATTTAACAGTCCGGGTCATACACAGAAATGGCAGAAAGTGGAAACTGGAAAGAAATCATCTTCACTTTACTAATAGTGTAGTGAAGTATGATGGCTTCGATAGCAAGTTCCAATGCAGAGGCCTGGCTGGGAGGGACAGTCTGGACAGTAGTATCGGGTGTCGCGGCGAATTCCTCTACTTGTACACACACAGCATTTTTTTGGGGGTTTGCGACCTGTTTGGGTAGGAGGGAGGATGTCGGGAAAGTGCCTTTCATGGAGTCCTGGCTACTGCATCAGAGCGAATTAGTTGAGTGGGTTGGCCATGGGGATAGACAAGGGCTGTGATAACATCTTCTTGGAATCTTAGATAGGTCAGGGAACTTTGGGTGCTCTTAGAAAAAATAATATATGAATTGAACATGGCCAGTTGCATCAAATAAACGGCAACTTTCTTATACCAAAACAGTGATCTCCTGGTGGCCAAGTAGGGCTGCATCATCTGGTCATTCATATCCACCCCCCCCCCAATGTATAAGTTATACTCGTGGATACATTTTGGCTTCTGGATGGGGCCTTTTCTTCTTTGCAGTTCCACCAAGGTGTCATTGTGTATTGTGGAAAGGATGTAGACCTCTTTTTTTATCTCTCCACTTCACCGCTAGTACCTCATCAGTCCGCATACTGGCCATTTCACCCTGTTTTAATTTCTTGGTGACCAATATCTGTGGGAAGCCTTTGCGGTTGGTCCGTTCTGTCCCACAGGCCACAGTCTGCTTTAGGTATAGATGGCCGAAAAGTGGGAGACTTGTGTAGAAATTGTCTTCATATAGGTGGTAACCTTTCCCAAGCAATGGTTGGATCAGCTGCCAGACAATTTTGCCACTTGTTCCCATGTAGGTAGGGCATCCAGGGGGGTTTAGCTGTCGGTCTTTTCCCTCATAAATTATGAAGTCATATGTGTAACCTGTGGCCCTGTCACACGCCTTATAAAATTTTACCCCACGCCTGGCTCTTTTACTGGGCATGTATTGTTGTATTCCAAGTCGCCCAGTGAAGTGTAATAGGGATTCATCCACACAAATATTTTTATCAGGGGTAAACATCTGTTTGAAACTGGCGGAAAAAAAATTGATTAGGGGCCGAATTTTGAATAATTTATTGTAACTGGGATGATTTCGAGGGAGGCATTGGGCATTGTTATTGAAATGTAAAAATCTCATGATCATCTCATAACGGTTTCTGGGTATAATTGATGAATAGACCGGCATGTGGTGGATAGGTTGGGTAGACCAGTAGGAGTGGACTTCATTTTTTTTTTTGTTAGCCCCATGTTGAGGGTTAGGCCAAGGAAAATTTTTAATTCTTCCACGGTGAGGGGTTTCCAAAAAAAAGGACGGGCATAGGAAGAACTTGGATTGTTGGCTATATGTTGGCTGCCATATAGATTACATTGCTCCACAATGTCGGTTAGGAGATCATTGGTAAAAAATAAATGAAAATAATAAAGTGGGGTTACATTTTCCGTCTGTATCTGAGGGCCTGGCTGGGATGTAAAAAGGGGAATAACAGGTTCTACTGACGTATCGGGCAGCCATGTTGGATACAGCAGAAGATCTGGAAGGCTAGTATGTGCACTGCCTCGTTGATGGGATGCTCCGTTGCTAGTATCTGGCCTATCTTCAAGGAAGTTTGCAGAACTGCTGGTGGATGCCTACCTATCCCGGAGTGCTGCGCTGCTGGTGGATGCCTGCATATCATCCTGGAGTGGTGCGCTGCTGTTGGATGTCTGCGCCTGCTCATTTCTCCCGTTTCTCCTTGTTAGGATTCTGTCTTCCAGAGTTTCCATCTCGGAGCCACTGCTTTCCACTGGCTCATAATCGCTATCCGAGTCTGACGGAGAGAGTTCCCCGCTACTCTCGTCCGACATACTCTGGAGCATCTGAAAAGCCTCCTCTGCGCTGTACGACCTTTTAGTCATGTTGACGGGCAGATGTCAGATGGCTGGCGGAAGATGTCAGATGGCGGGCGTCAGATGTGCCTGATGGCGGGCGTCAGATGTGCCTAATGGCGGGCGTCAGATGTGCCTGATGGCGGGCGTCAGATGTGCCTGATGGCGGGCGTCAGATGTGCCTGATGGCGGGCGTCAGATGTGCCTGATGGCGGGCGTCAGATGTGCCTGATGGCGGGCGTCAGATGTGCCTGATGGCGGGCGTCAGATGAGCCTGGTGATGGCGGGCGTCAGATAAGCCTGGTGATGGCGGTCAGATGCGCCTGGTGATGGCGGTCAGATGCGCCTGGTGATGGCGGTCAGATGCGCCTGGTGATGGCGGTCAGATGCGCCTGGTGATGGCGGTCAGATGCGCCTGGTGATGGCGGGCAGATGCGCCTGGTGATGGCGGGCAGATGCGCCTGGTGATGGCGGGCAGATGGCCCTGGTGATGGCGGGCAGATGGCCCTGGTGATGGCGGGCAGATGCGGCAGGTGATGGCGGGTCAGGTGCGCCTGGTGATGGCGGGTCAGGTGCGCCTGGTGATGGCGGGTCAGGTGCGCCTGGTGATGGCGGGTCAGGTGCGCCTGGTGATGGCGGGTCAGGTGCGCCTGGTGATGGCGGGTCAGGTGCGCCTGGTGATGGAGGGTGGCTGATGTGTCAGATGGCGGGCTGATGTGCCCGCTGTTTTGTATGACACTGTGTTTTTGGGGACACTGTGTTTTTGGGGGCACTAGCTGGGAGATCAGTGGGTAAACAGCAGACAAACAGCTATAAACTCACTGATCTTCCCGGCTGAAGCACAGATTTCTCTTCCTCTCCTCACTGACAGGTTCTGTGTGAGGAGAGGAAGAGATGAGAGCAGTTACAACTGCTCTCTATTTACATTACATGACGACTGTGATTGGACACAGTCGTCATGTGATCAGGAGGGCCAATCACATGGCCCTCCTGTTGTAATCTGCTCTCCAGTCTCCGGGGGTCTCAGGCAGATCGGGATCGCGCCGCTGCGCGGGCACGTGGCGGTGCGATCACCGGTTATCTGCCACCCATCCCCCTTTGTTTACGTTACGATGGCTGTGATTAGACACAGCCATCGTGCGGATCAGAAGGGCAAATTACATTGCCCTCCTGCCGATCCGAGATGCGGCGTGTGCGGGGGACACGCACGCATTGGGATCGCGCAGCTGCGTGCCCGCGCGATCCCGCTACTTTGACAGGACGTTCAGGAACGTCCTGTCAGGAGTAGAGAGCTCCCACCCGGCCGTTTATATGCAGTGGCCGGGTGGGAAGTGGTTAATTACAACCCAGCACTTCCACCTAGTAACATTGGGAAAAGCGTGGTTTTAAAAAAATATATAAATCTGCTGACAGAACCCTCCCCTTCCCCTCCCCCCTTGTAGAGGTGTATAGTACGTTCACCTTACTTTGTGTTGGCCATTCAGGTCCCTAGCAGGGCCTGAGAACGCAGAGGGGCATGTCCGCAAGGTCACGTGGCGCTGTGTATGGATGTAATGTCCACACACACACAGCACTCGCCGCATAGCTAAGGGGAAGTGTTGAGGATGCCAATCAGGTTCCACCTGAGGCTTTATATCACAGACACTCTCATTTCAGAAAGACTTTTTTTTTAACTGAAGAGAGGCAGTCTGTTTTACTGAGACACCAGAGCGCTGGGCACGTAAGGGTGTAAACAGGCATTTCCAGACAGGAAAAACTATTGTTAGTAGAAAAAGAACTGTTATTTTGTGTGTACCTCTGCTTGTGCTTTGCACTATGTCTTCCAGACCTACCGTAAAGGTACCTAAGGTGTCACCCCCCCAGGCACTGGGAATCCCAGTTATGCCTCCATACTGTCTTCCTCTTCGGAGAGATCAGACATGGCAAGACAGGGTGAGTCATTGGAAGCTAGCGGTGGTGCAACTGCTTCACACACTTCAGCCCCTGTAGAGGTGACTGAAGATGCATTTTCCTCTGCCTTACAAGGCTTAGAAGGAAGATTAGCAGCTTTAATCGCATCCTCCATCCAGTGTATAGGAAGCGTCCTAGATCCCCCTCCCCCACCTTAGACTCTTTACAGTCAGTGGAGGGTCCAAGAGAATTATGGGAACAGGATGGGGTATTGCCCTCAGATGATCGGGAGGAAAGACATGCGATTATTTCTCTGTGGAGGAGACAATACTTGAAGTTCCCAAGGATCCCCAATTCACAATCTGAAGTACAGATGCTTGCAAAGATGGTTCGCTCTACTTGCATGCTACCCCTAACAGAGTTAGCTGAAGGGCCGGTCTCTTCCTTGAGTTCTTTGAAGCCTTTACAGCAGTGATGGCGAACCTTGGCACCCCAGATGTTTTGGAACTACATTTCCCATGATGCTCATGCACTCTGCAGTGTAGTGGAGCATCATGGGAAATGTAGTTTCAAAACATCAGGAGTGACAAGGTTTGCCATCACTGCTTTACAGCCTCTGCATGCGTTTCCCGTCCACGCATTACTAAACAAGCTTATTTATACCAAATGGGATCATCCAGATAAGCATTTTTTTCCCTTCCAAAGAGGCTCGCAAAGCTCTATCCTATAGAAGAAAGATTCACTAAAAGATGGAAAGTTCCAGCAGATGACGCTGCGATTTCCAATGTGAAAAAGAAAAAAAAGATTTTTTTTTTTTTAACCCAGTGGACAATGCGCTTATGCTTAAAGATCCAACAGATAAGAAGTTGGAAGGTCTGTTAAAATCCTTTTTTTCTTAGCAGGTACTGTTGCTCAGCCTGCAATTGCAGCTATAGGCATCTGTCAGTCCTTAAAGGACTGGTTCACAGATGCTTTCAGATGAGCTCCCTGCACAACAAGCACAGGAACTGGCCAAGCTACCTAAAGCATTATGCTTTGCTGTAGACGCTATGAAGGATTCTATTCACCAGGCATCACGCCTTGCGTTTGTACTTGTACATATGCGAAGTACCCTTTGGTTAAAGGGTTGGTCAGCTTGTAAGAACCTTCTAACTAATTTCCCCTTTAAGGGAGAACGATTATTTGACGATAGTTTGGATAAATACATTCAAACAATTTCCAGCGGAAATAGTACTCTTTTGCCAGTCAAAAGAACATATAAGCGTCTTTCATTTAAACTGTTCGGCCTCTGCCATCAGACCAGGCATAAAGGAAGACCTTAGGGCTACAAGTCTGCAAAGCAGAATACAAGACCTCCTTATGAAGAGGCATCTCCCATCATCAAGTGGGGGGGGGGGGGGGGAGGTCTTCTGATGTACTCAGAAGTCTGGAAAAGGGAGATTCAGGACAAATGGACTCTCTCCACAGTGTCTCTAGGATACAAGCTAGAGCTTTGAGAGTTTCCGCCATCTAATTTTCTGAGATCAAATGTTCCCAAGGATCCAGGGAAAAGGCAATCCCTGTTGCAAACATTAGAACTATTATTGGCTCAAGGGGTGATCAGACAGATTCCCAAACAAGAGCAAGGTCTGAGGTTTTACTCAAACCTAATTACGGTGCCAAAGCCAAATGGGGATATCAGACCAAGTCTAGATCTACGTAATCTAAATTGGTTCCTGAAAATCCGCTCCATTTGCATGGAGTCAATCAAGTCAGTCATTTCCATCCTGCAAGGAGAAAAACTTCTGGCGTTTATCGACAGAGATGCATAGCTGCTTGTCCATGTATTTCCTCCTCACCAGAGGTTTCTGTGGTTCAAAGTAGAACAGAAGCATTTTCAGTTAATAGCCTTGCCCTTCGGGCTTGCTACAGCACCTCGGGTATTCGCTGAGGTATTAGCCCCACCTCTAGTCAGGTTACGGGCACAGGGCATAACTGTCTTGGCTTACTTAGACAATCTATTGTTAATAGACCAGTAAGTGGCTTGCTTAAAGCAAGGTGTAGCCATCACAAGCCATTACCTGGAAGGTTTGGGTTGGATTCTCAACCTAAAGAAATCCTCCTTAAAGCCACTAAGAAGGCTCGAGTATCTGGGCCTGATCATAGACACAGCCCAGAAAAGGGGTGTAATTGCCTCCCGCAAGGATCAGCTCCATACAGGAGCTGGTGAGGATGATCAGGTCAAAGAGAAATCCTTCAATTCGCCTTTGCAGGAGGTTGTTAGGGAAGATGGTAGCTTCATTCTAAGCAGTTCCCTATGCTCCATTCCATTTGAAACGGAAAGCACCTTTGGACTTGCCAATGTGGCTGTCCCCATGAGTGTCCCAAAGCCTCAGTTGGTGGTTACTATCTTGGAACCTGCTGAAGGGAAAGTCCTTCAGATCAGTTATCTGGAAGGTAGTAACGACAGATGGCAGCCTTTCAGGCTGGGGAGTAGGAGCCTTGCCCATCGACATCCTAGAGATTCCGGCAGTGTATCTGGCTCTAGAAAACTCGACCTCCAGGTTAAAGAATTGTCCTGCCAGGATCCAGTCCGACAATGCCACGGCTGTGGCATATATCGATCACAAGGGGTCACCAAGAGTGTCTCAGCTCAGAGAGAGGTGAACCAGATTCTAACTTGGACAGAAGAGAATGTCCCATGCCTATGGGCAGTTTTCATTCCGGGAGTAGAGAATTGGCAGGTGGACTATCTAAGTCGCCGGCAGTTATTCCCAGGAGAATGGTCTCTTCACCCCAAGGTGTTTCAGGCTGTTTGCCAAAGATGGGGGACTCCGGACGTAGACCTTCTAGCGTCCAGATTCAACACTAAGCTAGTCAACTGCATCCAGGAGAGGGGACCCATTCACATACAGAACAGATGAGTTGGCGACCCTGTGGGATCAGTTTTTACTGATCTATGCACTTTTCCCCGATTCAGTTGCTACCTCAAGTTCTTTGCAGGATCAAGCTGGAAAGAAAATCGGTAATACTGGTAGCACCAGGATGGCCCAGAAGGACATGGTACGCAGAGATCGTAAGAATGGCAGTGGAGGGTCCAGGGCTCTTCCCACTAAGGCCAGACCTGCTATCTTAGGGGCCGTTATTCTATCCTACTTTACGAACGCTAAATTTAACGGCTTGGCTATTGAGACCCACATTCTGAATAAACGTGGGCTTTCCAGGTCAGTTATCTCTTGCTATATCCTCAGCAAGGAGGATTTCAGAATTGGCTGCTCTTTCTTGTAAAGAGTCATATTTGATTATTCATGAGGACAGTGGTGTTACGCCCTCGTCCAGGTTTTTTGCCAAAAGTGGTTTCATGCTTTTATCTAAATGAAGATATTGTCCTGCCAGGGTTTTTTCCCAAGACCTTGTTCCAGGGAAGAAAGGTCACTACATTGTCTTGATGTAGTGAGAGCAGTGAAAATGTATTTAAGAAAACTGCTCCGATTCGTAAGACTGTCTTATTTCTTCTGCCAGAGGGTCCTAAGAAGGGACAGGCAGCTTCAAAATCCACTGTTGCTAAGTGCATTTGGCAAGTTATAATTCAAACTTATGATTTAAAGAGAAAAATTCCCCCTTTTGAAGTTAAGGTGCACTCTACCAGAGCGGTTGGTGCTTCTTGGGCAGTGCGTCACCAGGCCTCCAGGTCTCAAATCTGCCTTGGCCTTCAGTACATACATTTGCAAAATTTTATCAAGTGCATGTAAGATGGAATGAGGATACCACCTTTGGGCGCAGTGTGCTGCAGGCAGCAGTATAAGTCCTCAGGTCTGGGGGTTACCCTACGGGTTGTGTCTCCCTCCCCTCAAGTAGCATTGCGATGGGACATCCCACCAAGTAATTACTTGAGACTCTGTGTCCTATGATGTACCATAAAGAAAATAGGATTTTTAAAACAGCTTACCTGTAAAATCCTTTTCTTGGAGTACATCGTAGGACACAGAGCTCCCGCCCCTCTGTTTTATGAGGTGAGAGTATATTACTTATATTGCTTGGCTACAAAAACTGAGTGCTCCTGGAAGGAGGAGGGGGTTATATAGGGGAGTCAACTTCCTGTATTGGTTATACCAGTGTCAACACCTGAAGGTAGGCCTATAACCCACCAAGTAATTACTTGAGACTCTGTGTCCTATGATGTACTCCAAGAAAAGTTTTTTACAGGTAAGCTGTTTTAAAAATTCTTTTTTTTACAATTTTGGCACTGTTGCTTTAACTGAAAATTGTACGGTCATGCAATGTTGTACCCTAATTAAAATTGCGTACTTTTTTTCCTACAAATAGAGCTTTCTTTTGGTGATATTTGATTACCACCTGCGTTTTTTTTTAAATTTATTATTTTTTTTTTTTTTTGCTCTATAAACAAAAAAAAACCCGTTTTTAATTTAGAAATTTTTTTTTGCTATAATATCCCCAAAAAAGGTTTTAAAAAACACATTTCTTCATCAGTTTAGGCTAATATATATTCTACATATTTTTGGTAAAAAAAAAAACACAATAAGCGTAATATTGATTGGTTTGCGCAAAAGTTGTAGCGTCTACAAACTATGGGAAAGATTTATGACTTTTTTTTTTTTTTTCCGTGGACCCGATGCGGCCTCTAAAGGGAAAGCCGTGTGGGGTTTTCGCCCAGGAGAGTCATTGTGCCGGAGTATATCTGCGTGATCTGGTCGGCAACTGGTTAAGTTGTAAAATTAGCATGTATAGATAGCCATCCACCTCGCTAAGCTGCACAGCTGATAAGGTAGCTTAACCAATTGCACTTGCTTGTACAGACAAGCTAAATTTGAAGTCAAAGAATTCAATATACAGTCAAAAAATGTAACAGACCTGATCAGAAACAACCCTCTTCTCTACAATAAAAGTCTGCGAGGAAGCTTGTGCCACCGGGATATATGGCTGCCAACACAGAGTACTACAGTGTGAATTTGAAAGTAACCCTGCTTTCATTAAGAAGAAAAAAATAATGGTACAGGACTATAAAGAAAATAAAAGGTGTGAGACTTCACTTGACCTTTAGCTTTTTGACAGGTAAAATGTTTTCTGTCATTTCCATGTAAGAATATCATTAGCAATCATCATGTAAAATATGGATCATTAAAGAAACAAAAGCCATGAATGAAGGCATTGGAAATTAAATCATTTAATAGATCTGTTATTACAGAATTTGGAAAAAAAGTCAACTTGAATATATATATATATATATATATATATATATATATATATATATATATATATATATATATATATATATATATATATATTATATATTAATATAGTGGAACATTAATTTATCAGCTGTTTGACACATTCTAGGGGTACACAATGAATCAACCAAGAACAGTTCGATCACAGAATTCCCTGAACCATCTCTTGTGGCAGTACCGACACGAGAGGTTCAAAGGATTATGTTCAAACCTCTGTGGTATCAAAATCGAACTGGTTTTTGCAGAGGGATCTAAAGTTCAGAATAAGACAAGCACCCTCAAATTCTAAGATTTCAAATGGTAATTGCCTCCCTAAGACGGGGAATACCTGGCATCTGTTGATATCCAGAATGCATTCCCTATTATCAACCTCATAAGCTGTTTTGCAGTGGCATACAACCATTTTCAGTTTGTTACACTGCCCTTTGTTCTATCTTCCCCAAGTATTCACAAAGGTAGTAGCACCTCTTCTTGCCCTTCTTGGAACAAGGGCTCTAGAAGAGCTTCCTTTTAAAGAGGAGGTCCAGCCTGGGTGAAAAAAATGTAAATGTCAGCAGCTACAAATACTATTAATTGCTGACTTTCGGCTTCACAGCTGGTTCCCTACTGCGCATGTGCAATTTGGCACAGGGGCAGGAGGAGGGGGGCTGAACTTCAGGGAGATCGGGCCATGGCCCCGTCTCCGGAGGGGGGGAAGGGGACCTGTCAAAACAGGTCTCAGTTTCCCTCTCCCCCCTGAAAGGTGTGTGGCATCAGAGGGGGAGGAGAGCGTATAAGTGGAAGTTCCACTTTTGGATGGAACGCCGCTTTAAGGTTTTATCTCCATTACAGCTGTCTGTAAACATCCACAGGACAATTCAGATGCTCCAGGCCTCCAGTGAGGTGATGAACTTAGAAAAACCTGCTCTCCAGCCTTCTCTTCCCTGGAATACTTGGGTCCGGTCCTGTACACATCCAAAGCAAAAGCTTTCATTCCAGAAAAGAGTCCCACACTCTAAATTTGTGATCAAGGAAACGTCCCACAATGAGATTTTCCATGTGAGTTCCAGGCTTCCAGAACAGACATGCTCCTTTTCTCAACCAACCAATGCTCCTGTCCAGCCAAACGAAGCGTCCCACACTCCACTTGAGTGCTTTCATCATATACTGCTTCCTCCCAGTCTGAATAAATATATCAGATATTCTAACCGCTCCAAACGAGGCAATACTGGTTTGGTTGCGGAACATGGACTGTTTTATTTGAGATGTCACACAAATATATACAATAGGCTGACGATCCAAACTGTAACCAGAAACCTAATTAACATGAGCTAGTTATATAATCATTTGCCAAGACTAAAAGCGACTCTGAGATATGACCTTTTAGGGTAGACTTGCCAATTTCTAGCTCACTGACTATACAATACACATTATCATACATATCAACACAGGACTCCTTCATACAATAACAGGGTTAATTATCATAAACAACAATGGGTGAAAGACTCTTAGAAGCCATAAGAGGCTTATTTACATACTTATATATATTTATAACAGACAGGTGGCTGGAGTTGATGACATCAGCATCTTATAACAGTATGGGTCCCAACAGTATGAATCGGTCATTATTTCTAATATGGCATATACAGGGTTCCCAGCGTGTGGATTTTGGGGTAATGATGCTCTTTGTAAGCTGTATGCCTGGGGACCCTTGAGATGGTGTTATTTTGGATTCAGGTCCATGTCCCCCCAAGGCAGGGACCTGAATCCAAAAATTATTGGTGCCACTCTTTCAGGCTGGGGAAGTGTTCCTGTCGTCAGTCCAGGGAAAATAGGAATAGCTCTGCATCACCGGACCCCCCTTCTGCGAGGATGCCAAATGGGACATTTGGACAAATCCATGGCTATAGCAAACCTCAGTCATCAAGGGGCACCAAGGGTCATGCAGCATTAAACAAGCGAGACAATCTCATGGACAAATTGTCCAGCAATATCTGCTGTCCATATCCATGGAGTGGATGCTGCAGATCACCTCAGCTTCCACTACTTGGATCAAGAAGAATGGTCCCTTCAAACCAGACCTTTTCAATCTGTTATGTCAGCAATGTGAGTTTTTTTAACCTCCATTAAATTTCATTTTTTATTTCTATATGGAATCACACTAAGTGGCCACCTTTTGTTCTCCTTTCTTTGATATACATGTGAATATATATGAATATATGGGAGAAACCACCCATTTGTCTGTATGGAAATGCCATCTATGGAGATCATTAACTCAATGACTGTATGAGAATTTGGCTTGCGTGTTAAAGGTCTCCAGATCTGATGTCTTCAACGTTGGCATTTGCCAATACAAGCCTGTTTGACTCATAGGACATATGTCCTTTTGAGTTCAAACTATCTGGTAAGCCTTAAGGATAGAAGAGTTAATCACTGTACCTCATACTGGATTAATGTACAAGAAATCAAATGGAGTAGGATGGGATTTTTATGGTGCATTTAAAGTACCATGAACTTGAGGAATTATAGTAAAAGCTATTTTATTATTGCAATATTAAAAAGGATTCCAGATACATATATGCAATTTTTGGATACAGTAAAAAGAACAAACATTTCACCATGTTTGTTATGTATGTTGGTAGTCTTGGTTGGGTGCACTTAATTTCTTCATGTTTTACCAGGTGTGGCTTCTTCAGGAATTTTTTTAAGTGTGAACCACATAACTAAATAATAAACATAATTCATAAATAAATTAGAGAAAAAAAAATACATAATGTACATTTTTACATCAACAAATCCAGTTTGTGTCGTATACCATGAATCCCATTGATCACACCCAAATGGAGATGGTGCAGGTGCCGTGTGGATGGAAGAGAACACCACCTAAGGGCAGGGTACTGGGCTACCTGCCACAGGAACCCCATGGGACTTCCAAAGACCTCCGCTCACAAGCCCCAACTTTGGGATCAGTCGCAGAAGTAGCACAAATGTCAAAGGACAAAAAAAAGTCTATGAAAAAACAGAGGGAAATATACAACCAAATGTTTGTAAGACTGGACAACAAAACAAGTAGCCCATATTGGTGTTGGCTAGCAATTTTATTGGTCCCGATATCAGAATTGCTTTCAATACTTACTAAAAGACAAAAAGTAAGAATCATGCCTGAGAGGATGACACCACCCCTGTATTGGTGAGAAAACATCCACTAGTGGAGATGGACAGGGGAGTGGAAGTTTATGGGCATAAACTCAGGGCCTTGATATATAAGGCTCTCAATCTAACATAGAATTTCCCCTAGGGTACATATAATAAAGTTAAACTGGTGCTACCACACTTGGCGAAACATGTAGAAGAAATTAAGTGCACCTAAGACTACCAACAAACATAACAAACCCATGATCAAACTTGGATCTGTTATTGTATTCACAAATTGCATATATGTATCTGGAATCTGTTTTAATATTGTTATAATAAAATCATTGTTTCTTTTATTCACTGACTGACACAGCTCCATTAATCTTGACCATAGGGTTGTTATGCCACCTTCTGGAGAGGACTAGGCAGAACATGTTATACATGTGAAAAAACAGAACTTTACATTTCCGCCCAGGGGGCGGTCCCTCCAGTAACATCTCCTCAGCCTGCCTCCTGCTGCTCAGTTTTTTTTCTGCCTAGTGAAGATGATGGACCTAGGAACCTTGCAGGATCATCGGTCCTGGGATTTTTTTGCAGAAGTTTGCCTTTTGCGCAAGATTTTTGGATCCTGTGATCTACTATCAACAGCCAGCTGGGTGACAGGCTGGATACCCTTATCCTTGTAGTCTCCCCAGCCTGGCCATCGAGCCTGTGCAGACCATAGCTACGTGCTGGCTCGGCCACGACGTTCACCTCAAGCTCCAAGGGTTTGCCGGTGAGCGCAACGCTCCGGGGCACACATATGACCGGGCTACTGATGTCTGTGTGAGTGTACCGTAGCCAGCAGCCACCCCATACTCTTCGGGAGTGGGTCTGTGATGGGATGTCCCCAGCTCGTCCGGATGGTAAGTACAGCTCTCCCTGCCTGGTCAGGCTTGAGCAGCTGGGCATTCCCTGGGAGGTCAATTCGGGGGTCCCTCTCTTCTCTCCCTGTCCCGATCTTCACTCCCTCCCCTCCCCCCCGTGGGGGATGCTGCATTATGGGCTGCTGAGCGGTGTACCTATAGCCAGGGGTTCCCCGGGGGCCTCTCATCTGGATGGGGGGCTGCGCTGGGTGGCTGTGTCCCTGGATGTCTGTGGTCTCCCCGCTGGGTGTCGGGAGGTCTGCATATGCTGATCGCCATAGTGCTGTTATGCTGCCATTTTCACTGTCTGTTCCCTGTTTACAGTTGTTTGTCGGCCATATTTGGTGTGCCTCAGTGGAAAGCATGGTCAGGAGCCATTTTGCTGTAGTTCAGCAGCCATTTTCCCTGTGATTATCCCTTATACTGGGCGGTTGGCGGCCATTTTCTTCTAGCCCTGCACGTTTTTTATGCTCAGCGCTGGTCCCTGCTGCTCATGACAGCGCGGTTTCTCACTCAGGACACCTGGGAGCTGAGACAGGACGCAGGTACTTGTAGCTGAGCGGAGCAGAACTCGGTCAGGGTGGTGAGTCCTGCGGTGGGGGCCCCTCAGTCTGCAGAAGCTAGGAGATTGGGACTCTGCATCTGTCCTAAGTCCCTAAGACAGGGTGGGTCAGCATGGCTTCAGAAATGTTCAGCTGATGTTTCTTCCCCCGAACTCCCTGCAATTGAAACTGGCTCGTCTGCAAACAGTGCAGTGCGCTTGTCGGCTGTCCTTTAAAACATTTGTTGCCAGGGTGGAGACGGTGTGAAGGTACAAAGGTGGTAAAAAGCGGCCCCTGCCCCCCCATCCTCCAGGGAGAGCTCTGACAGACTCTGGCCCCGCTGAGACTGGCGGCCTCTGCTCTGTTGCTTCAGATGACACTGACCAGGACTGATCAGGCAGTGAGAATGAGTCCCTGTATGGGTCTGCGCAAGGAAATCGCTAGTTGGAGCACTTATCACAGCTGTGCGTGATACCCTGAAGGTTCAGGATACAGCAGGTCCTTCTGCTGAAGTAGCGCTCCCTTTTTGGTCCTGTAAGCCAGCCCGGGCACCTAAGGTGTTTCCGTATCGGACTTATTTTAATAAGTTCATATACGAGGAATGGGGGTGACCGCAACTGACCTTTTCGGTCCCAAAAGCATAGCGGTGCATTACCCCCTTGTTGAGAGCCTTCTTAAATAATGGTCAGCTCCTCCGGTCGTGGACCCCGCTGTATCCAGGTTAAATAAGTAACCACGATCCCGGTAGAGGGGACTCCTGTGTTTAAGGACCCCACGGGCAGGAAGGCTGAGGCAGTGGCCCGTTCCTTGTTTACGGTTGTGGGGTCAGCAATACGTGGCCACAGCAATTTTGTCGCAGGCACTTACTGAATGGGCAAAACTTTTGCACCGCGAATTGGAGGAGCAGCAGGCTACTCCCGTCTGCATGCAACCAGCAGACCAGTTAGTGCTTGGCCTTAAGTACATTTGTGGAGCGGCTCTGGATACGCTTCCTCTGCTATCTAGGGCTTCAGTGTCAGCAGTGGTGCTGAGACGCCTGATTTGGCTGAAATGCTGGTCTGCGGACCAGGCATCTAAGAAAGCCTTGACAGATCTATCCTTCCTTGGTGAACGGCTCTTTGGAGCCTCATTGGATGACATTTTTAAGAATGTCACAGGTAGGAAAAGTACCTTTCCCCCAGGAAGACTAAGGAGCCATGCCGTAGGCAAGGGCCCTCATTTCTGGTCAAAAGAGGCTTTTTCGTCCATCTGGGACTTCGGCTAAATGCTCTCAGTCCAATAGGACGACCTCTGAGGGACAAAAGCGTCCCTGGAACCACAAGCCTGCGAGCAAAAGTGCTACCGCATGAAGATTTGTCCCCGCCTGTCATACCGGTGGGGGGGTCATTTTCGGGAGTCTGCAGCTCGGTGGGCCTCTTAGCTATCCGACCAATGGGTCTGCAAATTGATTTCCTCTGGCTACAAGGTAGAGTTTCTTTCTTGGTCGCCAAACAGAGTCTTCCTCTCCAGCATACCCTTACTCCCGGCCCGCTGGGAGGCACTATTGGGGGCAGTATGGGACCTGCTAAGTCGCAGAGTGATGGTGCCTGTTCCAAGCTCGGAAAGGTTCCAGGGATTCCACTCCAATCTGTTTGGACGTACCCCTTCTTTTTTGGGGACTACAATCTTGGACCTAAAAGCCTCAATTGCTTTGTTAAAGTACAGAGGTTCCGAATGGAATCAGTTCGCTCAGTAGTTGCTGCACTCCAACAAGGGGACTCCCTGGCGTCTTTGGACTTCCAGGATGCATACCTGCATATACCCATATGCCTCAGGCATCAGAGGGTTCTGCGATTTGCAGTTGGGGAAGCCCACTACCAGTTTGTGGCTCTCCCTTTTGGCTTGGCTTCAGCATCCCGAGTCTTTACCAAGGTATTGGTAAAGTCAGTGCTCATACCGACTCAGCACTTACCTAAGTTTAATGCTGGACTCCATGGTAGCGAGAGTTTTTCTCCCTTCAGACAAACTGCAGACTCTCATAACCGCGTTTAAACTATTGATGAACCACAGGGATCGTTGCTGCGCTTCTGCATGCAAATTCTGGGCCTCACGGTGGCCTTCTTCGAGGCAGTAGCGTACGCCCAGTTTCACACCAGAGTCTTGCAGATAGCGATATTGACAAAATGGGCAAATCTCCGTTATACCTGGATCGTCAGATTCGGGTGAGCCAGTCAATCAGGGACTCCCTGCTCTGGTGGCTGAGGTCCCCGGCACTTCGGTCTGGGAAGTCTTTCCTACCTCTACATTGGACAACAGAAGCCAGCCTGACAGGCTGGGGTGGAGTACTGAGAGGACAGCCCTCTGGTCGGGGGAAGAATCCAAGTTGCTGATCCAATGTGCTCGAACTCCGAGCGATCAGGCTATGCCTTTCCACATGGTCGATGAGACTACTAGGGCTACCGATCAAGATCCAGTCAGACAACACCATGGCGGTGGCATATTTTCAACCATCAAGGAGGAACAAGAAGCTCGGCTGCAGCACGGGAGGTTGCTCACATCCTTCAGTGGACAGAGCGACATGTACCGGCCTTGTCGGCCATTTACATCCCGGGAGTAGAAAACTGACGGGCGGACTACCTAAGTCGCCAGATGCTGGACCCAGGAGAATGGGTGTTGCATCTGGAGGTGTTCAGGCTACTGTGCCTGCGGTGGGGCACACCATACGTGGATCTTCTGGCCTCCCTTCTCAATCGGAATGCCAAGATTCATTTTCGGGACAAGAGATCCTTGGGCAGACGCGTCAGTCGTGCTGGTGGCTCCATGGGATCAGTACAGACTGATCTACGCCTTTCCCCTGCTAAAGCTACTACCACGTCTGCTCCGCAGAGTGGAGGCCGAGGGGATTCCAGGAATACTGGTTGTCCCAGTTGGCCTCCACGTCCCTGGCATGCTGACCTAGTACGTCTGGTTGCAGATGCTCCCTGGCAACTACCGTTGCGAGAGGACCTTCTGTGTAAAGGTCAGATTCTCCATCCTGCTTTATCATCACTGGTCTTGACGACGTGGCTGTTGAGAGCCAGGTGCTAAGGAACCAGGGCTTGTCAGACTGTGATTTCAACTATGTTGAGAGCACGGAAATCTTCTTCTCGGAAGATATACCATTGTACCTGGAAGGCATACATCTCCATGTGTGAAGAGAAAGGATGACGTCCGCACACCTATTCCATTTCCAAGGTCCTGCTGTGTCTATAGCAAGGAGTAGACCAGAAATTGGTCTTAAGCACCATTGAGGAACAAATATCAGCCTTGGCTGTTTTTTTCCAACGACCCAGGGAGTCTCACTTTTATTCAAGGGGTCCGGCATGTAGTCCCTCTGGTGCGTACACCTTTACCCCGTGGGATCTGAACCTGGTGCTATCAGCGCTTCTGAAACCGTAGTTGAAGAACATCCGGAAAATTCCTTTGTTGACTCTTTCTCACCAAAGTGGTCCTCCTAGTGGCCATTACTTCAGCCAGGAGGGTTTCGGAAATCGCTGCCTCGTCTTACAAGTCGCCCTACCTGGTTATCCATAAGGATAAGATGGTGTTGCATTTGCAACTTTATTTTCTGCCGAGGTGGTTTTGGCGTTTCACATCAATGAAGACATTGTGTTACCATCTCGATGTCCTAAACCGACACATCCTAAAGAGGTGGCTTTTATTCCCTGGACATGGTCAGGGCCCTAAGAGTGCATTTGTCTGCCATGGCTCCCTTTCGGAAGTCACTCTGTTCATTTCAGTAGCTGGTCCAAAGAAAGGTATGGCGGTCTTGTCGGCCACCATTTCTAGGTGGATCAGACAGATTGTGGTACAAGCCTATGCCTTGATGGGGCAGGTGCCCCCCTTTTCTGTCACAGCCCATTCCACCAGGGCAATTGGAACCTCTTGGGTTTCTGACATCGGGCATCAGTCTCTCAAGTGTGTGAGGCAGCGACTTGGTCGTCCTTTAATACTTATACCAAATTCTACAAAGTGGATGTAAGCACATCGTCTGATGCCTGCTTTGGCCGCAAAGTTTTGCAGGCGGCCGTGTAATGTTGCAATTCTGCACTCTTTTTTTCTGTTTAAAGAAAATGATGCAACAGATGCATGTGAAACATACATGAAAAAGTATATTTATACATAAAAATATATGCATCTTATATATAAAAATCTGTATGCCTAAAGAAACGCCCATAAGGGAAATGCAAAAATAAAAGTAAAGTGAAAATATTAGTGAAGTGCTGACCATCCTGTAGGGCAAGCATATTTTTATTGTTTTTTTATTTTCATTTTCCCTTCCAGATATATGGGTTAGAGCATGGTAACCAGAAGCTACCAGCTAGAGTTTGATTTTCTTCCCTCATCCTATTTCCTGTTGTCAAATCTGCAAAAATTCACATAAACGCTATCAGATCTTCACATTACTCTGGTGCTCTGGCACAGAGTAGTGGCTGTGTTTCCAGAAGAGGAAAGTTTTCCAGGTGTTAATACAAACCTATTTACAGTCGAAAGCCCAGAAGTGACATTTGCCCATTTCTGTATCTTAAGGCTTTCTCAACACCTTTCTTTGGGTTCTGTATTGATTCTTCCAGGCCAGTCATTGATGGCCAACATCAGGTGGATTTTCGGGCCTCAGTAGATATTAAGGATGCCTACTTGCATGTCATTGTCTTACAAGCGCTTCCTGTGTTTTGCAGTAGGCATTAGCAGTTCATTGCTTGTACCTTTGGCCTGTATAATGCACATTGAGTTTTCACCAAGGTTCTGGCCCCTGCACTTTCCCTGCCCTTGCCCTGCTTTGTGCTTGGGGCATCCCCTTCTACTGAAACAGAGGGCTTTGGCTGTGTCTGTTAATGTAAATAGACACAACCAACTCATTGCTTGGAATATCGTAGTCTGCTCCTGGACACATATCTGCCCAAGATTTTCCTTCAGCAGAACATGTTACAAACCTTTTACTCTCAGCTTCAGACGTTTCAGTCCAGGAGCCAACCAAACCTCCCATTTCTGCTTTAGGGTTTTAGACTTTAAGGTAGCCTTCTATGAGGTAGTCTCTTCCAAATTTACTCCAGCCTGTTGCAGGAAAATTTGGCCTCTGAACCAATTCATGCACCTGTAACTGGCTTGCTCTTGCTTGTTGAGTCACAAATATCCTTCTGGAATTAGGGAAGCCCTTTCTGCTCCACCACTGAAAAGTCCTCATAATGAATACCAGGGGAAGCAGTCTTGCTCTTGGTACAAGAGCCTTTAACGGAGTGGCTTTTGGAGTCCAGGTCTTGAAGGATAGGGGCCTATCTACGTCAGTTTTTCCTTTTCCAACATAAAGTCTACCAGTGCAATTGAAAGGTATAAATCTCATAGTGCGAAGCACGACCATCCCAGAAGTACTCCATACGATTCCCAGCTTTTATTTCAATCTATCTGGATCAGTAATTATCCTTGAGTACCATCAAGGGGAAGATCATTCTTTAAAACGCCACTGACTTATCACTCCTTAGTTAAAGCCTCTGTACAGGATATTGCGCACATTGTTGCCCCAGTATGTAGCACTGTGGGTGTAACACACACTTCATAAAAATAAAAAATAAAATAAAAAACAAGCATGTTTAAAATCCCCATCCCATGTAAATTCACTTAATACATAATGCTACGTATGTCAGAATGAAAGCACTCATTCACAGTTAACTCGAAACGGATGTACTGTAAAGGCACAGAGAGTCGCCTATGGCCAACTTTGTTTACTGAGGCTTGTCGCCGTATTACTGGAACTCACAATTGTAATGTTTAATGTGTTTGTTAATGATTTTACAGAGCTGCTTCATCTATGTTACTACAAAAATTGGGTATTTTTTCTGTGCTCTAAAATTAACTTAAGTGTGTTTTTTTTACTTAACCACTTTCAGACCGGACCAATTTGCTGGTCAAAGACCAGACCACTTTTTGCGATTCGGCACTGCGTCGCTTTAACTGACAATTGCGCGTTCGTGTGACGTGGCTCCCAAACAAAATTGACGTCCTTTTTTTCCCACAAATGGAGCTTTCTTTTGGTGGTATTTGATCACCCCTGCGGTTTTTATTTTTTGCGCTATAAACAAAAATAGAGCGACAATTTTGAAAAAAACGCATTATTTTTTACTTTTTGTTATAATAAATATCCCCCAAAAATATATAAAAACATTTTTTTCCCTCAGTTTAGGCCGATACGTATTCTTCTACATATTTTTGGTAAAAAAAATCGGAATAAGCGGTTATTGATTGGTTTGCGCAAAAGTTATAGCGTTTACAAAATAGGGATAGTTTTATAGCATTTTTATTAATATTTTTTTTTGCTAGTAATGGCGGTGATCAGCGATTTTTATTGTGACTGCGAAATTGTGGGGGACCCATCGGACATTTTTGACACATTTTTGGGACCATTGTCATTTATACAGTAATCACTGCTATATAAATGCAGTGATTCCTGTGTAAATGACACTGGCAGTGAAGGGGTTAACCTGTGGGCGGCAGTGTAGGGGTTAAGTGTTCCTAGGGGCCTGTTACTAACTGTGGGGGGGGGGGGGGGTTGGGGCTTTCATTTAGTGAACACTCATCTCTGCTCCAATCACATGGAGCAGAGATCAGCGTCACTAGTTGCTAGGCAGAATGGAGAAATGTTGTTTACAACGGCACTTCTCCATTCGGCCGCTCCGTGAGACGATCGCGGGGATGCCTGCGACCGGACTCACGGGGGTCCCGACCAGCGCGGGAGCGCGCCGCCGCCGGCGAGCTCCCGATGACAGGGCGGCAAATTTAAAGGGACGTACATGTACGCCCATTTGCCTGCCCGTGCCATTCTGTCGACGTACATCGTCGTGCGCTGGTCGGCAAGTGGTTAAAGAATGGTTTCTCAAACTCATTGTGCTAGTATGAGACAAAACTTTCTCCAGGGCCTCTTGTTGGGAGTTTTGCCAGAGTCTTTCATAGTTTCATAGTTTGTTAGGTTGAATATAGACACCAGTCCATCCAGTTCAACCTGAGTGAGTGTCTACAATTGCCCCTATCCCTGTACATTGCACACTCACATTGGTCCCTACCCTCAAGGAGCCCACAATCCAAGGTCCCCATTCATATACTAGGGACAATTTTAGACAGAAGCCAATTAACCTACCTGCATGTCTTTGGATTGTGGGAGGAAACCAGAGTACCCGGAGGAAACCCACGCAGGCACAGGGAGAACATGCAAACTCCAAGCAGGTAGTGTCATGGTTGGGATTTGAACCAGTGACCCTTCTTACTGCTAGGTGAGAGTGCTAACCACTACACCACTGTGCTGCCCAGTCATTTGCATTTTTTTTTTGTGCATGCTTAAATCATTTTAGGATTAAGATTACATAAAACCATATAATAGGATTTTTTAAAAACGGCTTACCTGTAAAATCCTTTAAAAGCTCTGTCCCGTAAAGTATTCCCAAGTAAAGGATTTTACAGGTAAGCTTTTTTTTTAAAAAAAATCCTATTTTCTTGTTCATACATCATGGGACACAGAGCCTTTGATAATTAGTGGGATGTCCCAGAGCAATGCCCAAATTTGAGGGGAGGGAGACACAGATCAGAAAACAGTCAACGGACAAGGGCAACATACCGCTGCCTGCAGCAAACTGCGCCCGAAGGCGGCATCGTCATGCCCTCTCACATCTACTTAGTAGAATCTAGTGAATGTATGGACCGAAGACCAAGTTGGAGCCTTGCAGATCTGAGCCATGGAGGCCTGGTGATGCACTGCCCATGAAGCACTAACTGCCCTAGTCGAGTGCGCTTTAACCTGAAAGGGAGGAATTTTCTTCTTTACACCCTAAGCCTGAACAATAACCTGTCAAATCCATCTAGAGATTGTGGATTTTGATGCTGCCTGGCCCTTAAATAGAATATAAATAGACAATCAGTCTTTTGTATCTGAGCCGTTGCCTGCAGATAGATTTTGACTGCTCTTACAACATCTAGAAAGTGTAACAACAACTCGGGTGAAAGTCGGGTGAGGACGCAACACTACCCTGTCTTTTTGAATATCCAAATATGGCTCTTTAAAAGAAAAAGCTTCTAATTCTGATACCCTCCTAGCTGAGAGTATTGATATCAGAAAAAAACTATTTCTTTGTCAAGAGTGCTAAAGCAGCATGGTGCAACGGTTCAAAAGGTTGTTTCTGTAAAACAGATGAGACCAAATTTAAATCTCATGGGCACATGGGAGGCTTAACTGGCAGATTCAAGCACAGTGCCCCCTGAACAAAGGCCCAGATTAGGGAATGAGAGGCAAGCAGCCTTTGAAAGAATACCGAAAAGGCTGAGATCTGGCCCTTGATAGTGCTCAAGGCCAGCTTAATTTCTATGCCTAATTGTAGAAAAGTATGCTAATGGGATACTTTCTAGGATACCACCCCTTGGATTCACACCAGGAAACATATATGCCTTCCAGATTCTGTAGTAGATGAGCCTGGAGGCCAGCTTCCTAGCATTAACCAGAGTGGATAGGACTGGCCCCAAAAGTCCACGGCTCTTCAGAATGTGGGTCTCAACAGCCAAATCATCAAATTCAGACTTCGTAAGGCAGGGTGGAATATTGGACCCTGTGAGAGTAGATCTGGGCGTAGCGGAAGAACCCAAGGTCTTCCTTCTGCCATCTTTACGATCTCCACATATTAAGATAGTCTGGACCAAGCCGGCGCCACCAGAATTACCGGCTTCATTTCCCTTTTGACCCTCCGAAGGAATCGCAGGAGAAGCGGAACTGAAGGGAACGCATAGATCAGAGAGTACTGATCCCTAAGGCATGTGACCCTTGTGCTAGTGGATCCTTTGCTCTTAATACAAAGCTGTCCAGTTTTCTGTTGAACTTGAAAGCCAACTGGTCATCCGGGGTACCCCATTGCCGACATATGGCCTGAAAAATGTTGGGGTGTAGAGACCATTCTCCTGGACACAGCTGCTGGCATCTTAGGAAGTCTGCCTGTAAATTTTCTGGAATAAAGACCGCAGACAGTCAAGGAACGCCTTTCTGCCCAATAAAACACGTGATTCACCTTTTTGGACATCCAGACTCCTGATGCCTCCTTGGTGATTGATATAGGCCACTGCTGTAGCATTGTCAGACTGTATCCGGGCAGGGCAACCTTGAAACCTGTAAGTCCATACTCTGAGGGCTAGACGAATTGCACGAATCTCCAGAATGTGGATGGGCAAGAGTCCTTCGGCTCTGGACCATCTTCCGTGAGTGGAAGCTTCTTCCAGAACCGCTCCCCAGCCTATTAGGCTGGCATCTGTAGTTACGATGTTCCAAGTAACTGGGACAAAGGATTTTCCTTCTAGTAGATTTTTGCTCAGCAACTATCAATTGTGGCTCTGGCGTACCCATGGTGATAGGCACATTGGAAGATCCAAGGCTCAAACTCATTTGTTCCAGGCCAAAAGAATGCTTCTCTGTAAGGGCCTTGAGTGAAACTGGGCATAAGGAACATCCTCTGAGACCACCATTTTCCCTAACAGTCCCATGCATAGTTGAATGGAAGGATCTTTCCTTGCTATGACTACCCGGACCAAATCCTTTATGGCTTTGGCTTTTGACCTGGGTAAAAATACTGTTTTGGATTGTGTCTATGACCATACCCAAATATTCCAGCCTTTTTAGGGGCTGTAAGGAGGATTTTTCTGGATTGAGGATCCAGCCTAGGTACTCCACTGTGCTGAACACATTGCGGTCTAGTCATGCTACAGACGTTACTATGAGTAGCAAATCGTCCAGATAGGTTCTCACTGTTATGCCCTGAACCCTTAGAATTTTTGTGAACACTCGACGTGCGGTAGCAAGACCGAAAGGTAGGTCCATGAATTGGAAGTGGCGCTGATCCACCGCCAACCTTAGAAACTTTTAGTGAGCCGAAAATATTGGCACATGTAAATATGCACCTTTTGATGTCTATTGATGCCAGGAATTCTCCCTGAAGGGTTGAAACCAGTGAGCGGATTGACTCCATGTGGAAAGAGAGCGAATATTTAGAAACTGATTCAGGTCTTTTAGCTCTAGAATAGATCTGACATCCCCGTTTGGTTTTGGAACGTAAAGAGATTTGAGTAGAACCCGGAGCCTTGCTCTTCTAATGCTACTTCTATAAGTACCCCTTGGGATAACAGACGTTCTAAGGCTAGAAACGTGTGCCCCTCTTTTTTCTGGATCCTTGGAGACTCTTGACCTTAAGAAATAAGATGGCAGAAGCTCCCGAAACTCCAGCTTGTAACCCAGAGACACTGTGGAGGTTACCCATTTGTCCTGAATCTCTTCCCGCCAGGCGCCTACAAACTGCAGCAGCCTTCCCCCCACTCGGCCAAGCGGGCGCCTCTTCATAAGGAGACTTTGGGGTTCTACTTACCAGATCTTGGACCCCAACAATTCTTTTGGGCTTGGCCTTGGGCCATTCCCCTAGTATTGCTACAGGGGCTGGGAAAAGTTTTTAACCGGTAACAACGTGTTCACCTGCTTAATTTGTTCCTTGAGGAACTGGCATATGCCAGTTGCTGCGACTGCAGGTTGAACCACAGAGCCAGCCACAGAAAGAGGCTTTAAACAAAATTTCCAGCTTTTTATCAGTTTTATCAGTTGGCTCTTTGAACCCCTGAGCATTGTCCACAGGACAGGCTTTTATTCACACAGGAAATGGCAGCATCAATTGCTGGCACCCCCCATTTCTTGGTAAACTTTTCCTCAACTGGATAAAGCATGGAAAATCTCTTAGGAAGAGAAAATAGTTTATCTGGGTGAACCCAGTCCTCATACAATTTCTCCAGCAAGGGATGAATTGGGAAGATATACGTAGCCTGTGGGGATTTCCGACATCCCATGGAGGAAACGGAGGATATGGCAGCCTCACCAGAGGGCAATTTTGTATGTGGTACGCACCAACTCTGTATAATATTGCACCTTCGCTTTGAGGGCCTGAGAGGCAGAAGAGAGCGTCTCCTCTTCCCCTGAATCGTCCGACTGCTCCTGATCCCCATCCCCGAATAGGGATACTTCCTCATCAGAATGCTGATCCGATAGGGAACCCAGAGCAGAGGAAGGGGATCTACCCCTTTGCTTTCTGCTACTTTTCAAGGAAGCTGTGATAAAAGTAGTAATCCTTCCTTCTAAACCATCCAATGCAGGGGTACAGACTCATCCTGTGAGGCTGTCTCCAGTCTTTTGGGGGGGGGGGGGGGGATGATATCCTGCAGGCATGCCCATAACACGTAGAATTTGGCAGTGATTTCATATTGCCTCTTTTACCTGCCCCTGAAGCCCTCCTTAGGGGGAGACATAGTCCTAAGCTGCGAAAGCAGAGGTACTAGTACAAATGCAATCACTGCTGTACCTTAGTCTTGCAATATTAACATTAACTCAGTCTGCACAACCTGATACTGAGTAGGTGTCTTAGGTATGCCTGGATCCAAATCCACTGAGAAGCTTACTGCCCACAGCTCTGTGTCCCACCGCTTACAGGGACTCCAGCGTTCTGGACTTTTAAACATAGCCGCCTAGTCAGTGAGCCAATGAGGGGAGAGAGGGGACAGGGCAGAACCCCCGCTCGCTGTCTGAATAGAGACAGAGCAGCAGCTCAGCTGCCCCCATAGCAAGCTGCTTGCTGTGGGGGCAAGAGGGAGAGGCCAGGAGTGCTGGTGAGGGACTCCGAGAAGAGGAGGATCTGGGCTGCTTGGTGTAAAATTGCTGCACAGAGCAGGTAAGTATGATAACATGTTTGTTATTTTTAAGTGAAAAGAGACTTTAGTATCATTTTAAGTTAATTTTAGGGCGTACAATGGCAATTTAACAGCAACAAGCTTTTGTACCCTAAATTTTCTATAGGCAACACTTCAAAAGCCTCTGCATGTCATCAGTTTGTAGTTAACCATCAATAATTACCCTATTATAATAGGAGGGCTGTAAATATCCCAAGGGTGTGTGGAAGTGGTTGCTTCCGTTTGACAGCTGACAAGTCACCATGTCAGATTTATGTTTTGGGCTGCTTTACAGTGTGCCTGTTTATGACATTTATCAGTGGCAGTGAAAGGATTAAATATAAAGGTATGATCTAAAATTGTAATTCCCACCCCCCTTAGAACCTAAAGGGCTTTAGTTCTGTTTTAATCTTTGTCTTATCAGATCGTATGCCTCCAGCTTTAAATGGTGCTAGTGGCACTTTAGATGCTTGTATAATTTCAAAGCTTCATGTCCTTGGCGTGTTGAGTGAGATGTGGACTCGCTGTTTGAAATGTTACTACAGGAATGTATTCAGAGCCACTGGCACTGTTACAGAGAATATTCCTTTAGGGCAAATAAAGATATAGATATTGAATATATACAGTATGGCATATGCTAACACTATCGCAAAAAATAGGGCAGATGCCCAGCAGTTGATATAAAGTGAACCCAGACAGTATGCTAGCACTATGCAACTCACAGCTTTACCAGCTATTCACTTAGCATATCGAAAGTATGTAATGCATAATATAATTTTTTTTTTTTACTTTTATGCCTACTACTCCAGTGCAGTTGAATTGGTCTAGCAAACACCTTTTTAAACAAAATGCATTGTTTTTCATATAACGTTGAGCACATTTCATGTAAAAATACTGCAATACTGTGTAGTTCAGGTTAGAAAAATTATAGTTGGTTTAATCAGTTAAAGGTATTTGCAGAGGTTTGCACAGTTTAAGCTCTGTCAGCATACAGAGGGTAAAATAAGTATTGAACACGTCACCATTTTTCAAAATCCATACATACAAAGAAACCAAAACAAAGAAGTTCAGACGTTACGTTATGTGTAATAAAATGCATTGGCACAGAGAAAAAAATATTGAACGCATATGAAGAAAGGGAAGTGCAAAAAGCCATGAAAAGCTAAGACACCAGCTGAAATCAGTTATTACAACGCAATCCTGCCCCTTTTCATTGCAAATTAATATCAGCTGGTTCAATCTCAACTTTAGTTGCAAAACATACTGACGGCATTGGTTACAGAAGGATTTCTAAGCTTCGAAATGTTCCAGTAAGCACTGTTGGGGCCATATTCCGGAAATGGAAAGAAATGGCCATGACCAGGTGCACCTTGCAATGTGTCTGACAGAGGAGTGAAAATGAATATCAGAAGAGTTGTCCAAGAGCCAAGGACCACTTGTGGAGAGCTTCAGAAAGACCTGGAATTAGCAGGTACAATTTTTTCCAATAAAACCATAAGTAATGCACTCAACCGCCATGGCCTGTATGCACCTTCACCATGCAATACTCTTGCATGGACTCTATACATTGCTGAAGAAAAAGCACTTTGAAGCTCATTTAAAGTTTGTTGCACAACTTTTAGACAAGCCTGTGAAATACTGGAAAAATCTAGTCTGGTGAGATGAGACCAAAACTGAACTCTATGGATGCCATAATACACACCATGTTTGAAGGTCAAATGGCATTGCACATCACCCCAAAAAAACCCGAGCCAACAGTGAAGTTTGGAGGTGGGGGACATCATGGTGTGGGGTTGTTTTTCAGCATACAGTACTGGCAAACTTCAAATTTGTTTAAGGCCTCATGCACACGAGACGCAGTTAAACGCGCGTTCAGATGCAGTTGGACAGTTTTTTCAACTGCACCTGAACTCATTCAATGTTATCCTATGTGTCCATGCACACAGTCTCGTTTTTTTCCGTTTATATGCAGTTGCGTTTAATCTCGTTTTTCCAGAAGCAAAAAAATGCGTTCAGAAACAAAAATTTCTGCGTTTCAGACGCAAAACGCGGCAAAACGCCGCTACCGCGTTTAGCCGCGTTTGCGTTTATATGCGTTTTTAAAGGTGACCCTTTTTTTTACATTAAAAATCTCAAAAATGATTGCAAATGATGAAAAACCATTAGAAAAATATTTTAAACAATTGCAATTTCAAGTGGACAATCCACAACTTGTGGCAAGTGACGTGGCAAGTGGACAATCCACAACTTGTGGCAAGTGACATGGCAGGTGGCAAGTGATGTGGCAAGTGGACAATCCACAACTTGTGGCAAGTGACGTGGCAGGTGAAGTGGCAAGTGATGTGGAAAGTGGACAATAGACAACTTGTGGCAGGTGACGTGGCAAGTGACCTGGCAGGTGACGCGGCAAGTGACTTGGCAGGTGACGTGGCAAGTGGAAAATCAACAACTTGTGGCAGGTGACTGGCATGTGACGTGGCAAGTGGACAATCCATAACTTGTGGCAAGTGACATGGCAGGTGGCAAGTGATGTGGCAAGTGGACAATCCACAACTTGTGGCAAGTGACGTGGCAGGTGAAGTGGCAAGTGACGTGGAAAGTGGACAATAGACAACTTGTGGCAGGTGACGTGGCAAGTGACTTGGCAGGTGACGTGGCAAGTGGAAAGTCAACAACTTGTGGCAGGTGATGGGGCAAGTGATGTGGCAAGTGGACAATCCACTTGTGGCAGGGGATGTGGCAAGTGACGTGGCGAGTGGACAATCCACAACTTGTGTCAGGTGACGTGGCAAGTGGACAATGCACAACTTGTGGCAGGTGATGTGGCAAGTGATGTGGCAAGTGGACAATCCACTTGTGGCAGGTGACGTGGCAGGGGACGTGGCAAGGGACGTGGCAAGTGGACAATCCACAACTTGTGGCAGGTGTTGTGGCTGGTGACGTGGCAAGTGGACAATCCACATCTTGTGGCAGGTGACGTGGCAGGTGACGTGGAAAGTGGTGTGGCAAGTGGACAATCCACAACTTGTGGCAGGTGATGTGGCTGGTGACGTGGTAAGTGGACAATCCACAACTTGTGGCAGATGGCATGGCAGGTGACGTGGAAAGTGGACAATCCACATCTTGTGGCAAGTGACGTGGCAGGTGATGTGGCAAGTGACGTGGCAAGTGGACAATCCACAACTTGTGGCAGGTGATGTTGCAAGTGATGTGGCAGGTGATGTGACAAGTGGACAATCCACATCTTGTGGCAAGTGACGTGGCAGCTGACGTGGCAAGTGACGTGGCAGGTGACGTGGCAAGTGGACAATCCACATCTCGTGGCAAGTGACGTGGCAGGTGATGTGGCAAGTGACGTGGCAAGTGGACAATCCACAACTTGTGGCAGGTGACGTGGCAGGTGATGTGGCAAGTGACGTGGCAGCTGACGTGGCAAGTGGACAATCCAAAACTTGTGGCAGGTGACGTGGCAAGTGACGTGGCAGGTGACGTGGCAAGTGATGTGGCAAGTGGACAATCCACAGCTTGTGGCAAGTGACGTGGCAAGTGGACAATCCACAACTTGTGGCAGGTGACGTGGCAGGTGACGTGGCAAGTGAACAATCCACAACTTGTGGCAGGTGACGTGGCAAGTGACGTGGCAAGTGACGCGGCAAGTAGACAATCCACAACTTGTGGCAGGTGATGTGGCAAGTGACGTGGCAGGTGATGTGGCAAGTCACGTGGCAAGTGGACAATCCACAACTTGTGGCAGGTGATGTGGCTGGTGACGTGGCAAGTGGACAATCCACAGCTTGTGGCAGGTGGCATGGCAGATGACGTGGAAAGTGGACAATCCACATCTCGTGGCAAGTGACGTGGCAGCTGACGTGGCAAGTGACGTGGCAAGTGGACAATCCAAAACTTGTGGCAGGTGACGTGGCAAGTGACGTGGCAGGTGACGTGGCGAGTGATGTGGCAAGTGGACAATCCACAGCTTGTGGCAAGTGGACAATCCACAACTTGTGGCAGGTGACATGGCAGGTGACGTGGCAAGTGAACAATCCACAACTTGTGGCAAGTGACGTGGCAGGTGATGTGGCAAGTGACGTGGCAAGTAGACAATCCACAACTTGTGGCTGGTGACGTGGCAAGTGGACAATCCACAGCTTGTGGCAGGTGGCATGGCAGATGACGTGGAAAGTGGACAATCCACATCTCGTGGCAAGTGACGTGGCAGGTGATGTGGCAAGTGACGTGGCAAGTGGACAATCCCCAACTTGTGGCAAGTGACGTGGCAAGTGGACAATCCACAACTTGTGGCAGGTGCCGTGGCAAGTGACACTGCAAATGCAAGTGTACAACTGCTCTCTATGCTGCTGCTGCTCACTCTGATCAAAATAGCAGAAATAGTTAAAAAAAAATGCTTTGAGAGCTTGGGGAGGGTCTACATGATGTTATCTTTATAAACGCGTTTAAACGCAAACGCGTCTAAACGCGGCATGCAAAACGCGCGTTTCTGCTTTTTTTTAACAGAGGTTTCATCTGCGTCTCGTGTGCATGAGGCCTAAGGAAGGATAAATGAAAAATGTACCACGACCTTCTTGATGATAAATCTGCCTTCTACCAGGATGATGAAGATGAAATGAGGGGTGGACATTTCAGCAAGACAATGATCCCAAACACAAAGCTAAGGCAACTATCAATTGGTTTGAAAGAAAATAAACCTTCTAATTTGGCCCAGCCAATCACCTGACTTGAATCCAATCGAAAATCTATGGAAAGAACTAAAAGATCATAATTTATAGAAGAGGCCCCATGGAACCTTCAAGATTTGAAGACTGGAAGAATGGGCCAAAATCACACCTAAGCAATGCATACAACTAGTTTCTCCATACAGGTGGCGTCTTGAAGCTATCATTACCAACAAGAGTGTGTACGGAGTATTAAACATTTCATTTGGCGTGTTCAATAACTGTTCCCTGTGCAATTTAATTTTATTATACATAACTTCTTTTCTAAACTTGTTTTTTTTGTTTCTCTGTATGAGTTGCTACCAAAATGTGGTGAAACTTTCATGTCCATAGCACCTTTAGTGTCCATTCACACAGGGGCAACTTTGGATGCAACTTCAAGTCTCCCCTAGTCGCGCTACATGAAAAAATCAATGTATGTGAATGGATCTGTCTTAATGCACACTACTGCAGTCGCTCCGACTTCAGAAAAGGTTCCTTTACTACTTCAATCCAACTTCTAGGGGACTTGCACCCATAGAATCGAAGTTGCCTCCAAGTCGGATCTCCATCTATATTGAAGCAGGAAAATAAATTACAGTACCTGCCCGCGAGAATGTGTTTCCAGCTCGATCCCATCGCACTTGGTCTCTGTGACATGGTACTGTACATCTTGCACTGGCTGCAATAGGAAAAACACATTTTCCTACTGCAGCGAGCGTGAGAAAGAAGCGATAATGTTGCCTCTAATAATAAAAACCGACATGGTTTCCCCTCCAAGGGCAAACCAGGCCCTTAAGTCTGGTATGGGTTTTAAGGGGAACCCCTACGCTGAAAAAAGGGCGTGGGAATCCCCCCAAAAGCCATACCAGACCCCTATCCTAGCACGCAGCCCAGCCGGTCAGGAAAGGGGGTGGGGATGAGCGAGCCCCCCCCCCCCCCCCCCCCGAACCATACCAGGCTGCATGCCCTCAACGTGGGAGGTGGGTCCTTTGTGGAAGGGGGGCAGCCTCCCCACCCTAAAGGACCTTGTCCCCATGTTGATGAGGACAAGGGCCTCCTCCCAACAACCATGGCCGTTGGTTGTCGGGGTCTGTGGGCGAGGGCTTATCGGAATCAGGGAGTCCCGTTTAAGGGGGCCCCCAGATCCTGGCCCCGCACCCTATGTGAATGAGTATGGGGTACATTGTACTCCTACCCATTCAACTGTGGGAAAAACACACTAGACAGGTTTTTAAAGTAATTTATTAGGCAGCTCCGGGGGTCTTCTTCCGACTTCTCTGCTCGCTCCGGCCTCTTCTGGTGCCCTCAGGTGAATGGGTACGATGTTCATTCACATAGGGTGGGGGGCCGGGATCTGTGGGCTCCCGGATTCCGATGAGCCCCACGCCTGCAGACCCCGACAACCAACGGCCAGGGTTGTCGGGAAGAGGTCTTTGTCTAAATCAACATGGGGACAAGATGCTTTGGGGGGGGGCTGCAGAGTGCCCCCCTTCCCCAAAGTACCCACCCCCCCATGTTGAGGCCATGCGGCCTGTTACAGATCAGGAGGGGGGGTGGCGCTGGACCTGGTATGCTCTTGGAGGGGAACCCATGCCGGTTTTATATTTAAAATTTGGCGTGGAGTTCCCCCTCGAGAGCTGATTATTCTGTGATTGGCCACAGCCAAAGTGGCCTAGCCTGGGGGCGACTCTGTGTTGTTGCCCCAAGTCGTGTTGAAGTCGCCCCAAGTCACACTGTGATTCATACTCTAATTGTGTCCAAGTTGCCTCCCAAAGTCACGCTGGAAGTCGTGATGCCCGTGTGAATGGACTCTTAGAAATATATTTACCTAAACAAGTCACCATTTTTCTAATACTTTTTACCTGCGGTAAATAAGGCATCCTACAGCATTCACTGATAATGTTACGCTGTGTAAAATGATACCAAACATGTCACGCTTCAAAATTTGTGTCAGCTCGTGGAATGGGCGACAAACTTTTACCCTTAAAAATCTCCATAGGTGATGTTTAAAAAATTCTACAGGTTGCATGTTTTGAGTTAGATGTCTAGGTCTAAAATTGCTCTCGCTCTTAACGGTGATACCTCATGTGTGGTTTGAACACAGTTTTCATATGCGGTCGCTTCTGCACATGAGCTTGGCGGGATGGGACATGTTTAACCACTTCAGCCCCGGACCAATTAACAGCCTAAGGACCAGAGGTCTTTTTACAATTTCGCACTGCACTGCTTTAACTGGTAATTGCGCGGTCATGCAATGTTGTACCCAAACAAAATTTGTGTCCTTTTCTTCCCACAAATAGAGCTTTCTTTTGATGGTATTTGATTGCCTCTGCGATTTTTATTTTTTGCGATATAAATGGAAAAAGACCGAAAATTGACAAAAAATATTTTCTACTTTTTGTTATAAGAAAAATCGAATAAACTCAATTTTAGTCATACATTTAGGGCAAATTTATTCAGCCACATGTCTTTAGTAAAAAAAAAATGTCAATAAGCGTATATTTATTAGTTTGCGCAAAAGTTATAGCGTCTACAAACTAGAGTACATTTTCTGGAATTTACACAGCTTTTAATTTACGACTGCCTATCTAATTTCTTGAGGTGCTAAAATGGCAGGGCAGTACAACCCCCCCCCCCCCCAAATTACCCCATTTTGGAAAGTAGACACCCCAAGGAAGTTGTGGAGAGGCATGTTGAGCCCATTGAATATTTTTTTTTTTTTTGTCCCAAGTGATTGAATGACACAAAAAAAAAGTTTACAAAAAGTTGTCACTAAATGATATATTGCTCACACATGCCATAGTTATATGTGGAATTGCACCCCAAAATATATTCTGCTGCTTCTCCTGAGTACGAGGATACCACATATGTGGGACTTTTTGGGAGTCTAGCTGCGTACGGCACCCCGAAAACCAATCACTGCCTTCAGGGTTTCTAAGGGTGCAAATTTTTGATTTCACTCCTCACTACCTATCAGTTTCGAAGGCCATAAAATGCCAAAATAGCACAAACCCCCCCCCCCCCCAAATGACCCCATTTTGGAAAGTAGACACCCCAAGCTATTTACCGAGAGGCATGTTGAGTCCATGAAATATTTTATATTTTGCCACAAGTTGCATTGCCTTCCGGATTTAAATATAAAATGCTACCAAAAAAAACTGTTAGCGATCGCAGGGATCAGGCCTGACTCTGCGATCGCTGCAGTTATGTGTTTAGTGTTTAGTGTTTTGTAAGTGACAGTGATCGATCGATACTGCACTTGGGTGGGCTGGGCAGAGGGGCAAAACGCAGGTGCCAGCAGGTATCTGGGCTGATCCCGCTAACAATGTGTTTTTTGGAACCCTAAACTGCTGGGGATGCTAGTATAGATCTGATCAGATCAGATATTGATCTGTTCAGATTCTATACCACTACGGGAGGTTTATGCTTTGCGTGTGGGTGTTAGCGGTACTGGCACTAACCTAGCGCTGCCTGGGGCGACGCAGACCCTGACCCTAAAACCTAATTGATATCACCCGCCGGGGGTGATCAGGGGGTTAAACCTTTATTGGGTAATAAATGGTGGGTGCCCTGATGCTATAAAAAGCAAACTAACTAGAGTCACCCGTAACACTTATACGGTGATCACTGGTGAAAGAATTAACTAGGGGCAATCAGGGGGTTCAGATTTTTATTAGGTAGTATATGGGGGTCCCTGGCGCTATATAAAAACCTGACGGGGAACCTAAATAACTAACTGGCTAACCAGCGTCACCAGTGACACTTATACTGTGATCGCTGGTGAAAGGGTTAACTAGGGGCAATCAGGGGGTTAAAACCATTATTAGGTAGTATATCGGGATACCTAGCGCTATAAAAACCTGGCGGTGAACCTAAAAAAATAACTAGCTACCTAGCGACACTAATGCAGCGATCAGAAAAAGGATCCCTTAGTGACACTGGCAAAAGGGGGTGAAAGGGTTAACTCTAGGGGAAATCGGGGGGGTTAAACCTTTATTGGGGGGTGGTAGGGGGCTACCCTGGACCTAACACGAACTGCCCTGACAGTTTTTACTTTTACAACAGTGATCAGTAAATAAATGATCACTGCAATCAGTGACACTGTGACTGGGGGGGGGGGGGATCGGGGGGGGGTTTGTATGCCTGTGTGTGCCTACATGTCAGCGTAGTGTTGGTGCACACTTACTTTCTGTCTTCTCCTCGTAGTCCGGTCAAAAAGACCACCCCGAGGAGAATGACATCACTTCCTCCCTGCCTGTGTATACAATACACAGTGGGAGGAAGCTTCTCATTCGCCAGGAGCGATCGAGAGGGGATGGCCAGAAACCAATGGCCATCCCCTCATCCCGGATCGCTCCTGAAGCAAAACGGACCACCGTATCCAGCGGGAGGGGGTCCGATCGGACATGTACGTGCTTGTGCCTGTACGTGCCATTGCAATGACGTACATTGGCAATACGGCGGTCCTTAAGTGGTTAAAAGAAACCTTTTTTATTATGACTTATTTTAACTTTTTATTTTTACTGTTCTTTTAACCACATAAGGACCAGGCATCTTTTTCAGACTCAGTGTTTACATGTTTAAAAAGTTTTTTTTGCTAGAAAATGACTTTACTAAAAATTACTAAAAAAATATATAATGTTTGGGGGTTCTAACACTAGAGACCCGCTCGTGGACTGGCGTCAAACATTTACCCTTAAAAATCTCCATAACCAACATTTTGCGTTAGCGGAGGTCTATGGCTAGAATTATTGTTCTCGCTCTACCGATCGTGGTCTCGCATGTGTGGTTTGTCTACCGTTTTCATATGCGGCACTACTCATGTATGCATTCGCTTCTGCGCGCAAGCTCGTTGGGACGGGGTGTTTTAAAAAAAAAAAAATAATAATTCTTATTTATTTTACTTGATTTAATTTATTTTTACACTGTTTTAAAAAAAAAAAAATGGATCGCTTTTATTCCAGTTACAAGGAATGTAAACATCCCTTGTAATAGAAAAAAACATGACAAGTCCTCTTAAATATGAGATCTGGGGTCAAAAAGTCCTCAGATCTCATATTTGGACTTAAATGCAATAAAAAAAAATCATTTGAAAAAATGTTCCTTTTAAGAGGTATGGGTGGAAAGGACGTTTTGACATCGCTTCCGCCCTCCTATGGTATAAAGACAAGTGGGGGCCATCTTAGCCTCACTCGTCTCCATACCCAGCACAGTAAAGGACCAGATCGTCTCCGCCGCTACCGATGGCTCCGGTAAGTGGTGGGGGGGGTGGCCCCTCTCCCGCCGCCGATAATGGTGATGTCGCGGCGAACCCGCCACAGAGACCACCATTATCGTAAACAGCACCACCTTGTGTAAGGATGGATATTTCGGTTGTGGCAGCAGCTACTGCCGGTACTGAGATATCCCTCTTCAAAGTACCGATGTATATATACAGGAGGCAGTCCTTAAGTGGTTAAAAATTGTCACATTTATACATCCCTTGTAATAGAAAAACGCATGACAGGACTCTTTTTAAATTTGGGGTCAAAAATACTTTTTTTTTTTTAATTTTTTTGCTTTTATATGAATTTTTACGTTTGAGTTAAGCCACCCAGGGCTTTTATTAGCGCTTTTAAATTTATTACCCTTTGGGATGCACTGGCTAAATACCCTTATTTAATATGCTCGTAAAACACACCCATTTTTCCTTTAGTGTTCTTTGTTCCTAGGATTTTATCCCATGTAGTATCTTCACACAAACTGAATAAGCTGCCCAATTTTTTGATAAATGGTATTATATAATACAATTTTGGTATTTTACTAGATGCTGACCGCCGGCTGTCAAATGACGGCCAGGCGGCGCACCTTTTGTGGCGGGAGGCCGTCATATGACGGCCTCCCGTTTTAACAGGTAATGCGCGCGATCGTGCGCGCGCATCCCTGTTTCTTCGGTGGCGGCGTGTCACGGAGACACCACTCGCCACCGAAGGGGGTGAAAAGCCATTGGTTATGGCTGTTTACCACGTGATCGGCCGTGATGAAGTCACGGCCGTTTACAGATGGTCACACCCCGACTGTGCACGGCGCATGCGCGTGATCGTGAGCGCGCTGCACGTCGGTGGCGGCGTGTTTCCCGGGAACACTGCTTGTCACCGACGCTGGTAAATAGCCATTGGCCGGCTGTTTACCCACATGATCGGCTGTGATCCTTTCACAGCCGATCACTAAAATGTAAACAAACCGCGGTAACGAGATGTTACCGGGTTCTCCTCCTCACACACCGATCGTGTTTGAGGAGGAGATTGCGGTAACATCTCGTTACCGCCTACAGTGTACACCAATCATACTGATTGCCGCCCCCCCCCCAATAAAGAGGACCTGTCACCACCCCTCATTGTACCTGTCAATCACAGTCCATCAGAGTACCTGTCACAGCCCATCAGAGTATTTGAGTACCTGTCACAGCTCATCTGAGTACCCGAGTACCTGTCCCGGCCCATCAGAGTACCCGAGTACCTGTCGCGGCCCATCAGAGTACCCGAGTACCTGTCGCGGCCCATCAGAGTACCTGTCGCGGCCCATCAGAGTGCCCGAGTACCTGTCTCCAGCCCATGTCTCATAGAATATACGTTGGGGTGTTTGCTTTTCAAAATGGGGTCATTTTGTGGGTAATTTCACTGTCCTGGTGGTCCAGGACCTTCAAAAGTGTGATGGGTAGGAATGAAATGAGATGTGTCATTTATGCTCCTAGAACGCCTGAACGTACTACTTCAATGTTCGGCCTCTCTATGTGGCCAGGCTGTGTAAAAGTCCTACACATGTGGTATCACCATACTCTGGAGGAGTAGCAGAATGTGTTTTGAGGTGTAATTGTTGCTATATACATGCTATGTGTTAGAAATAGCTTATAAATTGACAATTTTGTGTAAAAAAAAAAAAAAAAAATACATTTTAATTTTTTTCCACATATTCTAAAAACTTCTTGGAAAAAAATTAACCATTCAAAAGACTCATTATGCCTCGCAGATTATACGTTGGGGTGTTTGCTTTCCAAAATGGGGTTATTTTATGCTAAATTCCATTGTCCTGGTACTCCAGGGCCTTCAAAAGTGTAATAGGTGGTTGAGAAATGAGATGCGTCATTTTTGCTCGTAGAATGTCTGAAGGTACTACATCAATGTTGGTGCTCTGTATGTGGCCAGGCTGTGTAAAAGTCTCACACATGGTATCGCCGTACTCGGGAAGAGTAGCAGAATGTATTTTGGGGTGTAATTTGTTGTATGCATATGCTGTGTGTGAGAAATAACCTGATAATATGACAATTTTGTAAAAAATAAATAATCTTAATTTTGCAAAGAATTGTGGGGAAAAATTACAACTTAAAAAAACTTACCATGCTACTTAATACCTTGAAATGTCTACTTTGTAAAAAGGGGTCATTTGGGGGGTATTTGTACTTTCCTGACTTGTTAGTGTCTCAAGAAATGAGGTACACCTGACGTACTGAAGGCCTGATCAGAAGTGATCAATTTTCAGTGATTGGCACCATAGTTTGTAGACTCTATAACTTTCACAAAGACCAAATAATATATACTAATGTGGGTTATTTTTACCAAAGATATGTAGCAGTATAAATTTTGGCCAAAATTTATGAAGAGAAATTACTAATTAGCCAAAATGTATGGCAGAAACAAAGAAAGGCTTTTTTTTTATACAAAATTTACGTTTTATTTATAGCACAAAAAATAAACCCACTAGTGATTAAATACCACTAAAAGAAAGCTCTATTTGTGTGGAAAAAAGGATGCAAGTTTCATATGGATACAGTGTTGGATGACCGAGTGTCATTCAAACTGTGAGAGCGCTGAAAGCTGAAAATTGGTCTGGTCAGGAAGGGGGTGTAACTGCACTGTATTGAGGTGGTTAATTTGGTAAAATATATAAGACAAGGTTGTACCAGGTAAATAGATACCCAGCATGCCAAACCTTAAATTTGCGTTTGCCTGTGAAATGGTAACAAACTTCCGTACACTATATTTTCCATAGGTAAAGGCCACCTATAGGTCATTAGCGTTATGGAGGAGGTCTGGTACTGGAAATATTGTTCTCACTCTGGCATGCACGGTGATATGTAACATATCGCAATCAGCTTTTTTACGTTTCTGGGTGAGGGGGCCCTCAAAGAAGTTGGGAGGGGGGATTTTATGTGCTTGGGTATATCCTTTTTTTTATTTTTTTTAACAATTGGAAAAAAAACATTTTTGTTTTACTTTTTTTTTTTCATCACATGATTTTTTTTGGCAACCGATACAATCCCGGTGACTGCAGCCACTTAGACCGTGTAAACCACACCCCCCAACCCCCCAACAAAACTGAGCACTCAGTGTGGTAGAGTTATAGGGGTGAAGCACAAGGGGCATGTCCTCAAGTTTTGCCAGTGTCCTGTTACCTGAAAGTAATAGCCTATTACTCAGGGTCTATGAATATCAAGCCTGTATCCTGTACTGTACTCCATATTAAATTTGCAGGTAAATCAAAATTCCTTTTTTCTTTAGTTCATCGATGGACATAGCACTCCATTAATGCTGACTATAGGGTTATATTGCCTTCTGAAAGAGTAGGGCCAAGCAGAACAAAAAAAAACTTGGCTACGCCCATGGGCAATCCTCATCTGTAATATATCCCCCTCTCTGCTATAGGCATTCGGTTTGTTTGTCTAGTCAGGAGTAAAGACATAGGTTCCCTCCTGGGATCTTTTGGTCCAAGCAGTTTTTGCTTTTCTCTCCTTGCCTGCATCTTTTTGCCTTTTTTTTTTTCACCTGGGAGAACTACAATCAACTGCCAGGCTGCGAGACGAGCTTTAGTCCGAGATGTGGCATCTCCCCGTGACGTGTGGGCAAAGGCCTAGCAGGAAGCGTCCTCTGCCTTCATCTGCTCAGTCTTTCTCCTCTAATTCTGAGGCTGCTGTGAATGTGGCCCATCCAGTGGGACTTGATACCATGCTCCCTAAACCGTCTGCTAGCAAAGAAGACTCTTCCACAGTCGCAGCAGCAAAGGAAAAAATGCTGGTGGATGCACTTGTTACTGCATTGTGTGAGACTTTAAAGATGGAGGGTGTGGCTGTTCCTTTTGGTGCACACAAGGCATCTCGTGCAGCTAAGGTGTTTCCTTCTCTTCCCTATTTTAACAAATTTGTCTATAATGAGTAACCAAAGCAACTCTTTCTGGTCCCCAAACGTTTTTCATTAAGTTACCTTTTTGAGGAATCCTTGTTAAAGTAGACAAGTCCGTCGTTGGTGGCCCCCTCCGGTTTCCAGGTTGAATAAAGCAACCATGATCCCAGTAGAGGATTTCCCATCCTTGAAAGACCCAGCCAATAGGAAAGCGGAGTCTATGGTGCACGGCATGTTTAGTATGGCAGATTTGGCATTGCGACCGGTCCTGGCCTCAGCTCAGGTGTGTCAGACTCTTAACTGAATGGGCCAAGCTTGTGCCAGGAACTGGGGAATGAGCAAGTTCCCTCTGCTTATGTTGATCTGGCTATTTGGAGACGATCTGGATAAATACATCCAAAGGATCTCTAATGGCAAAAGCTCTTTTACCAGTATTGAAGAATGTCAAACATTTCTCCTTTTAAGCGTGCTTCCTCATCGGTGTCAGGTTCAAGGGGAAGACCCCAAGGGCAGCACCAGGGTCAAAAGAGATCTTGGGGCAGAAAACCCACAAAGCAGAATGCTAAAGCCTCCTTATGAAGGGGCGCCCCCACTCGCTGGGGTGGGAGGGGGAGGCTCCTGCAATTTTCAAAGATCTGGCAGGAACAATGTCAAGACAGATGGGTGGCTTCTTCAGTTTCTCTAGGTTACAAACTAGAGTTCCTGAGAATTTCCTAGTTTTCTAAGATTATCCCAGTTGGTGATATCAGAGGTTCCCTTAGTGGAACAGGGCACAAGTTTTTATTCAAACCTTTTCACGGTTCCAAAACCAAAAGGAGAGGTAAGACCCATTCTAGATCTCAAAGATCTGAATCGGCACTTAAATATCCGATCCTTTTGCATGGAGTCAAACCGATCGGTTGTTTACATCCTGCAAGGAGGGGAGTTTTTGGCTTCAATTGATATCTCCGTGTGCCAATATTTCCCACTTGCCGGAAATTTTGCTGCTTCGAAATAGAAAATCATCATTTTCAGTTTGTCGCCCTGCCATTCGGTCTAGCCACAGAACCACGGGTGTTCTCAAAAATTCTTGCACCTCCTTTAGCCAGATTAAGGGCTCAAGGCATAATGGTCCTAGCCTATTTAGACTATCTACTTTTAATAGATCATTCAGTCTCAGGTCTAAACCGGAGTCTGATCACAGCTGTAAACTACCTGGAATCTCTGGATTGCATACTTAACCTAGAAAAATCCTCCGTTAAAACCATTGCGGAGATTAAAGTACTTGGGGCTGGTCATAGATTCCATACAGAAGAAGGTAGTCTTACTCCAGACAAGAATTAGTTCCATTATAGGATGAATTCAACTTAGCAAGACAAAGTAAAATCCATTCGGCTGTGCATGAGATTGTTGGGGAAAATGGGGGCCTCCTTGGAGGCAGTCCCTTACGCGCAGTTTCACTCAAGACTGCTACAGAACACCATCACTGTCTGGAACAAAAAGATTCAGGCTTTGGATTTTCCAATACACTTGGCTTCTAACGTACGTCCGAGCCTAAATTGGTAGTTGATATCCAGCAACCTCCAAAATGGGAAATCTTTTCTGCCAGTATCCTGGAAAGTGGTGACAACAGATGCCAGGCTTCTAGGCTAGGGTGCAGTCCTGGAAGAAGATTCTGTCCAGGGGAGATGGTCCAAGTTAGAGAGGACCTTGCCTATCAACATTTTGGAGATTCGGGCAGTACGTCTGACCCTAGAATCTTGGACGGTCAGACTACGGGATTGTCCTGTCAGGATTCAATCCGACAATGCCACGGCTGTGGCTTACATCAATCACCAGGGGGGGCATGAGAAGTCGTGCAGTCCCAAAAAGAGGTGAATCATGTTCTAGCTTGGGCAGAACACAACATCCCTTGCCTATCGGCAATTTTCATTCCAGGAATAGAAAATTGGCAGACAGACTACTTGAGTTGCTAACATTTATTTCTGAGGGAATGGTCTCTCTTCACCCCGACATCTTCCTAGCGATATGTCAGAAATGGGGTATTACACACGTAGACCTGTAAGCGTTCAGGTTAAACAACAAAGTCGACAACTTTTGTGTCAAGAACGAGGGATGCACTAGCATGCGGAACAGACGCTTTAGTCTTCCCATGTAATCAGTTTTCACTGATCTATGCATTTCCTCCTGTTCTGCTACTTCCGTGTCTTCTTCGCACGACCAAGCAGGAACGAAAGGAGGTGATTCTGGTCGCCAGAAGATTTTGGTTTACCGAGATCATAAAGATGGCGGTAGGAGTCCCTTGGAGACCTTCTCGCACACAAGGTCCGGTATTCCATCCTACCTTACGGATGCTAAATTTAATGGTTTGGCTATTGAAACCCACATTCTAAAGGATCGTGGGTTATCTCCTTCAGTAGTGTCTACTTTGATTAATGCCAGGAAGCCGGCTTCCAGAATCTGGAAGGCATATGTTTCTTGGTGTTGATCTAGGGGTTGGCACCCCAGGAAGTATGTCATAGGTAGGATCCTTGATTTCCTACAAATGGGATTCGAGATGAAGCTGGCCTTGAGTGATTTCAAGGGCTATATCTCGGCCTTGTCGGTGTTTTTTTTTTTTTTTCAATGGCCTCTTGATTCCCACTCTGCTGCGTAGCTTTATTCAGGGGTTAACACAGATTATCCCCCCTATCAAGGCACCTCTAAATCCTTGGGATTTAAATTTGGTCTTATCAGCTTAGCAGAATGAGCCTTTGCGGGAAATTTCCTTGGTTCTTTTGACAAGAAAGATAATCTTTTTGGTTGCCATTTCTTCTGCTAGAAGAGTATCGGAACTAGCAGCTCTATCTTGTAAAGAGACATATATTTGGTCATGCATAAGGATAAGTTGGTTTTTGCATCCTCATCCTGAATTCCTACCAAAAGTAGTGATGGGTTTTCATTTAAACCGGGATATTATTCTTCCTTCTTTTTTCCCAGAGCCTCAATCTAGGGAAGAGAAGGCACTACATTCCCTTGATGTAGTAAGAGCAATCAGTCTACTTAAAGGCAACCGCTCAGGTTTGCAAAACAGATGTTTTGTTTATATTGCCAGAAGGTCCAAAAAGGGGACAGGCAGCATCAAAATCTACTATTTCCAAATGGATTTGTCAAGTGATTGTGCAAGCTTACGGCTTAAAGAAGAAAATGCCTCCTTTTCATGTTAACACACTCAATCAGGGCGATTAGTGCCTCTTGGGCGGCGCATCATCAGGCCTCTATGGCTCAGATCTGTAAGGCCGCAACTTGGTCTTCAGTTCATACATTTATCAAATCGATGTTAATGGTCATGAGGATATTGAGTTTGGGGTTTACTGCAGGCTGCCATATGAGTCCTCTGGTCTCCTTTTTGCCCTACTTTTTTGTTGTCTCCCTCCCTTCAGTTGCCATTGCTATGGGACATCCCACATAGTAACTACTATAGCTCTGTCTCCCCTGAAGTATGAAAAT
Organism: Lithobates pipiens; assembly: GCF_037356315.1. Lineage (NCBI taxonomy): Eukaryota > Metazoa > Chordata > Amphibia > Anura > Ranidae > Lithobates > Lithobates pipiens. The sequence goes on along the minus strand of NW_027507758.1, from coordinate 347,626,065 downwards.
AAAACGGGATTTTTAAAATGGCTTAGCTGTAAAAATCCTTTTCTTTGTACATCAGGGGACACAGAGGTCCCTCTCTTCTTGGTATACACTTGTATTGCTTGGCTGCAAAACTAAGGACTCCCAGTAGTGGGAGGGGTTATATAGGGAGTACACTTCTTGCCTTAGGGCGTGCCCGTGTCCATCACCCATCGATGGCCCTATAACCCACATAGTAACTACTATGGCTCTGTGTCCTCTGATGTATATCAAAGAAAAGGATTTTACAGGTAAGCTGTTTTAAAAATCCTGTTTTCTGGGGGGAAAAAGGACATAAATTGTTTGGGTACAACGTTGCATGCCTGCACAATTCAGTTCAATAGACGCCCTGCCGTATCGCAAAAAATGGCCTGGCCATTAAGGGGATATATGCTTCCGGGACTGAAGTGGGTAGCTTCCCTGGCAGTATTCCCGAGTTTGGCTCGGGGTGAGACTTCATTACCATAAGTGGTATTCCCGAGCCAGACTCGGGATCCCATCGAAGGATCCATGTAGGGGGTTTCTTACCTTGTCCCCTGGATCCAGCGATGTCTCCCCGCTGTGATCAGTGAGCCGCCGTGTCTTGCTCGATCTGTCACCGTGCCGAGTTCCGTTCCCTGCGAGCGCTGTGACGCACGGAGATGGAGTTCGGTGCCAAATTCAAAAAGTAAAAAAGATAGTATAGATACAGTATACTGTAATCTTACACATCCCCTTTGTCCCTAGTGGTTTGTCCAGTGTCCTGCATGCAGTTTTATATTATAAATACTGTTCTTTATGCCAGGAAACTGGAGATTGTCCATAGCAACCAAAAAAAATTTCAGTTTGGCGCGTGTCTGGATGTAGCAGGAACAAGACGTGTTCCAGAGGAGCTCCGCAGATCCTGCTACAATCCGCGCCTGGAGAGTCTCCAAACTCTCCCTACAAGGCAACGCACATAACCTGCACCGGCCGGCCGATTGAGGCTTTACAGGGCCGTGACCCACTTTGTGGACCCGCCACCATCTTGAGGCCTACTTCGCCTCTGGCATCCTTGGGCTTGGGTGCCGTGTCGGCGGTCCCTGAGAGAAGGTTAGTCTGTGACTAGGGAAACACTGAGGGATCTATAGAGGCTGAATACAGGCGCCATCTTGCAGCCTACTCTCCCAGGCTCATTCTCCATCCTTGGGTACAGTGTTGTGGCACTGCTGTACCATCCTCCCTGAGCCTTATTCTGTGCCCCAGAGACAACACATTCCCCTCCCTGTGTCACCATCCGTGCCCCAGACAAGCTGCTTTGCCCTCCTTGTGTTTCCCCCCCCCCCCCAATAGAGGCTGTGCTCTGCTGAGGGCCCTGATCCAGAGCAGGAAGCTCATCACCCTTCCACCTTCTATCCCGCAACCAGAACCCAGGCACCTGACTGCTCCCCCCCAGCAAATGACTTCTCCTGTCCCAGGTCACTACCACTGACACAGCTTTCACTCTGCTGCTGATGGGCCACCCTAAGACCCACTGCTCCAAATCCGGTTCAAAATCCCCTTGTGTGCTGGCTGCTGCCTCGTCTACAATGCGGTCCACAGCTACGATGGCATCCGGCACACGGGCGGCCATGGATTCGGGGGAGGTGGGGACTCCCACAGGAACACAGATTCTAGCAGCCATAATGTCCTGTAAAGAAACCGTGACAGCAAAAATCGACTTCTTGACTGTAGATGTCGGTCTCATCCGCCAGGATATGGATAAATTCCGCTCGCGTGTCGCCGAAGTGGAGGACAGGGTCTCCATGGTGAAGTGCACAGTCCGATCAGATTCCAGGGACGCGAAGGCATTGCAGATCCAGGTGAAAGCGCTCCAGGAGCGAGCAATAGATACCAAAAACCGCCTCCGGCGAAACAATATCCACATACTTGGACTCCATGAGAGGGCTGAGGGCCCTAGGCCCGCAGACTTTACTGCGTGGTTCTTGTCCACCCTGTTTGACCTGGGGGAGATGCCGCCTGCCTTTGAAGTGGAGATAGCCCACAGGGTCCCACCGCTCCCTCCGAGGCCTGGGGCACCTCCGCGCCCTTTCCTGTTACGGCTGCTAAATTACCATGACCGCATCCTGGCGGCGGCTTGTACCATGCCTGAAATTTTGTATGAAAATACCAGACTGTTCTTTTTCCTGGACTTCTCTCAGGAAGTACAGCAAATCCTTTACCGATGTAAGACGCCGGCTCCAAGAGAGGAATTCGTTTTGGCCTTTTGTATCCCAGCAGGCTACGAATTACTGATGGTGACAACACTCGGTTTTTTGACACTCTGGAGGCTGCGGCAGCGTGGCTGGATGCCCGCTAACGTTGAACGGTTGGAAGGGAAAAGTGACCGATCAAAGCCAGTAGGAAGTAGCTAAGAATTCCTCTTCTTCTTTAAAAGAATTGACTCTAGCTGACTCCCAGCACTAATTGCTCTTTGTCCCCAGCCCTTTCCTCCCCGCTACATCCCAATTTACCAATGCTGAATGTGTTTTGCCTCGTGTTGCTGGCTAGACTGCTTTTTACTCCTGCCTAAGGAGCTACAATGAATGCCACGGACTTACCCCACTTTTGTTTGAAAGCGCCCCCTGTTTACCCCCCCCCCCCCCCACACACACATGGATTCTCCTCCCGAAACCGAGACGGACTCTCTTGGGAAGGACTGTATCCACCGTTGGCCCTGCGGCCCAACATCCAAGGGTTCCAGCGACCTAAGGATTCTATTTTTTGTTTTTTTTCTCTAGTTATGGGACAAAACCCTACATCGGTTTGTATGGCTCTCTGGCCTATTTTTTTGGACACTGAACTTGGTTCTCATGATGTTTGGGTAGGGTGTTAAATGTTTAGGGGAGAGGGTTTTTTCTGCCTTAAAGTCATAAGTACTGTGCTTCTCAGGTGCTGTTGATTATGTGTACCAAATTTGGGTTTGTTCGCATATATTGGTCAGTTAGGATCATCCTGCTTATGTTTCCCCCTGGTGTTCCATGATGGCTCCCTCAGATGCTGAGTCGCTGACCATTATATCATGGAACGTCAGGGGACTCAAATCCAAATACAAACGTTTGCTATTATTCCAATATTTAAAACTACATAGCCCTCATATAGTGCTGCTACAAGAAACACACTTAACTGGTAGTAATGTTCTGGCTCTGAAAAAACCCTGGGTGCAAAGGGCGCTTTATGCCACCCATTCCTCATATTCTCAAGGGGTGTCTATACTAATCAGCAAACGAGTGCCATGTGCAATTCATGAGATTCATCTAGATCCCCAGGGGAAATTTTCTATGGTGTTGTTGAGCATCTATAGCAAGAAATATGTCATTGTGAACGTCTATCTGCCTCCTCCGAGCCAGGTACACATTCTGTACGCAATATATAAAAGGCTGGCACCGCATTGTCCGGCGTGTGTCCTGGCCATGGGAGATTTTAATGCCACATTGTTCCGTGATCTAGATAGACCCTCCCTGCAATCTACCTTCAATTCTGATCTTGGTACGTGGGCCCAGGCAGCCGAATTCCAAGAGGTATGGTGGTGGCTCCATCTCCAGGATAGAACGTATTCCTGTTTCTCATCTACAATTAAAAAATCCTCCCGAATTGATTTGGCCTTTGCTAATGATATCCTCCTGGCCAACGTCCAGGAAGCCAGTTACCTTCCTTCTGGCCTATCGGATCACCATCCCCTTAAACTTACTATTAGGGTCACCAAGACAAGGCGTAAAGCCCTTTGGAGGTTACAACCCCATTGGATCAACAATGTGACAGTCCATGATAGTTTCTCCCTCCTTGCAGGACTACTGGGTGCACAATGCGGGGTCAGCCTCCCTGGAGATGACATGAGATGCTTCCAAAGCCCACTGCAGGGGGCAGTATATTTCTGCAGTGGCGGCTGTTAGGGCGGAACTTGGGGACAAGGTCTCTGACCAGCAGCATAAAGTTGAGGAGGCTTTGAATTAATACTTTGCCTTGGCAACGGTCCCCAACATTGAGCACCTTTCATCACTTAGGCGAGAACTGCATCTTCATGTTTCAGACACCACCATGCTTGGTATACAAGATAGCCATCAGAAATATTTTGAACATGGAGATAAGAACAGCAAACTACTATAGATGCTGGCACAGCAGGACAGGCCCTTAGCGGTTATACCAGAAATACTAAAGCCAGAGGGAACACTAGTTCTCCGCAGGATATTCTACCTGCTTTCACCAGGTTTTATGCGCCTCTGTGTGTCTCCTCACTCCCTGATGGGTTTGACCCCACACCTATGACCTCTATGTTGGACACGCTGGCACTGGGGTGGCTCTCTGATGCGGAGAGGCAGCTCTTTGTATCGGAGATCACACCAGAAGAGGTCGCGATGGCCATTGGTTCTTTCCCGGCGGGGAAGACCCCGGGGCCAGATGGACTACCCATAGAATATTATAGAGCCCACGTAGAAATGCTTGCCCCCAGGTTAGCCCAGATGTATCCAGCCTGTCTCCAACAGGGCTCCCTGCTGACCTCTATGAGGGAGGCCCATATTTTTCTCATTCCAAAACCTAATAACGACCCCAAGCAGTGCGCCTCTTACAGGCCAATGGCGCTCCTAAACTGTGACTTAAAAATACTAACCAAAATAATGGCCACTAGACTCAATAAAGTAATGAAATCTCTGATAGACTCTGATCAAACAGGCTTTATGCCAGGCAGGTCTACAGACATACCTAGACTGTTTTCCACCATTCATGCTCCCCATGCTAATCAAGGCTCTAGGACCATTGCCACCCTTGATATGGAGAAGGCATTTGATACAGTGGATTGGGTGTATCTGTGGGAGGTGCTTAGAAGAATGGGTTTCCCACTGAAATTTATTGCCTGGATATGCACGCTATACACTGATCCCCTAGCGTGCATTAAACTGAATGGCTCTGTCTCCTTCATTCCCCCTGCAGAGGGGCACCAGGCAGGGATGCCCCCTCTCCCCTCTCTCAGGAGCTCTGCCAAGGTCCGTGGGCTGATTGGAGGAGAGAGTGGCTCTCTATGCGGATGATTTATTGCTTTTTTTTTAATTATCCTGGTGATTCTCTGCGGGGTGCACTCGGAATCATGGACGCCTTCTTCGCCTTCACCGAGTTGAAGGTGAATTGGCATAAATCTCAGCTCTTTCCGGTGGACAAGGGGGCCAGGACCTCACCCTCCTCTACCCTGCTTCAGTGGGTTGATAAATTTACCTATTTAGGTATTATTTCAAAAGTGAGCAGGGACTTTGTCCGACTCAATCTTGAACCTGTTCTGATAGGGATCAAATCTAAACTGAGGGCATGGGGCAATTTTCCCCTCTCCCTCATTGGGCGCATTGACCTTCTAAAAATGAAGGTCCTCCCCAAGCTTATGTACATATTTAGCAACTCCCCTCAATGGCTCAATAAAACCTTTTTTATCTCTCTTAGGCAACTCTTCCTCTCCTTTTTCTGGGGGTCTAAATCCCCTAGATTCAAATACGCCACTCTCACCAGGCCTGTGGGCAATGGGGATTTGGCTCTCCCTGATTGTCACAAATATTTCTTGGCCACTCAGCTTGTAACCGCCCATTGGTGATTGCAGCCCAATATTTCTTGGCCACTCAGCTTATAACCGCCCATTGGTGATTGCAGCCCGACCTGACCAACTCTGCAACGGTGCTGGAGGCGGCTATAGTGGGGTCTCTGGAGGCCTTTAAGGGGTTGATATTCAGGGGGCCAAAAAACACCTCATTGCCTCACCCCTTCTATGCGCACCACTATGAGGGCGTGGAAGGTGGGAGAGGCACTGAGGACATCCCTGCCGAACTCCCAGTCTCCTCACACCCCTCTGAGGCTGAATCCTAACCTATCACAGTTCAGTACCATCCCGGATCCACAGGCCTGGGCCAAATACAAAATACTGACTCTCGAGCATGTTAACACCGTCGGGGAACTCACTCCCTTTCCTGTAATGCATACAAAATTTAATATACCTGCATGGGCCCATTTCAGATATCTCCAAATCGCACATGCTTATAGGTGTCAGTTTTTGGGTCAACCAGTTGCACTGGAATGTTCTGAGCTCGAATCCACCCTTCGGGTGAAAGACTTGGAGAAACCCATGTCCCATATATATGGGTCCCTACTGGTTGCTGCCATCCCTGAGCTGTCCTCCTTCTGCAGGAAATGGGTGGGGGACATATCGGGGCTGGATGAAGATGATTGGAGGGAGATTTGGGATTTTACGTTCTCCCCTCTGGTCTCAGCCAGAGACAAACTGGTCCAATACAAAATTATACACAGAGCTCACTACACACCCCACAGACTGCACCAGATGTCGCCGGCGCATTCCCCGGTGTGCTGGCCCTGCTCCTATCAGCCAGGAGGCTTATTTCGCATTTTCTGGACTTGCCCAGCAATTGTGTATTATTGGAAGGAGGTTCTCCAGGTGATAGTTAAGATTACTAAGACTAGTATCCCTTATGATCCTAAATATTGTCTGCTGGGGCTGGTGGAGCAAATGGCAATCCTCAGGTCTAGGAAAATACCCATATTCCTGTTATTGTATTATGCGAGGAAGACCATCATAATGAACTGGAAACAATCGACTCTCCCCTCTCTCAAGTTCTGGAAAAACCTGAATGCCAGTTTGCCCCTTTTATAAAGCCACCTACTCGGGCAGGGGTTGCCCGCAAAAATTTGAAAAGGTGTGGACCTGCTGGTTAGACGATGACACTACAGCAACTGATGCAGTAAATAACCCCTAGTTTAACATTGTGATTTTAGTATGTTGATAGATTGACCCAAATACTCGCATGTCACATTATCCTGTCACTATAACTTCTTCTCTCCACATTGGGGTATAGATGGGTAAGGTTAAGTTTGTGTTGCTCTGCCCTGTTGCGGTCTGTTGCTGCCTCAGAGCTGGACTGTTATATGATGTGCCCTGTTGTGGCCTGTTGGCGCATCAGGAAATTTGCCTCTGTGTGGTTAATGTTTGGCCCCCATGTGGGTAGTTTGTATGCCAATGAAAAATTCAATAAAGATTTTGCAAAAAAAAGAAATGTCAGTTTGCATCAAAAGTGGTTATAGACCAGCTAGAAAATAAAGTGATAATAAATTAGAATCACTTGCAGAATTGAGCGATAGTGATTCGTAGGGATATTAGTCATCAAACACTAAAAGTAATGACAGCGACAATTCTGCAAGCCAGCATATTCCAGTGTTTTTGATTTGATTACATTATTCAATAATTTGTATTATATTATTATTTATGGTTATTATTATATATATATATATATATATATATATATATATATATATATATATATATATATATATATATATATAGAAATTAATTTATGATTTCATATTTCAAATTTTATCATACCCGGGATGTCTATTAGGCTCTTGTTTGGACGGATTTAAGTTAATTTTTTCTAAGAATTCTGAAATAATCGTACCGCCAGGGAGGTTAACAGTGAGAGACAGAATAACAAATAAAATCCAGAAAAATGCATTTCAAAAAAGTTAATAGCATTTTAATGAGTGAAATAAGCATTTGACCCCTTTGCAAAATATGACTTGGTATTTGGTGGCAAAACCCCTGTTGACAGTCCGAGTTTACACGTTTCTTGTAGTTGGCAAACAGGTTTTCACACATCTCACCTCTTTGCAGGTCCTCTCCAAGTCATTAAGGTTTTGAGGCTGACGTTTGGTAATTCGAACCTTCAGCTCAGTCTACATATTTTCTATAGGATTAAGGTCTGGAGACTGGCTATGCCACTCCAGGACCTTAATGTGCTTCTTTTTGAGCCACTCCTTTGTGTTTTTATGCATTTTCCTGCTGGAAAACCCATCCACGTCTCATTTTCAATGCTCTGGCTGAGGGAAGGAGGTTCTCACCGTAGATTTGACGGTACATGGGCCCCCTCCCTAGTACCTTTGATGCCGTGAAGTTGTCCTGTCCCCCAGAAAAGCACCCCCAAAGCATAATGTTTCCACCTCCATGTTTGGTGGGGATGGTGTTCTTGGGGTCATAGGCAGCATTCCTCCTCCTCCTCCAAACACAGCAAGCTGAGTTGATGCCAAAGAGGTCAATTTTGGTTGCATCTGACCACTATAATTTTACCCATTTCTCCTCTGAATCATTCAGATGTTCATTAGCACACTTCAGCCGGGCCTCTAAATGGTGCTTTCTTGAGCAGGGGGACCTTGCGGGCAATGCAAGATTTCAGTTCTTCATGACGTAGTGTGTTACCAATTGTTTTTTTGGTGACTATGGTCCCAGCTGCTTTGAGATCAGTGACAAGATTCTCCCCATGTAGTTCTGGGCTGATTCCTCACTGTTCTCATGATCATTAAAATGCCACAAGGTGAGATCTTGCATGGAGCCCTAGACCGAGGGAGATTGACAGTTATTTTGTGTTGCTTCCATTTGCAAATTGCACCAACTCAAGCTGCTTGACGATGGTCTTGTAGCCCATTCCAGCCTTTTCTATTTCTACAATCTTGTCCCTGACATTCTTGGGCAGCTTTGTTTTTGTTCATGGTGGAGAGATTGCAATCTGATTGCTTCTGCAGACAGGTGTCTCTTATACAGGTAACAAGCTGAGATTAGGAGCACTCCCTTTGAGAGTGCCCCTAATCTTGGCTTGTTACCTGTATAGAAGACACCTGGGAGCCAGAAATCTTGCCATTTTGCTAGGGGATCATATACTTTTACTCATTAAAATGCAAATCAATAACTTTTTTTAAATGCATTTTGCTGGATATTTTTGTTTCTCTTACTGTTAATATAAACCTACCTTTAAAATTATAGACTGATCATTTCTTTGTCAGTGGGCAAATGTACAAATTTGGCAGGGGATCAAATACTTTTTCCCTCACTATAAGTGGTCACACTTCCCCATCCCTGTAAAGATGGTTGGCATTTTTTTTTTTTTAAATAGTTTTCCTTTTAGTATAGACTATAGACCCAGAAACAGTGACGTGCTTTCACAATGTGCTGCCAATACCAAATTGGCTTTTATTCGTTTATATAAATTGTGATTTGTGGTTTCTAAATGTTGCTGTAGATTACTGTGTGCCTTGAGTGTTTTTCATATGTTAATCATACTTTTCCTTTGTTAATGAACTTTTGTTTATTATTTAGAGCACTGTTTGATTATGACAGAACTAAAGACAGTGGCCTTCCCAGCCAAGGACTTAATTTCAAGTTTGGTGACATTCTGCATGTGGTCAATGCTTCCGATGATGAATGGTGGCAAGCACGGCAAGTCACTGCAGATGGGGAGAGTGAGGAGATTGGCGTCATTCCTAGCAAGCGCAGGTACAGGACGGACTTTTTTTTTTTTTCTTGTGTGCTGCTGTAATTCTTTTTTAAGAGTTTAATACATTTGTGAATATAAAGGCCTGAGGTAAAGTTGTGAATTGCATCATACATCAAAAAACATTATTTTCCCGTATTAAATATTCCACCAGCAAGTAGTTATGTACAATCTCGGTGAACTTGTTTGCTCCCTTTTGGCCTGTTAATGTTACCATTGCAGTCAATTTTGTTTTATCTGGTAAGTAGAAAAAGCGTGCATATTTATCCTATCAAAAATTAAAATCTGTCCTGAGTTCTATTCAAACTTAAGTGTTATTTTATGGAGTCCTCCAAGTTTTTATATAGCACTACAGAACATTAAGTCCCTCTGCTGTGGACCTGAGGGTAATTGAAAGGGATTCAGTACTTTAACCAGCTCAATACTGGACACATTCACCCCCTTCCTGCCGACCCCGATTATCAGCAGATCTCTGTGCTGTCACACTTTTGACAATCCTCAGTCATGCAACATTGTACACAAATCAAATTTTTATCATTTATTGAGAACGTTTTCTTTTGGTAGTATTTAATAACCACTGGGTTTTTTATTTTTTACTAAATAAAATTATTTTGCTTTTTTTTTTAATTGAAAATTATATTAGTTTCTGTTATAAAAAAAAATTTCCAGCAAAAAATCTTTCTCCATAAATTTTAGCCCAGAATGTATTATGCTACAATTCTTTGGCAAGTTATGGTGTAATAATCTGTAAGAAAGTTAGTCTACAAACTGCAAAAATTTTGTTTATATATATATATATATATAGTAGAAAATCTATCAATCCTGATGCACTGAAGGCCTATTTCTTGAGGGCCTAAAATGCCAGAACAGTACAAATACCCCCCAAATGACCCCTTTTTGGAAAGTAGACAGTTCCAGATATTTAGTAATAGGCATGGTGAATGGTGAAATTGGATAAAATTTCGTTTTTCACAATTGTTTTACATACTGTCACCAGAGCAGTACAGCATCACCATATGGCTGGGTGTGGCAGTAATCCGGGACACGGGTGACAGCATAATTTTTTTCACTTTTTTTTTTTTTTCCTCAACATACTGTGACCAGGGCAGAGCAGTACAGTGTTACCATAGTGACACTGTACTACTCTGGGGAAGTGATCAGGGTTCTTCTCCCCCTCCCCCGCTATAATTGCTTATAGTGTTGAATGACAACCATTCATTCACTGTGGTACTATTGTACAGATGTACTGTCATTGGCCTTGTTTGTACCATGTGATCACTGTGACCAATACAATAGTACACAATAAATGGCTATAAATTTAAGCCATTGATTGTGTACAACTGTCATAATTGGTCACAGCCATTACATGGTACTGGTATCAGCCCTGTACAATGAACTGTTATTCGCTGTGTCCGGTGACATATCGTGCCGCAGTGTGGCCTGTGACTTGGAGGACATCAAAAGACATCAACTTGGGGCAAGAGAGCTCCCACTCGGCTGTCGTTTGACAATAGGCAGGGGATGGGGGGGCGGGGGGGCAAGCAGTTAAAGACAGAAAACAGGGCAGGAGTGGCAGAGTACATTTATGGCAGATCAACTGTTTTTTCCTGTACTTGCAGGGTCTTTTAAGGGCATAAGACATAGTAAAGAGGAATGTATTTCAGAGCTGTACTGTTTTTTTTTTTTTTTTTTTTTGGTTTGTTTCGTCCCAACGTACATTTTAGACTCTTAAATATGAGGCACATTTGTGCTATGATTGTGTTATAATCTTTAAAGTAGAACTAAAGGTAACTTTTTTTCCCTAAATTTGGATAGAGTATATAATTTGTTTTAACCCCTATCATGTTTTTGTCATCTTTGTCCCAATAAGATTTCCCTTCACTTCTATCAAACAAGATGTGAGAGGAAATCCTCCAAAGTAAGGGAATTCTTAGTCACCAAAACTAGCTTCCCTATTGGAAGATTTCACCCCTCTTACTGTTCTTAAGACTACCCTAAATTTGGGTTTTTCTTTCACTTTCAGTGATGATTGTGAAAATGGCAAATTGGGAGGGTGAATCTCCCTAATGAGAGCGCAGACAGGAGTTAAGACTTAATAAATGTTCTAATCTCTCTCCAAAACTAATCGCTCTCCTTTTCATTTCTACTTTATGGTATACCTTTTACAAACCTTGGCAAAGTGACCATACCTTTTAAAAAAAAAAAATCATAAACAAATGGTATAATTCATAAAAATCACATGTCAGAATGATCAGTAGTGCGATATAGTGACAGGGTGGATTTGATTTAAATCTCTAGTAAAAAGGCTTGATTTAAATCAGCTTGACTCTCATCTGTCTTGCAGCGGCTCTTCCTCTGACTCGCTGTTGACTCACCGACAGTCCCATTCACTTTAATGGGGCAGCTGGTGATGCAGCAGTGATGTAATAAGGTGAGGGACGTGGATGCCCGCTAACAGGCGCTGCCATGATGGATCTGAAAGGACAGGTGCTCTTTAAATGTAAGGACTTATTCTTGCTGGTAGTTAAAATCTTTAATATTTGCAAACAAAATTAAGATTTCCTATTTATAATAATAAACTGTCAGGTTAGTAAAACAGCAATATCAGAACTGATTCAATCATACAGTTTGTAATGTACATATATTTGCAAAACAATGGGATGAAGGACTATTCCTGAACTGTTTTATCTCATTGTTACTGAGAAATTGTGTGAATGCATCAATGCAGTGTATGCTATCTCAGCTTGCAGAGCTTGGATTCATTGAATGAGTTTACCAAAAATGTAAATATTGCAGAATATACAGCCTCATGCTACATAACTAAGCTCCATTTTGTTGCCGAATAAACTACATTAATGTATTTTAAATAGAAAGCCATCTTTAGATAGATTTTTTTTCTCCAAAAGCATTTTATTAAAATTTGATAAAAATTATCACCCTGTATAGTGATTGGTAACTAGGCTCAAGCACTGTCACATGAGGGGGTTGGGGGTTGTCACTGGCTGCAATAGAAGGCAGGACAGTAAAGAAGCACTGGTATAGTTTGTGTGACTGATGCAGGTAGGCACAATACAAAGACACTGTCGCTTAACCCTGAATGGGCAGGGCAGAGCAAGACTGTATCTTTAAAGGGTAAGTGCACCTTTAAGAAAAAACAATAATAAACATATTTTTGTAGAAAAAAAGTGCAATGATTTTTTTTCCTACAGAATACTGCCCAGCATTGTCCCCATATTCAGTGGATTTACGGGTGCAATGCCTGGCTCATGCACACTCTCCCTCCAGCATTCTGTCAGTTAGAAAGCTGGGGCAAGTGTATGGTTTACAAACGTGCTGATCAGCACATGTAATCCTTTAAAAACTACAAGCCTGCCACAAGGGCAGACATAATGCGGTTTATTCATCGATGTGAACGGATGATGTGGCTTTGCAGGCGGTACAGCAATACAGCCTTGCCAATTTTTAAATGTGATAGGCTGCGGGGGAGAAGAACCACCTGCTGTCACTGAAAAGTGTTGGGGGGGGGGGGTGTTGGAATATGTTACACCCTAAATATGGATTATTTGTTGTAAAGGTGAATTTAGCCTTTAGATAGCCATCCCCGAACTTTCAGGGACTTTGCTTCAATTTCTTTTCCTCAGATGATCAGACAGCAACATTGAAACTTTTTATAGCGTGTCATAAGATGAGGGCTGCAGCTGGAGGTTAATCTGTGTCAGACGTTTGTGAACACAGCCAAGAACTACAGAGGCATGAGGACTTGCACGATTGTCATCTCAGAGTTGGCATTTTAGGCCGTGAAGTTTTCCTGACCCTGGATGGTGCCTAAATGAACATGACCTTCTGAAGATAAAGGCACATTAAAGAATTGTCGGGGGTGGGGGTGGTTGTGGTTGTTGTACTATTTTTATTTTATTTTTTATTACCTTCTAGAAATACCTGTTTTAAGCAGACCTATGTTCAAATTATTAACACAAAGCTGTGTTTATATTTTTGCTTGGGTGGACAGTTAAAATTCCAGAACAAAATATTTTTTTCTTATAGGGTTGAGAAAAAGGAACGGGCCAGACTGAAGACTGTGAAGTTTAATTCAAAAGCACGGGGAGATAAAGGAGTGAGTAGTACTTAAATATTTAATGGACTTTTTTCATATACAATCTCTCATCTGTCTCTCTGGCAAACTGTGCATGTATTTGTTCTAAATCTGTGTGCCTCATGTTAGCATGTATATTTATCTGTGCAAGCATTTTGATATTGACCCGATTCAAGATTTTTATTTTTTTTGTCATATATAAAGATTTTTAGTGATTTTTGTTTAGATTTTACTCAGTAAAATGTGCATTTAAAACAGGCCCAACTACTGTAATTATAGTAGTTTATAAAGTTGAAGTTTGAAATATCGCTTGCTTTACTTCTCTGGTAATGTTCAAACAAGCTAGGTGATTAGTATTTTCAGAAAAATGGCGGCAATAGGAATATATGCATTTCCCTCATAACTATCGCATTTATAAACCCAGCTTGTTTATAAAGTTGAATTATAGGTGCATTACCACTGCATATAGTCTAGTGGCTAAATTATATAGGTAGCTGAGCAATGCACTTTTTTGGGGGATTTTTTAATGTATTTATTTTTGGCCTTTTTATATACATGTATACCTGCTGTTATTTCCATTGTTGTCTAGTTAACAGATCTTTACATATTTCATGTAACGTTCTACTTTTTTTCAGACATTGAGGGACATTCATCAAAAATTGGAGCTCATTGGTTGCACAGCAGCTCCAGATTCTGGTTGCTCCAGTTTTGATAAATTCCCCCCAAATATGTTTTCTCTTGCTCGGAAATAACTTGGATCCCTTGGCACCCATCCCTCTTCTCGGTGGAAAAGTAATAACTTTATTTTGACCCTAGGGATAAAGGAAATGTTGCATGCACTAGTGTGCATATTATTGGAGCATTGAACCTTATAAATGGTGAAGTAAGCATAGTTTGTAACCCATTTAGGCCAAGTGCGTTAGTGTGAAATACCTATACATAGCCATTTCATTACCTAATATGTAATTTATCGCTTTCCAAGTTGAATTTGATTATTGGAAAATTGTTGTGATTGGCTTTGTAGTAATTTATCTTTTATGAGGTGTAAATAAAACAAATAGTGCTGCATGAATGCATTTTAAAATGTAATCTTTAGGTTAATACGCCCAACAACTGGAATTGTTTGAAAAAAACCTTTTCTATTGACTGACGCATGCTGTAGTTTTAACTGCTTCCAAAGAGGCACTACTGCTTTATTAACTCATACAAAGCAAAGCCATGTTAGCATGAGTTTCTAAGGCTTCTTGAAATCCAAGCATTTTTTGTGGCTTGCTGGGGCTATGAGAGCTGCAGCTCTCATATATTAAAGCCACAGTGTTTGCAGCACCTCTCTCCCCTTGCCCAATCACAGAATGATCTGTATTCTGTGAATAATTCACACACTACAAAGTGATCTGTGAATGGTCAAAGGGCAAGAGGCACAGACCAACGCTGTGGCTTCAGTGTTTGAGAATTTCAGCTCTCATAGCTGCAGTGGGTCAGACGTAAAGCCAGGGCTGTAATATCTGACCTTAATGAAAGTGTTAATATTAACAAAATGGCAGTGATAGTTTAAGTGGCATACAGATCCTGAATAAAAAAAACGTACTTAAAAAAAATAAAAAATTGCCTGAAGTTTTGCTTTAAGGTAGTTGGTAAAGGGTATCACTTAAACTGCAGTCATTAATGGTTAGGATGGTAAAGCCATAGTAAAACTGCATAGATAGTAATAACCCAGCCTCATTTGATGGTTGAGAATAGGGAGGAATTAAACCAAACCGAACACTCTTTCCTCTAAGATTTCAATTTTTCTTTAAGTTTATTTTTTTTTAATGAATCTTTATACATTTTAAAGTTCCAAATCATATTTTAAATTGCCAAAAGCTAGCTTTTGTAACACCTCTGCAGCAAACAAATTGGTCACATTTAATTCTGAATACCTTGCACTAAATACTGAAACATTGGACTATATTTATTAAAGCTAAAGAGGGTAAAATGTGTCAAAATTCTGCATAGAAACCAATCCGCTTCTAGCAGCTTGTTTAATTAAGCTTTGGCAATAAGACCTCAAAGCTGATTGGTTTTTGTGCAAACTTGTGACTAATTTTTCCCTCTCTAGCTTTAGTAAATAAACCCCATTGTGACAAGCTAGCTGAGCATGTGTTATGGTTTCATAAACAGCAATGTCTCTGTATTCTTATTTTCGTTAAAACTTTCAGTAAATGATATTCTAATGTGCTTTAGTAAAATGTTACTTGACAGCATGCTATACGTGACTGCAGACTATTTTAACTAAATTAACTGAGTGATGTCCTTGTTCTTTGAATGTATAACAGTTTGTACACACACTGTGTACTAACACTGCTCCCCAAAATGCATGAAATGAGTTGAAACAAATACGCTTGCCATTGATATAGAACTGCATTTTCTGTGATATTATTCCCTCTTTTCCTCTGCTTTTGTTGTTTGTCCCTCAGCTTTTAATCATATTTACCTATTTATCTAGGCCCAGTAAAAAATTGGGATTATGAAATAAGATGGGACTAGAACTCCTGCTTTTGTAGAGAATAATGATGACAATCCTACAATGCTATACTAGACCTGGCAAATCAAAGATTTTCTGAACCTAGCAGATATTAACCATTGTTAAAAATTTATTCTTGAAAGCATCAAGCCACAGCATTGATAAATGCGGTAAAACGAATGAGTGTTTTAGCAGGCATTTCTGTGCTTTTTATTGCCTACATCTGAGGAAATGACAATGGAATCTGCCTCAGATGTGAGCCATGATTCATATCCTTATGGTACACTGGCAACGCAACCTTTACATTGCTGGTGGTATATCTGTCGGTGTTCTGTCTTCTCTTCTGAGAAAATATAAATTCAGTCATGAGGCTTATTTAATAGCTTAATGGTAAAAGTGCTTCTCTTCTTTTATTTGTCACAATTAGCCTTTAACTGATACACTTTCAGTCTTTGAATTCTGACATAATTGCTAAATTTGAAGTGTTTATAATGAACTATACCCTTTTTTTTTTTTTTCCTGCTTTGGGAACCATGCTAGTAGCCACCTATGCCTCGTTATTAAATTAGATGAGAATATCATACAGTTTTAGCCTAGGTTCACACTGAAGGCAGGTTTTAAATCATGGGAGTTCAGCTGAACTCCCATGATCTTGAACCCGCATTTCAGTCTGACTTCGGGAGAGATTTTAGAGACATCTGTGCAGTTCCTGCACAGATGTCTATCGAAATCGCCCCCCAAAATCGCCAAAAGTAGCGCAGGAACTATTTTTGGTAATCGGTGTGGTGCCGAAAAGTCAGCGTTGCACTGATTCTGACAGTGCTGTTGACGGCAATAGGTGGCAATTTGACGCGTCAAATCGCATGTCAGAACAGCCCGATGTGAACAAGTGCTTAAAGGGAAACCCATCATATTTTTTATTTTATTTTTTCGATCAATTTTGTTTTATATAAGTTTTTACTCTAGACTTTTACTCATCTTTAAGTGCTTTTTGGGTTTTCTAAAGTGTGCTCAAAGTATTTTTAAATTATTTAAGTAGTATTTAAAAATTGAATCAGAAATTGAATGCATGGAAATATGGGGGGCAAAAATGTGTAAACTATAGCTAGAATTGCCAAAAGTCATTCTAGTTATCATGTTTAGTGCATTTTTTTGTGTGTTCTGAAACTGGTTCCCCTGTGGAATCTTCATACAGCACTGAATACATATTCTTGATCCTTGTAATTCTAAAACATGGGGTCATTTGCACCAATTAGCATATTTGTTGATCTGTTAGATGTTCTAGTTCATTTCTAATGTCTCAGGGTGCTCATTGCTGGAGGGTCTTGGGTATTTTTTACACAGATGCTGATTTAGCTTTTACATCCAGTAGACATTCATAAGCAGCCCTAACTATAGGAAGGATGGAGGTAATGGATTTGGTACCAAATTTCAGTTTTAAACTTAAGCATATTAGACTAATTTAACTTAAATATGGTTCCTCTTTAATGTTTGTTTTTGTTTTAGAAAACTGTTTTGCATTGCCATTCATATTTGTTCAGTTATGACAACTGATTGTGCATACCCTGTTGAAGGTACAAGCTTCCCAGAGTCTGCAATTCCTATCCAATTGGTCTGTGTCAAAAATGGTAGTGCATTTAAAGGGCAACTACATCTTTGACTTAAAGTGGGGTACCCCCTAAAAAAAATAAAATAAAAGTCAGCAGCTACAAATACTGCAGCTGCTGGCTTTTAATAATCGGACACTTACCTGCCCCAGGGTCCAGCGATGCGGGGGAACGAAGCCCCCCCTCGCTCCCCGCTTCGCTCGTGGCGCCGTCATGCATACTGTGGGCACCCGGCTGTGGCTTCACAGCCGGGCACCCACTGCGCATGCGCGAGCGGCGCAGGGCGCCGTGATACGCCGTACAGTCACCTGGGACACGTGACAGGTCCCAGGTGAATGTGCGGCGCGAGGGGAAGTGATGTCACCAGCCCGGGCAATGAAGAAGGCAGACTACGAGGGACCCCCTAGCAACCGGTATTTAGAGGTGAGTAAAAAATTTTTTTTTTTTGGCAATTATTTTTTTTTGATTTTTTTAAAGAATTTTAAGTAGTTTTATTTTTTGGGGGGCAACACCACTTTAAGTCACTAAAAATATACATTTGGCAAAGCCTTTCAGTGTACCTGCACTCTGAAGTCATTATATTACATTTGATAATACCACAACCATTTGGTTTTGTAAAGGCAGATTTTTTTTTTTTTTGCATATGCTTTCATTCCAAACCCATTGACATCAAACTATAGATTTGGTTGCTCTGAGTTTCGGTACACTCTACCGTTAATGTATTAAATAAGCCTCTGCCTTATTGTATAAGAATTTCTGATTTACACACATTTATTGAGCTAATACATTAGAAATAGATTATACGTTGTATAAATATTAACCTTGGCATGCAAAATAGCAGCCAGGTAGCATTGTTTAAAGTACATACACATTTGCTTGTGCTTATTGCCCTCCTCTTCCCTTCTCTTCCTCTTTTGTTTAAATCATTTACTCTATTTTTTTTCCTGGTATGCCATATATGGTGGAGATTAATATTACTAACCCATTTTTGGAACTGGCCAATTTATAATCATTTTGGCTTCTTGTGTTCTGTTTTTTCTGTTGATGGTTGGGCCATGTGTCATGACATGTAGTTTAAAAATGGAGTCTTTCCAGTGAAACGATCTGTAATGCTTAAAGGTTGGTTTGCCACTGAGACTGACTTATAATAAAGTATGCTATAACTTATCAGAACAAAAAGTATGTGAACGTTAATGTGATGCAATTTGTGTACTTTTATGTTACAACCATAAAATGGACAAATGAAGAAGACTATAATGGAGAAAATGACATTATTGAAAAACTTTTGGCAAATGGTAAAGATATTAAGCCTATTTCTTTGTGAACTACAACAGATGCAGGTACGCATTAGAGGTATACAAACTTGCCAATAGACTGGCTTCGGTACTATAGCCCTGCCCCAATCTGTCCTATCTCCTTCTACTGTCAATTTTTAGGCAATCCCTGAAAACCTTTTTCATCAAAGAAGCCTATCCAGCCTCCACCTAACAACTGTATTTTCACCATCTCCAATAGCGCACACCCCCCCCCAAATGGTTACCTTTTAGATCTGATATTCCCTTTTAGGTTCTAACTGTTGGTGCTATATAATTATCATATGTAGCAACTTCCACAAAAACCTTTGAATAATTAAGGTAAAGGCTACAAAAATATCTATATTTTAAGCGAAACTCC
The DNA here is from genome assembly GCF_037356315.1 of Lithobates pipiens. Lineage (NCBI taxonomy): Eukaryota > Metazoa > Chordata > Amphibia > Anura > Ranidae > Lithobates > Lithobates pipiens. Next base: position 347,606,868 of record NW_027507758.1, on the reverse strand, counting down.
AGCAATCTGCTCAATACGCATTTTAAATACAAATAAACTATCTTGCCTATGAACAGTCCTGCTATGCAGAGTGTTACAGCATGCAATTAACAGACACTATTCAGTAGCTGGATTTAGTTTTTTTACTGGTGCATAATGGTAGTGTTTTATATCTGAATGGCGTTCACCATGGTTAAAGAGCTATCATTACATCATTCATTTTTTACGCCGTTATCCACCTTATGGTACAAAGTACATGAAGCACTTTGTCTCCTGTTGCTAGGTGCTTCCACCTCACCCTCACCCTTCCCCTCACCCTCACCCTCATCCTTCACCTGCAACAAATTCCACAACTGCCAGGAAGGAGACAGACGCATAATAAAGACTGCTTGTCTTGGTTCTGAGCACATTCCCAAGAGGAATGCCGAGAGACTGTAGACTAACGCGTCCCCCCTCCCTCTGCATTCCTCTTATCTCAAAGTGCTCTGAGCTTAGGCAAGCAGCTCTTATGAGTCGGTGTCCTTCCTAGAAGTTGGATTTCCTGTGGGGCTCATGGGCATATTGGACCTTTATAACTATACTTGGAAGCACCTAGCAACATGGGACAAGGTACTTTGTGTACTCTAGTTCCTTTAGTCCCTGTTCACACTGTTGCGACTTGTCATGCGATGTGACCATTTCAAATTGCATGACAAGTCACACTCTATTGTCGGCAATGGAACTGAAGTGCCACATCGATTTGAAAAGCTCCTGCACTATTTTTTGCACTTTCAGGTGCGACTTGCATAGACATCTGTGCATGAAGTCGCACAGATGTCAGGCAAGTCGCACCTGAAATTGAATTGAGTGCTACTTCACTTGAAGTAGCACGATTACAAAGTCACATTCAGTGTGAATGGGGGCTAAAGAGAATTAGTCGAAACTATACGAATAAGTGATAAAACAAATTTGTTTACTTCCTGTCTAGAAATATAAGAGAAACACAGCAATTTTGCTTAAACGGCAGTTATAATATATTACATTTTTAAGAGATTGGCTTTGTAAATAAACCACCTAGGAATGGCCTAACTTAGACTCTCGTTTTTGCTTTCACAGAAGGATAATAGAAGCCTAATTTTTAAGCTGGCCAATCACCTATAGATTATCTACAGATTTTCTATGGTTAGATGGAAAAAGTGCAACAGATTTCTCCATGTTCGCTAAACTGTGTGGATGGAGGAATCTCCCACTTTTTTAATCTAACCATAGAAAATCTGCAGATAATCTATAGGTGTATGGCCAGCTTTAGTCACTAACAGAACCTTTGGCATGTGGATGCTAAAGACCACCTGTTTGCTGGTAAGCCTAGGACAGATCACCTATATTGCACTAACTGGCACATTACTTATTAACTGACATGCTACTATGAGTCTGAAAAACTGCATATTATCACCGCAATAGTCTTTACGTTATGTTTTACAAAAAACTTACTTTAACGTGAAGCTGTTTTTTCAGCTGTTCTTCAATGTGCATTCATAGCTCTATATAAACTCGCCTTAAACCATTCAAAAGGTCTATATGTCCATATGCCATCCACAAACTGTCCACATTAAAGCTACCTGCATCTAATGTATAGTAACCATGGAGAGAGTTCATAGGTTTGATAATTTTGACAGTAAATTTTGATAACCATGGAACTTGGCGACCCAATATATTTTTTTAAGCATGCCCATGTAACTGGGCAATATATTTTTAAAAAAATTCTTAGACAACAGGTGCACAGTCAAATTGCAAGAACAGATCCACAGTTACTCAGCATTACAGATTGTTTTCAGTATTTGTTTGTTGCTGGAATGCCTTACATTTTAAGCTGCATGTTTGGAAACTCTGGTCAGCTCCACATTTCTGCTAGGGCGGGGCATTTGTACACACGGACATTAGACATCCTTTGTTTTGCCCCTTCCTTTTCTTCAGCAGTCATTCAATGACAAGCGTAAAAAGAACCTCTTTTCCCGAAAATTCCCATTCTACAAGAACAAGGACCAGAGTGAAATGGAAACCAGTGATGTTGACCGTAAGTATGTGGAATATAATTGGCAAGCTCTAGAGAGGTCTGCTAGTTTGCAGTAGGGTGTTGCAAATGAGGCATTTTCAAGAACAGTAACTGGTTTTCAATTCGTATAACGGTGTATTTTACATTTGTAACAGGACTTGTAGAGAATATGAAGCTAGGGTGGTGGCTACATGGCCCTTGAAAAAACTGCTTGCTGCTTTGATGAGGTCTGGATTAAGCCATACATTATTAATGACTTTTCATATTTCACATTTGACATTCTGTAGCCATGAGTATCAATATATTGGCTTTATTCCTTGTTTAGTAATGCCTCAGAATATTGTATACCTCAGTTGGTTATGTACCTCTTCCTGTGCTTGGAAATGCCTTTTCCCGTGGCGCCGTTTTTGGATATTTTACTGACAAGTGTTTTCTGTGATTATTTCTTTGTTTTTGCTTGCTCTCTGGGACTACAGGAGATCCCTGACGACATGGGATCAAAAGGCCTGAGTAAGTGACAGAAAAAACACCACCTGAATTACCCATTTATTTTGATATTTCTCTGCAGATGTGGTTGCCTGCTTCTGTTATGTAAAAAATTGTGAACAGTGAATAAATATATATTGAGAGTTAAAACTGCAGCGATATTAAAAAGTAAAATATCCCTCTATGCCTTCATCAACTTAAATCACTCGTGCAGTGTCCAGCCTGCGTCTGATACCTGCCAACAAGTCATTCAGGCCCCTTTCACACTGGGATGGTTTTCAGGCGTTACAGCGCTAAAAATAGCGCCTGTGTAGCGCCTGAAAAAAATGGCCCCTTTCACTCCAGTGTGAAAGCCGGAGGGCTTTCACACTGGAGCGGTACGCTGGCAGGCCGCATCTTTGGAGCGTGAAGGAGCGGTGTATTCACCGCTCCTAAACCGCTCCTACCCATTGAAATCAATGGTACAGCGCGGCAATACCGCCGGCAAAGCGCCGCTGCAGCGGCGCTTTGCAGGCGGTTTTAACCCTTCTTCGGCCGATAGCGGGGGTTAAAACCACCCCGCTAGCGCCCGCAGACCGCCGCTAAAACGATGATAAAGCGCCGCTAAAAATAGCGCCACTTTACCGCCGACGGCCGCACCGCCCCAGTGTGAAAGGGGCCTCAGGGACTACAGTCTTGCTGGTTTGTTGCCCCATCTATAAATCGGCCAACTGACTGTGCATTTCTGCATAGTAAATCTGTGTTTGTATAAGTGCTGTTGAGGTATGCATGGCATGTATTTGAAGCCCCAACTTCCAATAGTGTTTTCTAAATACTCATTGCTGTCAGTGACTCACAGAATAGTAAAGTAGGATTGAGGTTCACAGAAGTTTACGCATTTAAAAACAAGATAACAGTGATGGTTCCTATTTTTTTTATTCAGATAGGTTAGCTTTAAATTAAAGCAATCAGAACTTTAGTTATCAGTGGAATATCAGGGCATAATGTGTCCATTATTCTTTCAAACTGCATTTTTTTTTTTTTATCTTTATGAAACTCAACACTGTGAAAACATTTAATTACTCAGTGTCAGGGAAATTTACTGCAGGATGTAGAAACCGCTTTCAAAGAACTGAAAACAATTTAGGATTTTGTGTGGAGTGCCTGCAGGAGTAATTATTGTTTACATTGGCAATAAAAAGTATGTAAACCCCTTTGATTTAAAGGACAGCTTTGGAACATGATACATGTTCCACTTATTTTTAGGGTGCTGGGTTGGAACATGTTCCAACATCTGCAGCCTCTCACTTGGAGCTGCACAATTAATCGTCAAGACTAGTTATCACAATTTTTTTCCTTGTTGCGATATTGACAAATTGTTTCCCAATCTTTGGTATGCAGAGAATTTGCTCTCTGCTCTCTGCCCTCAAAAGTCAGTCTGGGCAGTCTGCCAAGTTTTTAAACATTCTATCAGTGGAATATTAAGTCTAAACATTGTATCCATTTGTCTTTTACGTCAAGGAATAGTATGTAAATTGGGAACATTTAACCACTTAAACACTGAGGCCTCTTTCACACGAACGATCCGTTCAGGTCCGCCTGTCAGTTTTTTAGGTGGACCTGAACGGATGCTCCATAGACCGATATGGAGCGTCGGATGTCAGCGGTGACATGTCCGGTGACATGTCGGCTGACATCCGACCCGCTCCGATCCGAAAAAGTGTGACGGAGGAAAAACCTACTTTTCCATCCCTCGTCGGATCGGGTGACGATGGACTCTGCGGTCCGTCATCATCCGATCGCCCATTGGAGAGAGCGATGCTCTGACAGGTCTGTCCCTGCACAGTGTGCAGAGATGGACCTGACATCTTCCTGCTCAGCAAAACGGATGTTCACGGGGCGGATCATCACGGATCCGTCCCGTGTTGAAGAGGCCTAAACCTTTTTCTGACAGTTGTTGTTTTCAAGTTAAAAATTTTTTTGCTAGAAATTGCTAGACATTACCTAGAACCCCCAAATATTATATATATATATTTTTTTTTAGTAGAGACCCTAGAGCAGTGATGGCAAACCTTGGCACCCCCAGGTGTTTTGGAACTACATTTCCCATGATGCTCCACTACACTGCAGAGTGCATGAGCATCATGGGAAATGTAGTTCTAAAACATCTGGGGTGCCAAGGTTCGCCATCACTGCCCTAGAGAATAAAATGGGGGTTTGTTGCACTATTATGTCACACTGTATTTGTGCAGCTGTCTTTCAAATGCAATTTTTTTTGGAAAAAATTACTTTAATGAGTTAAAAAAAAAACTGACCAATAAAGTTAGCCCAATTTTTTTTGTATAATGTGAAAGATTTTACACTGCGAGAATCGTGATCTTTATTCTAAGCAAAAAAATTGTGATTCTCATTTTGGCCACAATTGTGCAGCTCTACTCTCGCCACTGTCCTCCCTCTCGCTTCCCCCTACTCCTCCCTCTCGCTTCCCCCTACTCCTCCCTCTCGCTTCCCCCTACTCCCCCCTCTCGCTTCCCCCCTACGCTCCCCCCCCTACTCCCCCCCCCCCTCTCGCTTCCCCCTACTCCCCCCCCCTCTCGCTTCCCCCTACTCCCCCCCCTCTCGCTTCCCCCTACTCCCCCCCCTCTCGCTTCCCCCTACTCCCCCCCCTCTCGCTTCCCCCTACTCCCCCCCCTCTCGCTTCCCCCTACTCCCCCCCCCCCTCTCGCTTCCCCCTACTCCCCCCCCCACTCGCTTCCCCCTACTCCCCCCCCCTCTCGCTTCCCCCTACTCCCCCCCCCTCTCGCTTCCCCCTACTCCCCCCCCCCCTCTCGCTTCCCCCTACTCCCCCCCCCTCTCGCTTCCCCCTACTCCCCCCCCCCCCTCTCGCCTCCCCCTACTCCCCCCCCCCCTCGCTTCCCCCTACTCCCCCCCTCTCGCTTCCCCCTACTCCCCCCCCCCCCCTCTCGCTTCCCCCTACTCCCCCCCCCCCCCCTCTCGCTTCCCCCTACTCCCCCCCCCCCCCTCTCGCTTCCCCCTACTCCCCCCCCCTCTCCCTTCCCCCTACTCCCCCCCCCTCTCTTCCCCCTACCCCCCCCTCTCTTCCCCCTACCCCCCCCTCTCTTCCCCCTACCCCCCCTCTCTTCCCCCTACTCCCTCCCCCCCTCTCGCTTCCCCCTACTCCCTCCCCCCCTCTCGCTTCCCCCCACTCCCTCCCCCCCTCTCGCTTCCCCCCACTCCCTCCCCCCCTCGCTTCCCCCTACTCCCCCCCCCTCGCTTCCCCCTACTCCCCCCCCCCCTCGCTTCCCCCTACTCCCCCCCCCTCTCGCTTCCCCCTACCCCCCCCCCCCCCCCCCCCCCCCTCGCTTCCCCCTACTCCCCCCCTCTCGCTTCCCCCTACTCCCCCCCCCTCTCGCTTCCCCCTACCCCCCCTCGCTTCCCCCTACTCCCCCCCCCCCCTCGCTTCCCCCTACCCCCCCTCTCGATTCCCCCACTCCCCTCTTCCTTTCACTCCCATCCTCCCCTCTTCCGTCCCCCTCCCTATGACAGCGGGCTGAGGATCTTCTCCCTGCAACCGCTGTCCATTTAAAAATAGCAGGGCTCCACCGACATGGCTGCATCATTAATTCACAGTTTCCTGTGAATTAATGCCTACAAGTACCTTCAGCCATTGCAGCCAACAGCTTTCAGTTCTCAATGTGTCCTCCTAGTCCACTGATTTTCCTGCTCTCGGGTAGCTGCCTGCCCATGCGAGTTAAGGCCAGATGCTATTTTGAGAGTCTGTGGGAACCTGAGATTGTACCTGCGATTGTACCTGCGATCTACTGATCATGGGTGCAATACTTTGGAGGCACCCTAGGAAGAAAAAAAATGCACCTTTTTCTTTTTGCAAGTAAAAAAAAAAATCTGCATGTATTATTTTTTTGGTCAACTTGGCTTTAACTGTAGTAATTTGCCATAAAATTTTATCTGATGCTCATATAAGTAACCACAATAGACAAACACAATGTGCTTAAGCAGATTAAACAAACGAATTTTAATTTCTAGTGTATAATTGAACACACCCATTCAAGTTCCATGCTGCAGATAATTGCAGGGAGAAAATTGCCTCTGTTCTTTGAGTAGTAAATCCTGAAAATTATGTGCACTATAAGAGACACAAGGTCAGCAGTCACGGCTCAGGCAAAAGGGCATAAACATGTGTGCAATGCGTGACTGCTAGTGTTTGTTTTTTGTGCCTTATTTTCCGGCCAACATTTCTGGCATTAAGACGTAGTTCACAAAAGTGCGTGGTGCGAGATTGCATGTGATTTACACCGCACTGCAGTGCAAGTCACATGCGATGTCTTTGCAATGTGATTTCAGCAATGCAGCTACTATAGCTAAGTTTGCATCACATTCGGACAAACTTACACAGGACCCTTTTTTTGGTCCGCACCAGAACCAGATCACATGGGTGTTCCCACCAATGCGATCCAATTCATGTCTGAACTGTCAGTTCACAGTGCGATATGCCAGCTGAAATGGGGGTGTCATTAACATTGTGTTGACACTCTCAGCAGTTTGCATAGGGCAGTGTGAACTGCCTTGTGGGTCAGGTGCGATGCGGGAACCCGCAGTGGGTTCACAGGGTTCCCACATCGCACAAGTGTGAACCGGGACTAACGCACTTTTTCAGATGTCCCGTGTGCATGAGGCCTCAAGCTCACAGTGCCTGACCATCAGGCAAGATCTAAAAGGAAGAGGAGCCATGAGGTCTATCTCCTCTTTCTAACATAAATTGAAAGTCAGCAAATGATTACCACTACACGGCGGTGTCTTAGTGACTATAACTACACTATATCACATGATACCTGATAGTTTTCAGTATTTGTAGTACCTCTGCAGCTTTAAGGCTGGGTTCACACTGCTGCGGGGGGAGATCCGGATGTGATTCGCACCGCACTGCAGTGCAAATCACATCCGATCTCCGTAGCGATGCGAGTTCAGCCATACAGGTAGTATGGCTGAATTCGCATCGCTCCCGCAGCAAACTCGCACGGGACCCTTTTTTTGGTCCGCAGCAGAATCGGATCGCATGGGTGTCCACACCATGCGATCCGATTCCTGTGCGAGTGTGCAGATCGCACTGCGATATGCGGACGGATCCGGGGGTGTCATTAACATATCATTGACACTCCCAGCCGTCCGCATAGGGCAGTGTGAACTGCCGGCGGGAGGTATGTGATGCGGGAAAACGCCGCGGATTCGCGGCGTTCCCGCATCGCTATAGTGTGAACCCAGCCTCAAGTGGTTGCTCAAGTGATGTGCTCTTAGCCTCCCACTCACCATCTCACAAGTGGTTGTCCTAATTTTAAATGGATGAAAGATGTCATTTCCCAATGAACCTACAGGTGCATCTCATAAAATTAGAATATCATCAAAAAGTTAATTTCAGTAATTCAATTCAAAAAGTGAAACTCATATTTTATATTGATGTGTTACACACAAAGTGATATATTTACAGCGTTTCTTTCCCTTTTAGTTTTGATGATTATGGCTTACAGCTGGTGAAAACCCCAAATTCTGGATCTCAGAAAACTAGAATTACATAAGACCAATAAAAAATAAAGATTTTTTAATACAGAAATGTTGGCTTACTGAAAAGCATTTCCATATACAGTTTACTATGCACTCAATACTTGGCCAGGGTTCCTTTTAACCACTTCAGCCCCGGAAGAATTTACCCCCTTCCTGACCAGAGCACTTTTTGCAAATGCGGCACTCCGTCGCTTTAACTGACAATTGCGCAGTTGTGCAACGTGGCTCCCAAACAGCATTGACATCCTTTTTTCCCACAAATAGCTTTCTTTTGGTGGTATTTGATCACCTCTGCGGGTTTTTTTTGGAAAAACGCATTTTTTACTTTTTGATATAATATCCCCAAAAAATATATTAAAACGTTTTTTCCTCAGTTTGGCCGATACTCAATAAGCATTTGATTGGTTTGTGCAAAAGTTATAGTGTCTACAAAATAGGGGTTAGTTTTATGGCATTTTTATTGATAATTTTTTTTTTTACTGGTAATGGCGGCAATCAGCGATTTTCATTGTGACTGCAACATGGCGGACATATCGGACAATTTTGACAAATTTTTAGGACCATTGGCATTAATACAGCGATCAAAGGTAAAAAATTGCATTAATTACTGTAAAAATTACACTGGCAGTGAAGGGGTTAACCACTAGGTGGCGCTGTAGGGGTTAAGTGTATCCTAGGGAGTGATTCTAACTGTGGGTGGGAGGGGCTGTGTGTGACACGTCAATGATTACCACTCTAGATTAAAGGGAGCGCTGATAAATTACATTAGGCAGAACGGGGAAATGCTTGTTTACATTAGCATCTCCCCATTCTTCCTCACCGTGAGACGATCGGAGTCCTCGGGACCCGTGATCACAGAGCTCCCAGCGGGTGTGCCCTCAAGCCACCTCCTAAAGGGCAACATACAGGTACGTTAATCTGCCTGCATGTGCCCTTCTGCCGCAGTATATCTGTCTGAGGCGGTCAGGAAGCGGTTAATAACCCATTAAAAATCTTTAATTTTTATTGTTATGGATTCACTGTACTAAAAGTGATTGTGCTATGCAATCGTTTATATTATTGCATCATATGGCCTTTGTATTAATTACTGAGTCCATAATTTTTCAGCTACTGTGCTATTCTCATCCATTTCCTCATCCTAAACAAAAAGTTACTTAGTTTTGTTTTGCATTAATATTTTACGTTTTCCTTTTGTCCCCATCTAATGTTTGTGTCCTTCATTTTTCCTCATTATGTTGCATTTCAGAACATGTAACCTCTAATGCCAGCGATAGCGAAAGTAGTTACCGTAAGTCTCTTATGCTTCTTGCTTTCTTGCCAAGACCTGATTTATTTATTTTTTTCTTCTAGTCACACTGTTCTATTCCATAATTTTCCCAGTCCTGTCAAATCATAACACAAGCACTGTGAACATAAAAATGTTTGTATTCTAGTATTAATGTTCTTGAATGCTTGATATTTCTCTATAGTAAAACAATTATAAATCTGAAAAGATTGTATACACTCTCTTCCTAATACTCCTGTGTGTAATTGTAGAATGAAAAACAAAACTGTAGATATTGGATTCATCTTTATTTTCAATTTCTTTTTTTATTGCTAACTTGAAAGTAATCTTGATTACGGATGAGTATGGATGTTCACAAGGTCTATTATACTAATATTTTTCTTTTAGTTTTATACTTTGAAACCTCAAGGTGCTGTTTTTGTTAAATTTGCACAGAAATGTACAGTGCCTTGGCTTTTTACCTATTTTGTTCCTTTTACAGCCTTTAGTTCAATGTATGGTTATGTTTTAATCTGAATTATATGTGATGGATCAGAAAACAATAGTCTAAGTTGGTGAAGTAAAATTAGAAAAATATATACATAAAACCATTTTTCAGAAATAAACTGATAATTTATGTGTGTATGTATTCACCCCCTTTGTTATGAAGCCCATAAAAACCCAAATAGAACTCTCCAAACAAGGGACAATACTGTTGAGAAGTACAAGTCAGGGTTAGGTTATAAAAAAAAAATCAAAATTTTTGGTGATCCCTAGGAGCACCATCAAATCTATTATAACCAAATTGAAAAAACATGGCACAGCAGCAAACTTGCCAAGAGATGGCCACACACCAAAGCTTACGGACCAGGCAAGGAGGGCATTAATCAGAGAGGCAGCACAGAGACCTAAGGTAACCCTGGAGGAGCTGCAGAGTTCCACAGCAGAGACTGGAGTATCTGTATATAGGATGACAATAAGCCATACGCTCCATAGAGTTGGTCTTTATGGAAGAGTGGCCAGAAGAAAGCCATTACTTTTAGCAAAAAATAAAATAGCACGTTTTGAGTTTGAAAAGGCACGTGGGAGACTCCCAAAATGTATGGAGGAAGGTGCTCTGGTCTGATGAGACTAAAATTGAACTTTTTGGCCATCATAGAATGTCATATGTCTGGCGCCAACCCAACACATCACCTGAAGAACACCATCCCTGCAGTGAAACATGATGGAGGCAGCATCATGCTGTGGGGATGTTTTCGCACATCGCGGGACACAGAGCCATAGTAATTACTATGTGGGTTATAGGCCACCTTCAGGTGATGGACACTGGCACGCCTTAAGACAAAAAATGCACTTCCTATATAACCCCTCCCACTACTGGGAGTACCTCCAGTTTTTTCCTCAGTGTCTAAGGTGTTGGTCACGAGTGAAGATGCGCTGTGCTGAGCTCCACTGGAACAATCCTTGCTGGGGCTAGCTATGCAGCCGGATCCATTAAAAGTGTCTTTTTGGCTGAATTGAATGGTACCCGGGCCTCATATCCTAAGAAACGAGGTCTTGCCTGTAACGCTTCTCTTTTTAGAGAGCTGGACCCCGGGATCCAGTACTTTTTGATATTAAGGCCATAAAGTTTTTACTGCCGGTGATGCTAGTACAGGTCCAGGATTGTGAGTTTTCTCAAGGATCCCCAGCTTTCTGAAGGTTTAACTGAACCCACCGTGAAGGGTGAAAATTGGGCCTGTTGGTTTACCACAGAAAACTGCGGCGGGAAAGGTAGGTGGAGTTTTCTAAGAATTTTTTTTTAATTTTCTTATTGTCTCCTTTAAATTTCGTAAGTGTTGTCATGTCACCATGTATTGAGCACTTACCGCCTCATGCTTCTCAGAAAGCCCACGTTGTGCCTAGGAAGTAGCAGTTTCTTCTTCCTTCGGCCAAGCAGCAGACCTCCGGTGAGTCTGGGGGGTTCCCCTCTCCCCACCAGATGCCCCCCCCCCGTGAATTTTTTTCTCCCCCTCTTCTCGGGTAAAGAGCACCACAAGAATAAAAAAAAAGAAGCGTGAACGGCACGCTACTCGACCCCCTCACCATTCCTCCTTCCTCTCTGTGGAGCCCGTAGGATTAGGTGGCCGTGCTCAAGCTCTTTGAAAGAAAGAGGGGAAGGGCCATAGGGGGTGGGGCTTAGTGCGGCGTTGGCATCCTCCAATGTCCAGCGTGGGAAGGTATGTTGTAAAAGGCACCATTTGTGCTGTTACGTGCTGCTGGAGGGACACAAGCAAAGGTGGCATATAAGAGGTTTGGTGACACAGGCATTCCTTTTGACACATTTACTACTGCATCAGGCTGCGCATTCATGGCAGCAACAGGGCTGGACTATTGCTCAATCAGTGGATTTGTTCCTTCTGGTAGTACTTCTGCTTTATGCATCGGGCTATGAGCGGAAGGAGGGGTAAAAACACCTAAAAAAAGGGCTATAGAAAGACTTCTACAGTCAAACAGAAGCCTAGAACCATCTCAAAAAAGATGGCAACCTCCCCTGAGAGTAATATGGTTGGCCAGAGTGAGCCATCAGGAGGGGCCAGTGTTGCAGCTGCTCTTAACACTGCAGCCCCTGTGTATATTAATTACTAAGGAGGTTTTTTTCTTCAACTATTTTAAGCTTGGAGCAAAAATTGATGCTTTAATTGCATCCCAGAGTGGGACCTAAGCGCAGCAGGACCCTCTTGCTGAGGAACAAGGCACAAGAGATGGCAAATTTCTTTCAAAGGACCAGGAAGAGGCTGAAGTCTCCTCTTCCCGAAGAACCTGATATGGAAGTGTCAGGTTCGCAGGAAAGATTGTTGATACAGTCTCTCACTGAATTGGTCCACTCCACATTTTTACTGCCAATAACGCAGTCAGTCGATGAGCCCACTTCTGGTTTGGATTTACTAAAGCCTCCCCAATCCGTTAATTATTTTCCTATACATTCATGGCTAAGGAAGGTAATGTATTCTGAGTGGGAGCACCCAGATAAACAGTTTTTTCCTCCAAAAAAGTTTTCAATACTTTATCCTAAGGAGGAGGAGTTTTATAAGAAATGGGGAATTCCAGCAATTGACACTGCTATATCCTCTGTAAATAAAAACCTGACTTGTCCAGTAGACAATGCTCATATGCTAAAGGATCCAAGGGATAAGAAGTTGGAGTTCCTTTTTAAAAACTATATTTCACTCGCAGCTTCAGTCATTCAACCTGCTCTGGCAGCGATAGGAGTATCTCTGTCCTTAAAGGACCAGTTTATAGAGGTTATTCCTGATCAGCAGGCCCAGGATTTGGCCGGGTTATCAGAAGTGTTGTGTTTTACAGTAGACGCTATGAAAGATTCTATTCTCCAGGCCTCACGGCTCATGCTAGGTCTGGTACATGTGTGTAGAATCCTATGGTTGAAAAATTGGCATCAAGGATGCTTATCTCCATGTGCCGATCTTCCCCGCTCACCAGAAATTTCTACGCTTCAAGGTAGAAAATCTTAATTTCCAGTTTGTAGCTCTGCCTTGCGGTCTAGCTACTGTTCCTCAAGTGTTTTACTCCTCCTTTCGCCAGGCTAAGGGCTCAAGGTATAACTGTACTATCCTACTTAGATGATCTACTCTTGATAGATCAATTGGTAGCCTGCCTAAACCTTTGGTCACCACAGTCAGCTACCTGGAATATCTAGGTTGGATTATCAACCTAGAGAAATCCTCCTTAAAACCATCAAGGAGATTGCAGTACTTGGGGCTGATCATAGATACTCAGAAGAGGGTGTTTTTGCCCCAGGAAAGGAACAGTTCCATAAAGGAACTGATTCGGTTGGTCAGAGCCTCAATTGGTGGTTGATAGCCAAGAATCTTCAAAAGGGGAAATCCTTTCTACCAGTTACCTGGAAGGTGGTAACAGATGCCAGCCTTCTGGGCTGGGGAGCAGTCCTGGAAGAAGCGTCTGTCCAAGGGAAATGGTCCAAATCGGTACGCCTGGCTCTGAAGGTCTGGACGTCCAGACTACGGAATTGTCCTGTCAGAATCCAATCCGACAATGCCACAGCAGTGGCCTATATCAATCGCAAAGGGGGCACGAGAAGTCGTGCGGCCCAAAAAGAGGTGAGTCATATTCTTAGGTAGAAAACATTCCTTGCCAATCAGCAATTTTCATTCCAGGGATAGAGAATTGACAGGCGGACTACTTGAGTTGCCAACAATTGTTCCCGCGAGAATGGTCCCTTCAACTCGACATTTTTCTGTCAACGTGTCAAAAATGAGTTCCAGATGTGGATCTGTTTGCGTCCAGGTTCAACAAGATCGACATCTTTGTGTCAAGGACAAGGGATCCGATGGCATACGGAACAGATGCCTTGGTCTTTCCGCAGAATCAGTTATCACTGATCTATGCATTCCCTCCTGTTCTTCTGCTTCTGTGTCTTCTTCGCAGGATCAAGCAAGAAGGGAAGGAGGTGATTCTGATGGCCACAGAGATCTTGATTTGCCCTACCACTGTGGCCAGACCTTCTCTCGCAAGGTCCGATATTCCATCCTACCTTACAAACGGTATAATATAACGGTTTGGCTATTGAGACCCACATTCTAAAGCACCATGGGCTGTCACCTTCAGTAGCTTCTACTTTGGTTAATGCTACAAAGCCGGCTTCCAGAGTCATATACTATAGAGTCTGGAAGGCATATGTCTCCTGGTGTGAATCCAGAGGTTGGCACCCCAGAAAATGTAGGATCCTTGAATTCCTACAGATGGGATTAGAAATGAAGCTGGCCTTGAGTACTTTCAAGGGCCAGGTGTAGGCCTCATCGGTATTGTTTCAACAGCTTACTTCTCACTTTCTGGTTCTTAGCTTTATTCAGGTAGCATGCATTAATCCCCCAGTTAGATCACCCCTGAACCCTTGGGAATTTAGTTCTGTCGGCTTTACAAAAACAGCCTTTTGAGCCTATTCGAGTGCTCTTGACGAGGAAAATCATTTTCTTGGTTGCCATATATTCTGCAAGAAGTGTATCAGAGTTAGCTGATCTTTCTTGTGAAGAGCCATATTTCGATTATTCATAAGGATAAGGTTGTATTGCGACCTCATCCTAATTTCCTACCGACGGTAGTATCAGGTTTTCATTTAAACCAGGATATTGTTCTGCCTTCATTTTTTCCAGTACCTCGTTCTGTGGAAGAAAAGTCACTACATTCTCTTGATTTGGTGAGAACAGCCAAGGTCTATTTGAAAGTGACCGCTCAGATTCGTTTGTAGTGCCAAACTGTCCTAAAAAGGACAGGCAGCATCAAAATCTATTATTCCTAAATGGATTTGTCAAGTGATTGTTCAGGCTTATGGTTTAAAAAGGAAAATTCCTCCTTTTCATATTAAAGAGCACTCCACCAGGGCTGTTAGTACTTCTTGGGCAATGCATCACTAAGCATCCGTGGCTCAGATCAGCAAGGCTGCAACTTTGTCTTCAGTCTATAAATTTACCAGATTCTAACAAATAGATGTAGAAGGTCATGAGGATATCGCCCTTTAGGCACAGTGTACTGCAGGCTGCAGTATAAGTCCTCTAGTCTCTTGGTGCTCTACTTTTATTGTGTCTTCCTCTCTTCAGTTGGCATTGCTATGGGACATCCCACATAGTAAATACTATGGTCTGTGTCCCATGATGTATGATAAGAAAATAGGATTTTTATAACAGCTTACCTGTAAAATCCTTTTCATTAAGCTACATCACGGGACAGAGGTCCCTCCCTTCTTGGTATACACGTGCATCGCTTTGCTACAAAACTGAGGTACTCCCAGTAGTGGGAGGGGTTATATATGGAGTTCTTATAGGGCTTCTTAGGGCGTGCCAGTGTCCATCACCTGAATGTGGCCTATAACCCACATAGTAACTACTATGGCTCTGTGTCCCGTGATGTACTTCAAAGAAAAGGATTTTCAGCAGTCCGTACTGGGAAATTGGTCAAAGTTGAGGGAAAGATGGATGGTGCTAAATACAGGAATATTTTTGAGCAAAACCTGTACCACTCTGTGTGATTTGAGGCTAGGACGGTGGTTCACCTTCCAGCAGAACAATGATCCCAAACACACTGCTAAAGCAACACTTGAATGGTTTAACAGCTTCAGCCCCAGAAGATTTGGCTTCTGAATGACCAGGCCATTTTTTGCGTTTCGGCATCGCGTTGTTTTAACTGACAATTGCGCAGTTGTGCGACGTTGTACCCAAACTTGATGCCCTTTTTTCCCCACAAATAGAGCTTTCTGTTGGTAGTATTTGATCATCTCTGCGTTTTTTCTGTATTTTTTGCACTATAAACAAAAACACAATTTTGAAAACAAACACAATATTTTATACTTTTTGCTATAATGGCCCCATTTTTTTTTTTTCTTTTTTTTTAAAAAGCAAATATTTGTTTAGGCCGATAAGTATTATTCTACATTTTTGGTAATAAAAATCGCAATAAGCATATATTGATCGGTTTGATCAAAAGTTATAGCATTTACAAAATAGGGGATAGATTTATAGCATTTTTATTTTTTTACTAGTAATGACAGCGATCTGTGATTTTTATCATGACTGCGACATTATGGCGGACACATCGGACAATTTTGACACCATTGGCATTTCTACAGCGATCGGTGCTATAAAAATGCATTGATTACTGTAAAAAATGTCACTTGCAGTGAAGGGGTTAATACTAGGGGGCGATCAAGGGGTTAACTGTTCACTGCTACGTGTTCTAACTGAAGGGGGGATGAAACTTGCTAGGGGAAGACACACGGTCTGTCTCTTCTTCCCTCAGTTTACACATAGAGATCCCGGTTCTCGCCGTGTCACGAGCGATCACGGGAGCCCTCGCATCGGCTCCGGGGGCGAGCAGCAGGCACGCACCCCTAGTTGCCACAAAAAGAAACCACCTAACATAATGGTGATGCAGCCGGGCCATGTTGCCACAGTACAACTGCGGCGGCTAGTCTGCAAGCGGTTAAGTCGAGACGTGTTGGAATGGCCTAGTCAAAGCCCAAACCTCAATCCAATAGAAAATCTGTGGTCATACTTTGATTGCTGTTCACAAGTGCAAACTGTCCAACTTGAAGGTGCTGGAACAGTTTTGCAAGGAGGAATGGGCAAAAATCCCAGTGGTAAGATGTGGCAAGCTTATAGAGACTTATCCAAAGCAACTTGGAGCTGTGATAGCTGCAAAAGGTGGCTTTACAAAGTATTGACTTTAGGGGGGTGAATAGTTATGCGCATTGACTTTTTCTATTATTTTGTCCTATTTGCTTCACAATAAAAAAAAAAACTCTTCAAAGTTGTGGGCATGTTATTTAAATTTAATTATGCAAATCTTCAAACAATCCATGTTAATTCCAGGTTGTGAGGCAACAAAACATGAAAAATGCCAAGGGGGGGGGGGTGAATACTTTTGCAAGGCACTGTATGCTATGCTTTGGAATTTTAATTTCAGCAGGTTATTTTTGGAACCGTTTTTTCTAATTTGGATTGTGTTTGACAGCTTGTGTTGAGGTTTGGAAAGTATAAATCTGCCTGAATGTTTATTTGCATGAGTAATTTGGCTTGCATCATATCAAACTGCATGCTTTTTGTATGGTTTATTTGCTGTGTTGTATTTATTTTGATGGGAGGTAAGTAGCAAAAGGACAGTCCTGAAAAATCCATGAGCAATGACTTGGAATCATCTCATAGAGGAGTACGATGAGAAATGTTTTAGCTATGAAATCTTGGACTTGCTATGGGCCTGAGATGGCAGAATGATCTAGCCACAGGTTTTTTGTTTTTTTAGTTTTCAAAGAACCATGCATTAACATTTTAATGACTTGAGCAGTCATGGTAATGCAGTGGAGTAGAAGGTGGAGTTTTGCCTAATTTTAGGGGAGAATTGTCATGGTAGTCAACTGGACAATATTGAATGTTTTCTGTTCTCCATTGATCTTGAATAGGGCTGTTTTGATCCGATAGACATGATTGTGGCTAAGTGGAAACTTCAGCAAGCCTAATCTGGCTACAATTATCAATGTATTATACTTAGAGCTTTGTATGTGATTCTGTTTTATCTGACAGTTTATTAACAAAGAGTGGTTTTGCCTTTCTGTTTCTCATTTTCTAAAACCTTAAGCAGACCTATTCACTGTCATAATACTGGAACATCGTATACAACTGACATTACAAATATCTGGCAAATGGACATAATGGCAACAGCCATACTCCCAACATATGCTGTTTCTGTACATAATCAGATCTGTAATGAAAGATGACCAAGCACTTGGTCAATAAAGACTTTATTGAACAGGAGATAAACAATTGAAATTTGTATAGATGAATGTTTAAAAAACATAAAACAAATAGTTTTTTCATTCATTGAGGGACATGGTATACAGAAAAATACAAACAAAGTCAACCCTAGTAATAACCCCCTTCACCCCCCCCCCCCCCCCCCCCCAATTCCTAGCATGTAATATTTTTTTTCTTTTCTTTTTGCTAGTGTCCTAGATGGGTTCCTTTTTTTTTTTTTTTTTTTTTATCTAGTGAGACAAATTGAACCATTTTTACTAGCCATTTTTACTTTCTCCTAAGTATTTCAGTCAAGACCTCTCTATTCAATGTTTGATCTAGTCTCTCTAGTGAGGATGTTTCCTCCTTTATAAGGATTTTTTTGATGTCTGAAAATCCTCCTAAAAGCCTTCTTTGTTTGTAGGTCCTTCCTGACAACCAGCTGTTGCCATTATGTCCATTTGCCAGACTTGTAGTTACCTGGATAAGGCAAATGTATAAAGCCTAGGAACCTGTCTTTGAGGACCCTACTCTCTAGAACAATCCCAGCTGACACTATCCGCTTTTTTTTGTGTTGACTCTACAGTGAATGTACCTGAGCAGATCTCTAGAATGTCCCTCATCTCTATTTGTGTGTACAAGATTTTATTGTTTAAAGCTTTGCAGAACTTGCTTGTAAAAAGCATCTTCTACACATTTGTTATTTGCACATCCAAGGACACAGTTTAATATTACTGCTTCCAGAGTTCTCTGCTGCAAAGGTTATGGGATTTGGATCAGTGCAGACGTTACAACTTCAACTCTTTTCTGTATATCTTTGATGTTTTGTACATAATCTGGTTTGCTCAACAGTACCCTATGGTGAGTGGGTTCACTAACAAAGAAGTATACCTTTAGTCCAGCAGTTAAATCTCTAAGCAGGACCCTTATCCAGTGGACGAGGTTCTGGTATTTAAAGGATACCTTGGACAAATAAGCATCCTCTGCTCTGGTGGGGCAGTCTTACAGTTGGTAATTGTGACTGTAAGTTGGGGCCAAAGCCTTAAGGTCTGTTGTGGTACCAAAATGATTAAACACCTGGAGAATTTTACATGTGCTCTTGGCTTCTCTGTGGATGCCTTGAAGGACTCCATACAGCAACTTTCTTAGCTTAGGGGTCTTGTTCATACACATGAGCGTGTAAAGTGTTGGTCAGAACCATGTAAAACATTTACCTTCTCAAGTGTAACATTTGTTTGGTCCTGCTTTGGATAATTGTGTCCAGAAGGCGACTGTGGGTAAGAGTATTCTGTTACTTGCTTAAAAGGCTAAGTCCACAGTTCAAAAACCTGCCACTCCTTCCAAGAAGAATTATTTTTGCCAACCAGTCCTTAGGCCTCTAAGATCAAACCCTTATTCCCTACAAAGCCATAGACTCTAAAGCCCTCACTCCGGTGGGGGATTTTTTTTTCTGCAGGGAGATATTGCAAACACCTGGGTCTGCAACATGGTGACTTGTGGATGCAAGCTGGAATTTTGAACCTTCCCCTGCTTCATGCTTTCCAATGTTTCTTTGAACCTACAAAAAAAATTCTCTTTTTACACATTTGATCATTTTCTATATCGAGGAGTGAACTTTCTGGTCCAGAGGGCAAAAGGCTTGACCATTTCTACTCTACTAAGATGACAAGTCCTATGCTCCAAGTTATATCTTTTAGAGAAGTCAAAATTCCTATTTCCCAAATGTCTTACAGGACAGCACCTGAAAGAGGGGCTCCACTCACTAGGAAACAGGAAACACCAGCTCCATCAAAATTTAAAAGGAAGCTTCTCCCCACAGCTTGTCCGGTTTTGTGTTTTCTCCGGCAAGGGAACACTTACTGGAAAGTCAGGGTCTCTCAGGTGCTGTCCTGAGAAGCCAGGCTACCTGCACCATCATACCTTTTTTTTTTTTTTTTTTTTTTTTTTTTTTTTTTTGAGCTATCCCTCCCAAACCGCATCCAGAGATGGCTGGTAAGTGGGCTCCTTCTCCCTCTTCAGCTCGGGAAGAGCTTGTACTGCTCATGGATGCCACTCTTAGGCTCATTTGTCATAGCTACATGCTGCTGCCATCTTTTTGGCGGCAGAGTAGAAATTGGCCATCCAGAAGTGAGGTATCTGGCAAGGGGCGGCACCTGGAAGCAGGCGTGCAGTGTCGCTGACGGAAATGGCACAGAGGGAGGAGCGGAGCTGGTTCCTATATTCCGGTTTGGCAGTGGCGCTAATGGAGTCCGGAACCGGCTCTTCAAGCCACAAACAGCGTGGCAGCACCATGATGGATTCAGCGGCAGCAGCGAGTGGGACAGACACAGGCACCAGCAAGGCCCAGGTAAGTGTTGTATGGGTGGTCAGCCTCCGCATACCTCTCTGTTTGCTTTCCCCCTGGTGGCTGGAGCCTGTCTAGGCACATGGAGTTTGTTCTGTGTATGCTTCCTGTGCACCTGTAGTGAGTCTGTTAGGTCGTCAGGTTGAATTATTGAAAGTGTTTTTTCTTTTTTTTGTTGGCAGGCTAAGAGCTCCGACCAGCCGGTTAAAAAACTGTCCTTCATGTAAGGAAAAGCTACCTGAGAGAAGGAAGAAGACCTTGTGTCAAACATGCATTGACTCCCTAGTTAAGGAGGAAGCTTCTTCTGCATGCAGCGATTTAATCGCATCAGTTAAAGGGCTAGATGCTACCATACAATCTTTTCTCTCTTCTCTTGCAAATTCTTCCCGGAGTCAGCCGTCTACCTCAGGATGCTCTGAGCTCACAACTGATCCCACGGTGGAGGCCGAGGTGGGACCTCCTACCCATGAGGGACATTCCCCCTCTCATTCCAAAAAGGATTTGGAGGAAGGGGTAGAAAATGTGCCCTCAAAATATAAGCTGTATTTAGAGCAGGTAGATGATTTGCTAAAATCAGATTATGCAACGTTGGGTTTAGGTGGGGAGAAAAAAGAATTGTCATGATCGGATGTACACGGGGCTTATTGAGCAAAAAATTTGCACTTTTCCAGTACATCCAGTAATCTTTGAGGCCATTAAAGAATGGACAGATCCAGAGAGGGAGCCTTTTTTCCCAAGAGCACATAAAAGGCATTTTCCTTTTGAGGCAAACCCAGCGGCATTTTGGAATAAGGTGCCTAAACTCGATGCAGCTTTTCCCAAAGTATCCAGATCAACTGACCTGGCGTTTGAGGACATGGGAATACTAAAAGATCCCATGGATAAACAAATGAATCAACAGCTTAAGAGGGCCTGACAATCCATCATTGGTAATCTCAAACCAGCAATGGCTACCACCTGCCTGTCTAGAAATATAGAGTACTGGGTAAACCAGCTACAAGCCCAGATTTATAGCAGATTCACCCAAGCAAGAAATCCTTGATTATTTTTCAACCCTGTCAGCTGCTGTAGCATATATATCAGATGTGTCGGCAGAGTCGATAAGGATGACAGCAAGATCAGCAGCTTTTGGCTAACTCAATCAAGAGAGCTTAATCGTTAAAGACCTGGCCAGGGGATGCAGCATCCAAAAATAAACTTTATGATATTCCATTTATGGGAGATCTTTATCTTTGATCCTGATCTAGATTCCGTTTTGGATAGGACAGCTCACAAGAATTAGTCTTTCCCTGTTAAAAAGAAAAAGCAACCAGTTAAATGGCTTCTTCAACCTTAACCACTTAAAGACCAGGCCTCTTTTTCAGACTCTGTGTTTACAAGTTAAAAACAAGTTTTTTTGCTAGAAAATTACTTCGAACACCCAAGCATTATACATTTTTTTCTAACACCCTAGAGAATAAAATGGCGGTCATTGCAATACTTTTTGTCACACCGTATTTGCGCAACGGTGTTACACTCGCACTTTTTTTTAAAAAAAATTCACTTCTTTTAATAAAAAAATAAATAAGACAACAGTAAAGTTAGCCCAATTTTTTTTATATTGTGAAAGATAATGTTACGCCAAGTAAATTGCTACCCAACATGTCACGCTTCAAAATTGCGCCCGCTCGTGGAATGGCGTCAAACTTTTACCCTTAAAAATCTCCATAGGCGACGTTTAAAAAATTCTAACAGAGGAGGTCTAAGGCTAGTCATATTACTCTCTCTAACGATTGTGGCGATACCTCACACGTGTGGTTTGACCAGTTTTCATATGTGTTCGCTTCTGCACGCAAGCTCCTCTGGACTGGGCGCTTTAAAAAAAATTATTTCCTTATTTATTTTACTTGATTTTATTTGTTTTCACTGTATAAAAATAAAAAATGGGTTACTTTTATTCCTATTACAAGGAATGTAAACATCCCTTGTAATAGAAAAAAGCATGACATGTCCTCTTAAATGAGATCTGGGGTCAAAAAGTCCTCACATCTCATATTTGGACTTAAATGCAATAAAACATTTGAAAAAAATTGTAATTTTGAAAAAATAACAGAAAAATGGCCATTTAAGACACATGGGCGGAAGCGACGTCAAAACGTCACTTCCGCCCATATGTCTTAAATGGCCATTTTTCTGTTGTTCTGCTATAGTATGGAGATGGGTGGGGGCCATCTTCCCCTCACTCGTCTCCATACCCAGCCACAAACAGGTCCCAATTGCCTCAGCCGCTGCCGACTGCTCCGGTAAGCAGCGGGATGGGGGGTGGCCCCTCTCCTGTCACTGATAACGGTGATCTCGCGGAGAATCCACCACAGAGACCACCATTATCGTAAACAGAACCGCCGGCTCAAAAGATGGATACCTCAGTTGTGGCAGCAGCTGCTGCCGTTACTGAGATATCCATCTTTAAACTTCTAGTGTATATGTACAGGAGCTGGTCAGCAAGTGGTTAATTGGCTCAAGAGAAAAGCAGCAAGGCCCAGGAGAAAAGGAATTGGTCAGCGCAAAAGGGCAAAGGCAGAGGAAATGTCCTTTTCCGTGTTCCTGCGCCCACCAACAAAGCACAATGACTTTTCATTCCCGGTAGAGGGAAGGCTTCAGGGATTCATTCCTCATTGGGCAAGAATGACAGAAAATCAATATTTTCTGGGCATGCTGTTTCAAGGATATGAAATTGAATTTTCGGATCCCCCTTCAAGAAAGATACTTTGCAACAAACCTGCCAAGGGGCACAACAAAAGCCCTAGCTATGAAGAACCTGTTAAAGAATCTCATGCAACGGGGAGTTGATTCCAGTCTCGCCAGATGAACGTCATCAGGTTTTCTATTCCCATATCTTTCTGGTAAGGAAGCCATCCGGAAGTTTGTATAATCCTCAATCTAAACCATTAAACAAGTCAGTCGGTACAGAAGAGTTTGCATGGATTCAATCTTCACTGTCAGGAATCTGTTGACCAAACTGCTTCATGGCATTGATCGACCTAAGAGTTGCATACCTACACGTTCCTAAAGCCTCTCAGTCCCAGAAATTCCTCAGATGGGGAAGGAGGTGCTGCATCTACAATTCAAAGCCCTCCCTGTTAATCTTTTATCCGCCCCTCAAATCTTTACCAAGATAATGGCTGAAGCCCTCGCCCCTCTCTGTCTGCAGGGAATTTCAGTAATTCCGTATCTGGGCGACCTCCTTTTCTTTGCTCTTTCCAGGAAAAAATTGCAGGCAGACCTGGGCAAGGCCCGCAGTCATTTGGAGGCCTTGGGTTGAATCGTGAACCTACAGAAATCAAACCTCAATCCAGCTCAGCAGGTTCAATTTCTAGGCTACCAAATAGATTCTTTGTTCCACCAAATCTTTCTTCCAAAAGAGAAGAAAACGTTAGACACAAAGGTAAAGATCCAGGTCAAGAGAACCCTCTGGTGGTGAAGTCAGACAGTTTTGTCAAAAGGCTTACTATGGTCTTTCCCCACCAAAAGGAGGACAACAGATGCCAGTAGTTGGGGATGAGGGGCCCACTGGGACCAGAATCTAGCACAAGAAGTTTGGTCCTGAAGGAAAGGCAGGGAAGTCCTCAAATTGGAGGAACTTAAAGGCAGTTGACTTAGCATTGTTGCCTTCTCTCCAAACCGTGGCATACCTGAACAAACAAGGGGGGCACAAAGAGCAAAGCTCTTCTGTTGCTATCAACGGAAATCCTGGAGTGGGCAGACTTTTTGAGCTGATGAAAAATTCAGGAAGCAGAGTGGAGCTTGAATCCAGAAATGTTTTCGTTGATCACCAGGATGTGGGGGCATCCACAAGTGGACCTGTTTACATCAAAACACTCAGCTCTCTGTTCTTCTCTCTGCAATGAGACATCGGATCGCTAGGAAAAGATACCTTGGCACATCCCTGGAACTTTCAACTGGCCATGCCCCCCCCCCTTTCAGCTAATTCCATTGGTGTTAAGGAAAATGCAAAAGGAAAGAGTGTCGTAATTCTGATTACTCCGTAATAACTAGAGATATTTACGCTAAAGTTTGGAGCTTGGTGTCGTTCCTCAAACCAAACCGTAGAGGACATAGTGTCAGTTTTGGAAATTCTACAAAATGGCACAGAAAAAGGTCTTGCAATTAACACTCTTAAAGTGCAATTGGCTGGACTGTGTGTATACCTAGAAAGACCAATCTCTTCAGTTCCTTTAATTACAAGATTCTTTAAGGCACTTACTAGTCCAGTCCAGCTCCTACTAAACGTTTTCCTAAATGGGGCTTTTCAGTAGTTTTGCAAGCCTTCACAAAAGAACCTTTTGAACCGTTAGACAATTTTGTTAAAGAATTTCTCTAGGGAGCATGGCCTGGCATAGAATAGAGTAGGATGTGCTTGCTCTGTGCTCCATCCAATACTCCTTTTCCCTGCTTATCCTGCACTCCAGCAACATCCTGCATTAGCCCAGCAGGACCCCCTGAAGACCCTGAACACCCGCAGCCGCGGCTCCACTGGCATGCGACCATACGGCAGCATCCATTGTGCGGCGATCCCACACGCTGCTGCTGCTGCAAGTAGGAAAGACAATGGCTTCAGCCATGTCTTGGAAGTCCACGGCCATCCTGCTACACCCAGCCTACGGACCAGAATTACCTCCTGCTCGCACCCTGTACCAACCCAGCAGGGGACTCCTGGAAGATTGTACACTTCGCAACATAGGCTTCGTTGCCCTCCAACCATAAAGAGGCCGCGCGCGAAGGTACCGCACCCAGGAAAGACCGCGGCTCCAGCCTAGCTCTGGGAGTCCGCTGCCATTTTGCTCCATCCAGCCTGATATACAACACTGACTCAAAGCCCTTTTGCCTCACAGCCCTATACCTGCCGAGACACTAATTAGCCAAATACAGTGAGAAGGACGACCACCGCGACTATAAGGTATGACTCTGGCAAAAACACCAAAGGCCACCTTGGCTAAGTTAAACCAATATCGCCACCAGGAAAAGGAAAGTGCTGGAGAAGATGGCAGCACCACGTGCAGTGAGCAAAACGATCCGGGCAGCAACACAGCAAACGTGCTCGAGGCAATCGCATTCTGCCGGACATCTTTAACAGCCCAAATAGAGGAGGTCAGGGTAGATATTTCGCTTATCCGACAGAACTTCAAAAAACTCAGTGAGCAGGTCACCACAGCTGAGACCTGCATAGGAGTGGCGGAAGACGCTATCACACCACTCAACTTGGATAGTATGCAGCTCCAAATCAACCAGATCCTGAGCAAGCAAGGCGACATGGAGAATTGGCTCAGGAGGTGCAACCTCCGATGTGTCGGGCTCCCCGAGGGAGCTGAGGGAAAGGATCCCACCACCTTCCTGGAGCAACTTCTTGTTGACACCTGTGGCCGCGAGGCCTTCTCCATCACCCTGGCGGTGGAGAGGGCTCACCGTATGCCTGCCAGACCTCCTCCCCATGGAGCTCCCTTTCGCACGTTCATAGCGAAATTCTTGAAACTACAAAGACAGAGATGCAGCGCTACGCATGGCTAGAGAAAAAGGTAACATCCACCTTGGAAACTCTAGGATTGCCATCTTCTCTGACTTCTCTGCTGAGGTTCAGCGCCACTGCCAGGGCTTCATGGAGGCGAAGAGGAGGCTCTGGATACAACATCTCAAATATTCTGTGCTGTTTCCAGGTCAATAGAGATGGCAGAGTGTTCTTCTTTGAGAATCCTGACGAAGTCCTTACCTGGTTGAAGCGCCCAGAGCCCTCCAGAAGGGTAGCAGAGTGACCTGGCCGAACATGTTCATAGGCACTACTGATCGTTGGTAGCCATTACCAACATATTGCACACCGCCACAAGAGTCTGCAAATGCATCAAATCCTGGTATGTCACTTTCTTGTTCCCCGTGGCACACATCCTTTTGCTCCTCACCCTTGGGATCTCCTGAGACCACCCTTTGCCTTCCCATGCCTTAATTCCATCTAACTGCAACTTGTAAAGAGGGTCTCCTAAATACAGGGCCTTCTACTGACTGGTCGGTCCCTAGACATGCACTGGAGATGAATTACGGAGCACAATCAGTCCTTCATCCCATATGCATAACACAGCGAACTTTCGCCCCCCAGTAACCGAAGTGGACATCGCTCTACCGTGTCACTGCAGCTATTTGGTTCCCGTTGACCCCATGCTGTACTTTTGGTTCACAGTACAAGAAAGCCCGTTGCTCTTGATTTGTGAGCCTCATGTCAACTGCACCGTTCATGCAGACCAATCACCGCAGTCTATTCACATGGCAGCAGGACACACTGCATTTCCTTGCTCCCGGTTGTCATTTACTTTTGGTTTTGGGTTCATACCCGTATCAGTTGGGGAAGATGCAGAGGGGGGAGGGGGAAGGTTAGTTTGTACTTGATGGAATGCAATACAATGGAATGCAAGTTAATAATGATAATGTATAGATGGCAAACCTTTTAATTACATGATATGCACAATGCTTTCACACTAGACCAGGAATGTGGACCATATGCCCAACTGAGTGAGATGGGCCAATTCTGTTACAGGATGTGTCTCAATCTCTGACCTTTTGGCCTTGATAAAACTGCTTACTTGGAATGTACATGGGCTTGGGGACAGGGTAAAGATCTGCAGTTTTCTCATTCCTCAAAAAACAGCGTGCCGACATTGTGGTGTTGGTGGAGACAGATGTGGAGGGTCGGCTGCAGATGGCACTCCACCAGCCATCGTTCATCCCACTCCTCCCATGCACACGGAGTCTCAATCTTGATTGCCAAGATGGTACATTTTGAGTTATGTGATGTTCAGTCTGACCCACAGGGACGATATGTTTTTCTTTCTGTTAAACTATACGGTGAACCTTTCATTTTGATGGCATTCTATGTACCTCCCCCATTTAGTTCTGCTATAGTTACAGAGGGCTTGCTGTACATGACTCGTCGTTCTTCCACTCAGGCGCTATGGAATTTTTAACATTACGATGAACCCAGCATTGGACAAACTGTCACCCTCGCTATTACCTACCACAGCTCCAACTCCCACTAGATTCTCCAGACTTATCACCTCCTTTAATCTCATTGACATTTGGCATCAACTGAGCTTACTCATGTTTCTCGGCCCCTCATAATACCATGTCCCGCATAGACTTCATAGGTTGCTGAGAACTGAGTTTTCCCCTAGACTACTTTCAGACCATAGCCCATACTGGATTAGCCTTTTCATCCCAACAGACAAGCCACCTCATACGTGGCGCCGTAATCTGTTCTAACCCCAACATCAACCACGCTAGATTACAGCCTTAAACCCAAGATGGGAAAGAGAAGTGGACCCATTAGAGGATAAGGAGTGTGAGGCACTGGATTCATGCAAGACTGTATCCCCCAAACTTTCTGACAGGTTAACCCAGTTGTATATATTGCACCGAGCAAACCTGCAGAAATGTGTTTAACCACTTTCAGACCGGACCATTTTGCAGGCCAATGTCGTGCGACGTGGCTCCCAAACAAAATTGACGCCCTTTTTTCCCCACAAATAGAGCTTTGTTTTGGTGGTATTTGATCACCTCTGTGTTTATTTTTTGCGCTATAAACAAAAATAGAGCGACAATTTTGAAAAAAACACATTATTTTTTACTTTGTTATAATAAATATCCCCCAAAAATATATAAAAAAAACATTTTCCCCTCAGTTTAGGCCGATACGTATTCTTCTACATATTTTTAGTAAACAAAATCGCAATAAGCGATTGGTTTGCGCAAAAGTTATAGCGTTTACAAAATGGGGGTTAGTTTTATGGCATTTTTATTAATATTTTAATATTTTTTTTTGTAATGGTGGCGATCAGCGATTTTTATTGTGACTGCGACATTATGGCTTACACATCGGACATTTTCTACACATTTTTGGGACCATTGTCATTTATACAGCAATCACTGCTATACAAATGCAGTGATTCCTGTGTAAATGACACTGGCAGTGAAGGTGTTAACCAGTGGGTGGCAGTGTAGGGTTTAAGTGTTCCTAGGGGCGTGTTACTAACTGTGGGGGGGGCTGGGCTTTGTTTTAGTGAACACTGATCTCTGCTCCAATCACATGGAGCAGAGATCAGCGTCACTTGTTGCTAGGCAGAATGGGGAGATGCTGTTTACAATGGCATCTCCTCGTTAAGCCGCCCCTTGAGACGATCACGGGTATGCCTGTGGCTAGAGAGTCTGCGGGACCCGCAACCGGACTCACGGGGGTCCCGACCTGCACGCTAGCACGACGGCGCGCTCGCGATGGCAGGGCAGCATTTAAAACTGGACATACCTGTATGCCAATATGCCTGTCCGTGCCATTCTGCCGACGTACATCGGCGTGCGCCAGTCGGGAAGTGGTTAAACTATAAATTGTTTCAATAAAACTTTTTTTTCTGGAAAAAATAATAATTTAACTCTCAAAACTGTATTTTTATTTGCGGACTCATCCGCCAGAAGAATCGGTGCACTACACTACACGCTCTGTCAGTAAAGGAACCTCCTTTTTTTTTTTTTTTTTTTTTTTTACCCAGAGGGGTTATACTAAAAACATTTCCAGGGTTTTTGCTAAAAGTAACGTCAGTTCATAACCAGTCGCAGGAAATCATCCTGCCAACTTTTTGTTCAGACACCTTTGGGGGGGGAAAGGAGACAGTATTCCATAACTTGGATGTGAGAAGAATTATGTTGCATTACCTGGAAGTAACAAGGGACTTTGGGTCTTCGGACTATTTATTTTTTCGGGCAACAAAAAGGGGACAATTGCTCGTTGGCTAAAATCAGCCATTTTGCAAGCTTGTCTCCCCCGCCAGGAATATGAGCACACTCTACTAGAGCTCTGGCCACTTCATGGGCAAAAAAAAGCTGGTGACATCGCTGATCAAATTTTTAAGGCGGCTACATGGTCAAGTTACCTAACGTTCGTCATTATAGACTGGAGCTTCTGTCAGTATGTGATCAGGCATTTGACAGGTCCTGCCAGCTGTTGTCCCTCCCTGGTTGGCAAGTCCCCATTATCCTCTCAGGTGCTGTCCTGAAAGACGTTTAGGGAAAATTCAAGTTGGGCTTACCGGTAACTTGTTTTCCAGGAGTCTTTCAGGACAGCAACAACCCGCTCTTGTTTGTTTATGCTATGACTAACCATATTCTGATTATGTGTTCTAGCTTGGGCTGGAGGTACTTGCTACAACTGACGAGCTGTGGGTAGAAGCCTCATTTTAAAGTTTGGAGTTGGTGTTTCCTAGTGGGTGGAGCCACTCTCTCAGGTGCTGTCCTGAAAGACTCCTGGAAAACAAGTTATCGGTAAGTCTAACATGAATTTTTTTTGGGTTGGTGGCTAGGGGTTTCATGATAAAATAGGTAAAGGTTAGAACAGGTTATTTGTTTTGTGTTACTGTTAGGGAGATTACCCCCTTGATAGTTTTCTTCTTGAGTGATGTCACCAGGATTGAAGGAGCAAAAAATGCAAATATCTAATTTTGAACCAGCATCGGAATTGTCACTTCTTGTGTTTGCAGGACAGGAATTGAATGAAAATCTCCTTTGTGGGGCACATATGAAAAAACATAACACATGTAACGATTTTCTACTTTATCCAAATATTTTTTTTTATTGGCTTTAGATATACTTTAAACATAAGTCTAGCCAAGAGGTTTTTTATAAACTAAAAAAATAAAAACCATTGCACTCCAAACCTAAAAAAACAAATAAGCAGTGCCTCTCTCACAACTGACCGCAGTGGGAGCAGGTCCAGTAGGCAAGATGGATAAGAATCCCAGAGCGGCCTATAGATGTAGAATGAGAGCAGCGAGTGATCCGCAGATGCCCTGTGTATATTTGTTCAATCCCCAGGTCATGTTGCCCCAATCCCTGGGATGTGGCGCACTACTAAAATGACACTAACCATGGCGGCAATATAAACAAATATCAAGGGGGGAGCAGGGAGACTAGAATACCTGTCAAGCACCACACAAACGGAATTCCGTCCGGTACACTACGCTGATGGCAAGACCCTGGCTGCTTCATGGTTGCCATGATGATACATTTTCAGGTGCGTCTCCTCTTTGTCAAGTCTAGAGTTGCACGCCCAGCATTTGTAAATTTGCAACAGGCTTCTGTGTTTGATGTGTTACTTTGATACCAAGCACATTTTCAGTTCTATTAGTATTCATGTATTATAGAAGCATGCCAATTGTGTGTTCTGTTCACTGTTTAAATGTTGTGCTTTTATATATTTGTATATAATATGGTATTGTTTTTGTTAAACTTCACGAGTGATATTTTTCATCCTTGGGAAGGTCAAGATACCTTAAAGATTAGTTGACCTCTGTAGAACTGCTCTTTCACTTTAGACCAGGGTCTTCAAACTTTCTAAACAAAAGGCCAATTTTATTTAGACTTTAGGAGGGCGGTACTGTGGCCATTGGGAGTTTAAAGGGTCACAACATCTGGATGAATCTGGAATTGTGCCCCATCATTAGTGTCATTCGGAGGAATTGTGCCCCTTTTGTTGGTGCAAGGGGGGGAATTGTGCCCCTTTGTTGGTTTCAGTGGGGGGGGGGGGGGCGCGCAGATAAAAGTAAGCAAAGGTTGCAGATTGGCGAGACCCCTGCTCTGGACCAGTGGTTCTCAACCTCAGTCCTCCTGTACCCCCAACAGGCCATGTTTGCAGGTTTTCCTTTATCTTTCACAGGTGCTTTAAATCGGAGGCAATAGCTTGTTATTTTGGACAGCTATTTTATCTAAGAGAAATTCCCAAAACATGGCCTGTTTGGGGTACTTGAGGACTGAGATTGAGAACCACTGCTATAGACCATAGGCTCAGCTGATTTAGCAGGAGAACACCAGCTGCTGTTCATGACTTATGAGCCTATTGCCATTTCTACTGAAAAGTAGAAAACCCGCTTAAATCCTTTTCCAAAGAATGGAGCGCACTGATGTGACAGCACTGCAATCTTTGTTATATATATCACGCACACTATATTACCAAAAGTATTGGTGCGCCTGCCTTTACACACATGTGAATGTTAGTGGTGGCCCGCGGAAAAAAAAAAGGCATTAATGTGCATGAAAAATAAAATATTTTTTTTACTCACCTCTAAATGGCCGTTGCTAGGGGGGTCCCTCTTAGTCTGCCTCCTTCAGTGCCTGGGCTCTTGATGTCACTTCTCGGCGCAGCAAGGGCTCAACTCTGCCCCCTCCCTCTTGTCAATCATCTGGGACACGTGACGGGTCCCAGATGATTGCGCAGCCAATCGCGGCGCTGCTCGCGCATGCGCGATGGGTGCCCACAGTTACAATGCCGGTGCCGCCGAACAGAGGGGGAGACGAGCGGGGCTTTGATCCTCCGCATCGCTGGGCCCTGGGACAGGTAAGTGTCCGATTATTAAAAGTCAGCAGCTGCAGTATTTGTAGCTGCTGACTTTTAAATTTATTTATTTTTTATAATGGGAACACCTCTTTAATGGCATCCCAGTCTGTCCGTAGGGTTCAATATTGAGTTGGCCCACCCTTTGCAGCTATAACAGCTTCAACTCTTCTGGGAAGGCTGTACACAAGGTTTAGGAGTGTGTCTATGGGAATGTTTGACTATTCTTGCAGAAATGCATTTGTGAGGTCAGACACTGTTGTGGACTTGTTCTATCAGGTTGAGGTCAGGACTCTGCAGGACAGTCAAGTTCCTCCACCCCAAACTCGCCTATCCATGTTTTTATGGACCTTGCTTTGTGCACTGGTCCAAATCATTTGGTGGGGGATTATGATGTGGGGTTGTTTTTCAGGGGTTCGGCTTGGCCCCTTAGTTCTAGTAAAGGAAACTCTTAAGGCTTACAAAGACATTTTGGACAGTTTCACCTTATGGAAACTGTTTGGGGATGGCCCCTTCCTGTTCCAACAGGACTGCACACCAATGCACAAAGGGTGGGTAAACGCATTATTGAACCCTACAGACTAAGACTGGGGATGCCATTTAAAGTTCATGTAAAGGCAGGTGTCCCAATACTTTTGGTAATCATTTTTATTTCTTAATTTTTTCATCGATTGGGATCCTTTTCTATGCTGCATTTCTGCATCTGATTGATGTGTTAATAATAAAAAAAATTAAATCGATTAAAAAGCAGAATCTGTCTACATGCTTTGCAGTACATTTGTGGGTCAATTAAAAACACAGGAAATGGGTCTCTGTCAATTTTTTCTAAACCTGGGATTGCCTTAAACCCACAGTAATAAACCTAATACTTAAATAGTTTAACCACTTGACCACTGGGCACTTAAACACCCTTAATAACCAGACCAATTTTCAGCTTTCGGTGCTCTCACATTTTGAATGACAATTACTCAGTCATGCAACACTGGACCTATATGAAATTTTTGTCCTTTTTTTCACACAAATGGAGCTTTCTTTTGGTGGTATTAAATCACCGCTGGGTTTTTTATTTTTTGTGCTATAAAAGAAAAAATACAGAAAATTCTGTAAAAAAAATGAATTTTTCTTACTTTCTGTTATAAAATTTAGCAGATTAGTAATTTTTTCTTCATAAATTTTGGCCAAAATTTATACCACTACATATCTTTGGTAAAAATAAGTACAAATTGGTGGATATTATTTGGTCTTTGTGAAAGTTATAGAGTCCACAAGCTGTGGTGCCAATATCTGAAAATTGATCACACCTGAAGTACTGACGGCCTATTTCAATTCTTGAGACCCTAACATGCCAGAAAAGTACAAATACCCCCCAAATGACCCCTTTTTGGAAAGAAGACATTCCAAGGTATTTAGTAAGAGGCATGATGAGTTTTTTGAAGTTGTCATTTTTTCCCACAATTCTTTGCAAATCAAGATTTGTTTTACTTTTTTTTTTTTTTTTTTTCCACAAAATTGTCATATTATCAGTTTATTTCTCACACAGCATATGCATACCACAAATTACACCCCAAAACACATTCTGCTATTACTCCCGAGTACGGCGATACCACATGTGTGAGACTTTTACACAGTGCGGCCACATACAGAGGCCCAACATGCAGGGAGCGCCATCAGGCGTTCTGGAGCACCCAGGACAATTCTGACATTTCTCTCCTACATGTAAAAATCATCATTTATTTGCTAGAAAATTACATCGAATCCCAAAACATTATATATGTTTTTTTTTAGCAAACACCCTGGAGAATACAATGGTGGTCGTTGCAACTTTTTATCTCGCACGGTATTTGCGCAGCAATTTTTCGAATGCTTTTTTTTTGGAAAAAAAACAGTTTTGTGCTTAAAAAAAAAAAAAAACACAGTAAAGTTAGCCCAATTTTTGCATAATGTGAAAGATGAAGTTACACCGAGTAAATCGATACCTAACATGTCACTCTTCAAAATTGCACAGGCTCGTGGAATGGCGCCAAACATCGCTACTTAAAAATCCCCATAGGCGACGATTTAATTTTTTTTTAATGGTTATATGTTTTGAGTTAGAGGAGGTCTAGGGCTAGAATTATTGCTCTCGCTCTAACGTTCGCAGCGATACCTCACATGTGTGGTTTGAACACCGTTTTCATATGTGGGCGGGACTTACGTATGCGTTCCCTTCTGCATGCGAGCACATGGGGACAGGGGCGCTTTAAAAAAAAAAAAAATAATTTATTGTTCATTTTACTTTATTTTAGTTTGACATTTTTTTCCCCAAAAATAAATTTTTTGATCACTTTTATTCCTATTACAAGGAATGTCAACATCCCTTGTAATAGGAATATGGCATGACAGGTCCTCTTTACAGTGAGATATGGGGTCAATAAGACCCCGCATCTCACCTCTAAGCTGGGAAGCCTGAAAAAAAAAAAAAAAAGATTCTGGATTTGATAGTATTGGCGAGTCGGTAGAAGCACCGGAGGGCGGCGGGAGGGGGGGGGGTGTCTATGGCTGGGTATTGCAGGGTATCACCGACTATGGCTGGGTATGGCTGGGTATATCAGAGTATGGCTGGGTATCTCAGAGTATGGCGTTGCAGAGTATTGCGTTGCAGAGCATTGCAGGATATTGGAGGGTGTTGCAGAGCATTGGAGTGTTGCACGGTATTGGCGGGTGTTGCAGAGCATTGCAGAGTGTTGCAGGGTATTGCACGGTATTGGCGGGTGTTGCAGAGCATTGCAGGGTATTGCAGGGTATTGCAGGGTAATGGCAGGGTAATGGCAGGGGTTAATTTTCGGTGAGCAGCGATGTGGGCACTGCAGATGCAGCCCACATCGCTGCTGACACCGATCTCTTCCCCCTCCGCTGTTCCGATCGGCACAGAGAGGGGGAGGGAGGAACCGGCGTCATAACATGACGCCGGTTTGTTTACAAGTGATCACTCCGTCATTTGACGGAGCGATCACGTGGTAAACGGCCGCGACGAGCCATGATCCGTGATGCGCCGGGTCCTGTGGATGCTCTCGAGTGCGCGCCCCAGGGGGCGCGCGAGAGCGGAATTCTGGGAGGACGTCATATGACGGCCTCCCAGAGTTAAGAAACCGCCCTGAAGCCGTCATTCGGCTATAGGGCGGTTATTAAGTGGTTAAACAATGTTGCATGTATCTAGCATACTTTGATTTTTTTTTTTTGATTTTTTTTCATTTTGAAAAGTAGATTTTGTTTTCAGATTATTAATATATCTTTGGTTGATATTGAAATCTCTTGAGGGGTTGGTTTAGTTTTCAATGGTCAATGATGGGCCAAATTGCTCACTGACACATTTATCTGCAACTCCATTAGAAATATCTGCCTGCCAGAGATCGAAGCTCTCTTTGCATGCAATGGAAACTGATAATCTTGCTGCATTTTTAATAACATGAAACATTTATAAAGCTGGAAAAATAAAAACATCTACTCCTATAATGAATGTGACAAGTAGATGGAACCTAGGCTGAGATCTTGTGGAGTCTTTGCTAAAAATAGAGAAGAAGCCCCTGCAGTTGGGTGCAAATGGCAAGATTACTGTAAATACCTGTATGTGCTTTTGGTTCAAGGCTATTGATATGTCACATTTACACATTCATAGCAGATTAAATAAATATGTAATACCCAATTAAATCATTACATGCTAATTATAAAATGTTGTGTAACGTGGGATGAGGGTAGATAAAATTATTCCCCATACTGAGAAAATGTTACTTGTAATATAGTATTCTGCTTTCCAGCCTTTTTTTTTTTTTTTTTTTTCTTACACCTTAGTTAACAAAGAAATTACTGCATGGGACTTTTCTCCTTATTTGTATGTATTTTCTTGTTAGGTGGTCAAGAGGAATATGTTTTATCGTATGAACCAGTCAGTCAACAAGAAGGTTTGCAAAAATAAATTTACTATTTTAACCATTTTGAAATGTTTAGTTGCGTTTGCTTTGGAGAGCTGTTCAAGATTATTACTTTTAATGTGATACTAAACATATACGGTTTAATTTATATTATCTCTTCTCTTTAGAAGTCATGTTGTAATTGAATGTTATTTCTGTAAGTAAGTAGTTGGCTTACTGATTTTCTCAGAAGTCTGCATTAAAGTTATTGATTGTAAAGGCACAAATTAAATGTTGTTAAAATTAACATGTTATACCTACCTGCTCTATTCTGCTCCAATCACTCTTCTGGGGTCCCCCACCAGCACTCTGGGCTCCTCCACCCCACCCCCCCACCGAGTCCCCCTATAGCAAGTTTCTATGCTATACTATGCTATATCCCAAAATATAAAGGTATCTTATTATGAATAATTAATGGAGTAAAATGTTACAAAAAAAAAATTGACATGATTCTGAAAAACGTTCTCTCCCACAATTCTAATCTTGTTTTTGTTCTTTGTTTTTCAGTAAATTATTCTCGACCAGTAATTATTTTAGGGCCAATGAAGGACAGAATTAATGATGATTTGATCTCTGAATTTCCTGAAAAGTTTGGGTCTTGTGTTCCCCGTAAGTATTATTTCTGCATTGAGGAACTGTATTTGGTTTTCATATAAAGAATTTGCAAAAAACAAGGTATTCAATGGTCAGCGGAGTGGTCTTTCAAAACCACTCCTCTTCTAACTGTGGATAATAGTTAACGAATATGTTTCCTCAACATTTTAGATTACTGATATGTGTCTGTTGTACCGTGTACTTGTGTTAAGTTTCCTGTTCTTTGTATATCTTTTTTTTCCTTTTTATTGGAAATACCTGGTTATCCTGTTAGTCCCCCTGTTTCTAATGTTAAGCCCCGCACACACAGGCCGAATGTCGACATTCGGCCCGTGTGTACACCAGCCTATGCAACATAATTTCGTTCTGTCGAACGGGCATGCTGGATATCCCGCATCCATTCGGCACTTGCAGCCAATGGCTGTGAGCGCTGACCGGTGTGTTCTGGTGGGTCTGTCAAAACACAATAGCTTAGCAGGTAGATCACCATACTAACATTGGAGAGTTAGTACAGCATTTTCAGAACTGCCTTATTTCTTGCATAAATTCAACAAGGTGTTGGTAACATTTGAGATTTTGGTGGTCCGTGTTCATATGATGGCATCACGCAGTTGCCATGATGGGAATCTCCTGATCCACCACATGCCAAAGGTGCTCTATTGGATTGAAATCTGGTGACTGTGGAGGACATTGGAGTACAGTGAACTTATGTTCAAGAAACCAGTTTGAAATGGTTGAGCTTTGTGACATGGTGCATTATCTTGCTGGAAGTAGCCATCAGAAGATGGGTACACTATACTCATAAAGGGATGGACGTGGTCAGCAATAACACTCAGGTGTAGACCGTGGCAGTAACCACTTCCCACCCACCATATAGCGGAGGCTCTTTACCCACGTGATCAGCTGTGTCCAATCACAGCTGATCAGGATGTAAACTGGAAAAGCCATGTATCGGCTTTTCCTCAGTCGTGTCTGACAGATGCGAGTAGAAGATCGGAGGCTCTTCTGATGGGGGGGGGGGGGGGTTGCGCTGGTTATCAGGCCACCACTGATGACCACCGGGTATGCCAGTCATGTCTGCCAGTGCCTCCATATCAGTGGTGCCAATCAGTGTCACCTATGAGTGCCCATCAGTGCCACTATATCAGGGCAGCACAGTGGTGTAGTAGTTAGCACTTTCACCTAGCAGCAATAGGGTCGCTGGTTCAAATCCCGACCACGACACCATCTGCCTGGAGTTTGCATGTTCTCCCTGTGCCTGCGTGGGTTTTCTCCAGGTACTCCGGTTTCCTCCCACACGCCAAAGACATGCTGGTAGGTCAATTAGATCCTGTCGAAAAATAATTGGCCAAATATGTGTATGTTGTATGTGCTTGTAAGCGCGTCAGGACCCCATGGGGCAGAACGACCATGCTATACCGCAGATGGACACCAGCAGCAAAAAGCGCCCTGAGGCGATCGTTTACATAGGTAGCGCTATACAAGTCACTCATTCATTCATCAGTGCCCATCAGTGAAGGCGAAAACTTGCTTATTCACAAAATTTTATAACAAACTTTTTTTTTTTTCAAAATGTTTTTTTTTTAATTTGTTTAGCAAAATATAAAAACCTCAGAGGTGATCAAATACCAACAAAAAGCTCCATTTGTGGGAACAAAATAATAAAAATGTTGTTTGGGTACAGTGTAGTATGACAGCGCTGAAACCTGAAAATTTATTTGAGCAGGAAGGGGGAATGTCCCCTGTATTGAAGTGGTTAAACTATGCACGATCAATTGGTACTAAGGGGCCCCAAGTGTTCCTAGAAAATCCCCCACACCATTACATCTCACCAGTCTGAACCGTTAATACAAGGCTCTTGGATTATGTTTATGCCATATTCTGACGCTGCCTTCTGAATGTCGCAGCTGAAATAAAGACTTCTCAGACCAGACGTTTCTCCAATTTTCTATTGTGCAATTTGTGTGAGCCTGGGCATATTGTAGCCTCAGTTTCCTTTTTTAAGCTGACAGGAGTGGCACCCAGTGTGGTCTTCTGCTACTGTAGCCCATTGGCTTCAAGGTTCGATGTATTGTGCATTTAGAGATTGTATTCTGCATGCCTTGGTTATAACGAGTAGTTATTTGAGTTACTGTTGCCTTTGTATCATCTCAAACCAGTCTGCCCATTCTCCTCTGATGTTAAGCATTTTCTCAAGTCATCTTCCAGGGCAGCTTCTGAGAGATAGGGCTCCTCCCACCTGTAAACAGGAAACGCATTTGTCACACCATTATAAAAAGTTTACTCCTACCTGCATGCCTCGTTCTATTGTTTCCTCTGAACCAAAAGGAGCAACAAGCAGTTTATTTTTTCTTAGGCTCTGTGCTAATTGCAACTGCTCCCCCCCCCCCCCCCCCCAAATCTGCAAGCATCAGTCCGATGGCGCCCTAAGTGTCTCTCCGTCAATTCTTATTAATAATTTGTTACTGAGTACTGTGTACTACTGAGAGGCTTTGGTTATTTCTCACTCGAGTGATTGATTTACTTCAGTGTACTTTTCTGAGTGGCTCATACTTTATTCCATTCCAACCAAACATTTGGCTATGGTCAGGTCTAGGAGTGGAAGCTGTACCTATTATGGGTTACCAGTGTCCACTATACACACACCAGTTGGTGTGCTCAACCCTACACTTTTTAATCCCCCCAGTACTTTCACAGGATAGATATATAATGCATTGTTAGTGCAGAGCAAGTTATAGCTAGATCCTGTGACTGTCTGCTTGATGGTATAATCATCGATTGCATATGTAATGCGGATCAGGGTGTATCTCTTATGAATACACCATGACTCTGACCTCATGGTTCTGCAGTATGCTAGTATAATATGTTTCTGTATTTTGTCTATCATGAACATACACATGAAATGGATAAATTGGGGGCAGGATCTGTAGTGGCTGGAGTTCTACTAGGTTTGTTTGCAAATTAACGTTTATATGTGAAATTTGCTATCTGTGCCTCTGCATGTCAAAAACAATTACTCTGATGTTTCTAATAGCCTTTTTGAAGCAAACTTCACTCCAGAATTTTCTGTATGATGGGTATACAGAACACTTTATCCTTATGTGTTGTATTATAATGACATTGGGGTTCAGTTCTTTCCACTGCATCCCTTTAAATATATTCAGATAGTAGTTCTACTTGGAGGGCCCAGGAGGCTTAGCTGATGAGGCTTCTCTGGTTCTGCAATATGCTTTGTCTTAAAGTGGTTGTAAACCCTTACAACACACTTTGACCTACAGGTAAGCCTAGATTAAGGCTTACCTGTAGGTCCAAGAAATATCTCCTAAACCTACACAGTTTAGGAGATATTTGCCGAAAGACAGGCACTGCTGTCTACGGCGCATGCGCCGTAGACCGGGGTGCGCCGGCGCACTGAGCGTGCCGCGGTCAACGGCGTTATGCCCCGAGCGGCGGCTCGCGTGCGCGGGAGTGACGTCATCGCGGGTTCGCCGAATGACAGCGCGGAGCGGCAAGACCCACCGAGAAGATGGATGCGCCGGACTACAGGGGACAGCGGTGACTTCGCTGGCTCCTGTGTCAGGTAAGTGACACATAATGGACTACTATGCGATGCATAGTAGTCAATTATGCTTTACCTTTGCAGGGAATGAAAGAGGAAGTAAACTCATCAGGGTTTACTTCCTCTTTAATATGATTTGTCTATGTGTATATATTGTGTGGAAATGCACATTAAGTAGACAAACTGGTACTGGACATCTAGTTGCAGATGTTCAAACATGTTCTGTTTGTTGCAGATCAAGGCTTTTTGTAATTTACTATCTGCGACTCTTTTATTTGATACCTGTAATAGTCTACTTTATGCATGGGTCTCATGGATTTTATTATATACTTACTGCTTTAACCGCTTATGACATGTATGTCATTTTTGGGAAGTGGTTTTACTGGGGTGATGCCGCAGCTAGAGGCATCACCCAGTACTGTTTAGAGCAGACAGTCGGCTTTCATGTGATAACAACCAATGCGGCTGATTAGCCACTCAGCCATTATCACAAGCAGCAGGAGGGAATGTGCATGCATCCCCACGTGCCAAAGAAAAGACATACATAAGTCATGCGCATAAATGTAAACAGTGTTCATACCACACATGTGAGGTATTGCCATGATCATCAGAGCGAGAGCAATACTTCTAGCAAAAGACCTCCTCTGTAACTAAACTGGTAACCATTAAAAAAATGTTAGTGTCGCCCATTCTCCATAAGTGCTGTAGTTTGTTTCCATTCCACGAGTGCATGCAATTTTTAAGCGTAACATGTTAGGTACCTATTTACTCAGTGTAACATCATCTTTCACAATATACAAAAAAAAGGGGCTAACTTTATGGTTTGGTTTTTTAAATTCACTGAAGTGTATTTTTTCCATTAAAAAAATGCACTTCGCAAATACCACTTGACAAAAATATTGCAACGACCGCTATTTTATTCTCCAGAATATTTGCTAAAAAGTGTATGTGTGTGTGTATATATATATATATATATATATATATATAAAATGGGAGCTCTAAATTAATTTTCTAGCAAAAAATACTGATTTTAATCACTTCAGCCCTGGGAGATTTTATCCCCTTCCTGACCAGAGCAATTTTTACAATTTGGCACTGCGTCAGTTTAACTGACAATTGCGTGGTCGTGCGACGCTGTACCCAAACAGAATTTGCATCGTTTTTTCCAACAGATAGAGCTTTAACAAAAAAGCAACAATTTTGGGGGAAAAAACAAAGCAATTTTTTAACTTTTTGCTATAATATCCCCCATTTTTATTTTTTTATTTTTTTTATTTCTTCATCAATTTAGGCCAATATAAATTCTTCTACATATTTTGGTAAAAGAAAATCGCAATATATATTGATTGGTTTGCGCAAAAGTTATAGCATATACAAACTATAGGCAATATTTATGGCATTTTTATTTATTTATTTTTTACTAGTAATGGCAGCGATCTGTGTTTTTTGTCGGGACTGCGACATGGCGGACAGATTGGACGCTTTTTGACACTTTGTAAGGGACCATTGACAATTATACAGCAATCAGTGCTATAAAAATGGGTTGGTTACTGTGTAAATGTCACTGGCAGGGAAGGGGTTAACACTAGGGGGGCGATCAAAGGGTTAACACTGTGTCCTAGGGATTGATTCTAACGGGGGGTGGGAGTGACTAGGAGAGGAGACGAGACGTATATAATTTTTCCTACTTAGTAGGAACAAACAATATGGTTCCTCTCCTTTGACCGCACAGGGATTTGTGTGTTTACACACACAAATCCCTGTACTGGCGATTTTGCCCACAGGCCACGCGCATCGGGTCCACCGCCGTGCAGCGGACGCGTGCCCTATGGTGGCTGAAAAAGGGTAGGACGTACCCATTTGGGATTTCGCCCAGGAGAGCCATTCTGCTGCAGTATATCTGCGTGAGCCGGTTGGGAATCGGTTAACTTTGTAGACAAGAAGTGTCAGAAATAGGCTTAGTCTTGAAGCGGTTAACTCCGACTATATGCATTTGGCAATATAACGCTCTTTATACACTCACAACATGTGCATGGTTTAGGGAGTGGTCCTCTGGGCAGGAGCTAGACCAGGGTACTTTATTTTTCTATTAATTTATTTAATGGCTGTCCCTTACCTTTTTATATATTGGGTTCACAGATGGTTACTCTTTATATTGGTGATATTTCTAAATACCTTCTGTAGAGGGAGTAAGCTTTGTTGCAGAAGGTTCTATATGATTGGGCGTTTATAAAAAGTACTAGTCAGTTCCTTTTATACTTTTATCTCATTGATTATACTAAAGTTGTATTTTTATCTATCCTTGTATATGGATTGCCCAGGAGACCTTGCTGTCCTGCAGACAAAGCCTGCACAGTTAGGCATTACCAGATACACTCCCTGGGCCTGACACTGGTAGCTGTATAGGACATTATTCCAGTCCTCTAGAATCAGGGAAATATATCACCTATCTCCTCAAGAGCAATTGTTGTGTTTATGCAAACATCTCCACAGTACAGGTGGTCTTTGATATGGCACTACAAAGGAGCCTGTACCTACACTAAGGACGTGGGGGTCAGTGTATTATAGCATAGTGTCTGTTCTATACAATAGTAGATCCCAGGGCAGGGCTGCACAGGCAGCCAGGTCATTCATATGAGGATCTGCAACATATTTTATGTGCAGGGGTATGACTGGAGTTTCAGCCCACAATTACCTGCTATCATTTCGTACCTTATACCTGGCTTGGAATGCTATGGCGCTATATTCAAATCTTGTCTATACAGTGCCTTGCGAAAGTATTCGGCCCCCTTGAACTTTTCAACCTTTTGCCACATTTCAGACTTCAAAAATAAAGATATAAAATTTTATTTTTTTGTGAAGAATCACCAACAAGTAGGACACAATTGTGAAGTGGAACGAAATCTATTGGATAATTTAAACTTTTTTGGCAAATAAAAAACTGAAATGTGGTGCGTGCAAAATTATTCGGCCCCTTTACTTTCAGTGCAGCAAACTCACTCCAGAAGTTCAGCGAGGATCTCTGAATGATCCAATGTTGTCCTAAATGACTGATGGTGATAAATAGAATCCACCTGTGTGTAATCAAGTCTCTGTATAAATGCACCTGCTCTGTGATAGTCTCAGGGTTCTGTTGAAAGCGCAGAGAGCATCATGAAGACCAAGGAACACACCAGGCAGGTCCGTAATACTGTTGTGGAAAAGTTTAAAGCCGGATTTGGATACAAAAAGATTTCCCAAGCTTTAAACATCCCAAGGAGCACTGTGCAAGCGATCATTTTGAAATGGAAGGAGTATCAGACCACTGCATATCTACCAAGACCTGGCCGTCCCTATAAACTTTCAGCTCACACAAGAAGACTGATCAGAGATGCAGCCAAGAGGCCCATGATCACTCTGGATGAACTGCAGAGAACTACAGCTGAGGTGGGAGAGTCTGTCCATAGGACAACAATCAGTCGTACACTGCACAAATATGGCTTTTATGGAAGAGTGGCAAGAAGAAAGCCATTTCTCAAAGATATCCATAAAAAGTGTCGTCTAAAGTTTGCCACAAGCCACCTGGGAGACGCACCAAACATGTGGAAGAAGGTGCTCTGGTCAAATGAAACCAAAATCAAACTTTTTGCCCACAATGCAAAACGATATGTTTGGCGTAAAAGCAACACAGCTCATCACCCTCAACACACCATCCCCACTGTCAAACATGGTGGTGGCAGCATCATGGTTTGGGCCTGCTTTTCTTCAGCAGGGACAGGGAAGATGGTTAAAATTGAGGGGAAGATGGATGCAGCCAAATACAGGACCATTCTGGATGAAAACCTGTTGGAGTCTGCAAAAGACCTGAAACTGGGATGGAGATTTATCTTCCAACAAGACAATGATCCCAAATATACAGCAAAATCTACAAAGGACTGGTTTACAAATAAACGTATCCAGGTGTTAGAATGGCCAATTCAAAGTCCAGACCTAAATCCAATCGAGAATCTGTGGAAAAAGCTGAAAACTGCTGTTCACAAACGCTCTCCATCCAACCTCACTGAGCTCGAGCTGTTTTGCAAGGAATAATGGGCAAGAATTTCAGTCTCTCGATGTGCAAAACTGATAGAGACATACCCCAAGCGACTTGCAGCTGTAATCGCAGCAAAAGGTGGCTCTACAAAGTATTAACGCAAGGGGGCCGAATAATTTTGCACGCCCCACTTTTCATTTTTTTTATTAGTTAAAAA
Source organism: Lithobates pipiens (assembly GCF_037356315.1). Lineage (NCBI taxonomy): Eukaryota > Metazoa > Chordata > Amphibia > Anura > Ranidae > Lithobates > Lithobates pipiens. Next base: position 347,563,183 of record NW_027507758.1, on the reverse strand, counting down.
AGTTTCAAAAATCCAATAAATTTCGTTCCACTTCACAGTTGTGTCCCACTTGTTGGTGATTCTTCACAAAAAATTTAAATTTTATATCTTTATGTTTGAAGCCTGAAATGTGCAAAAGGTTGAAAAGTTCAAGGGGCCGAATACTTTTGTAAGGCACTGTGTGCATCTTCTTTAAATGACCTTAAAGCGAAACTTTACCCTCAACAACATAAGGAAAAACTTTTCCCAAATTCAGCGGAAACTCTGCTGAGCAACCTTCAGACAAGCACCAACTACCTGCAAGAACTAGGGTGGATCATAAACGTACCAAAGTCCCAATTAGTGCCAAGCAAATCTATGGTGTACCTGGGCTATATCATAGACGCCAAGGAAACGAAAATCTACTTAACCCAAGACGAGGAACACCTAACGCAAAGCAAATAGAATTCCCTGTGGATGTGAGCCTCCTCGAAGATAACGTTGAAAGCAGTGGAACAAGCCCTGAAGTCATTCCAATCATTGATACAGGGCAAAGACATTCAAACACAGTCTGACAATGCCACCACTGTAGCATATATAAACTTACAGGGAGAAGCAAAGTCCCCTTGCCTGACCCTGGCAGATACAATCCTGAATTGAACAGAGGCAAACACAGTCCATTGCGTTGGTACACCTGAGGGGGGTAGAAAATATCTTTGCGGATTATCTGAGCCGAAACGCAGTAAAATCGAAAGAATGGTCTCTATATCCACTCTCCTTCCAACTGGATCACCCAACAGTGGCAGACACACGAACTGGACCTGTTTGCATCAAGGGTCAATGAAGATCGGTCATATCATCTATGCTATGCCTTACCTCCTACCATCCTAATTCCCACAGTGATTACAAAGATCATGGGGGAAACAGTGACGGTCAGCATAATGGTGTGTGATCCTGGGAATCATATGTAGAATAACTTGAACCACACACAATACTGCTGGTGAACAAATTCAACTTAAAAAAAAAAAAAAAAAAAAGTTACAAATTGTAGGGATATGGATTCATGAATTATCCCTTTTGATATCTTTAGGTCTCCAGCAGTAAAATATCCATCAAATTCTGAGTGAAACTATTTACATTTATGATATTGAGTGAAACCATATATGATTGCCAGATGTTGAGTTATGATTTTTAACCACCTCAGTACAGTGCACTTGCACCCCCTTCCTGTCCAGACCAATTTTCAGCTTTCAGTGCTCTCACAGTTTGAATGACAATTACTCAGTCATGCAACACTGTACCCATATGAAACTTGCGGCCTTCTTTCCACACAAATAGAGCTTTCTTTTAGTGGTATTTAGTCACTAGTGGGTTAATTTTTTTGTGCTATAAATAAATAAAAAAACATACATTTTGTGAAAAAAAAATGCCCTTTTCTTTGTTTCCGTCATAAAATTTTGCTAATTAGTAATTTTTCTTCATACATTTTGGACAAAATTTATACTGCTACATATCTTTGGTAACAATAACCCAGATTAGTGTATATTATTTGGACTTTGTGAAAGTTATAGAGTCTACAAACTATGGTGCCAGTCGCTGAAAATTGATCACATCTGATCAGGCCTTCAGTACATCAGGTGTATCTAATTTCTTGACACTAACAAGTCAGGAAAGTACAAATACCCCCCCCATATGACCACTTTTTAGAAAGTAGACATTCCAAGGTATTAAGTAGCATGGTGAGTTTTTTTAAGTTGTCATTTTTTTCCCACAATTCTTTGCAAAATTAAGATTTTTTTAATTTTTTTTTCACAAAATTGTCATATCAGGTTATTTCTCACACACAACATATGCATACAACAAATTACACCCCAAAATACATTCTGCGACTCTTCCCAAGTATGGAGATACCACATGTGTGAGACTTTACACAGCCTGGCCACATACAGAGCACCAACATTGAAGTAGCACCATCAGGCATTCTACGAGCATAAATGACACATCTCATTTCTCAACCACCTATTATACTTTTAAAGGCCCTGGAGCACCAGGACAATGGAATTGCCCACAAAATTACCCCATTTTGGAAAGCAAACACCCCAACGTGTAATCTGAGGTATAATGAGTCTCTTGAAGGGTTCATTTTTTTCCAGAAGCATTTGGAAAATGTGGGGGGAAAAAATGAAACCGTATATTTTTATTTTTTTTAAACACAAAGTTGTCCATTTATAAGCTATTTCTAACACATAGCATGTATATAGCAAAAATTACACCCCAAAACACATTCTGCTACTTTTCCTGAGTATGGCGATACCAAATGTGGGAGACTTTTAAACAGTCTGGCCACATACAGAGGCCGAACATTGAAGTAGTACCTTCAGGCGTTCTAGGAGCATAAATTACACATCTCATTTCATTCCTACCCATCACACTTTTGAAGGTCCTGGAGCAGGCCATTGGAATTACCCACAAAATTACCCCATTTTGGAAAGCAAACACCCCAACTTATATTCTATGAGGCATGGGCTGCAAATAGGTACTCGGGCACTCTGATGGCCTGGTGACAGGTACTCGGGTACTCTGATGGCCTGGTGGCAGGTACTCTGATGGCAATCTCCTTCTCACACACGATCAGTGTGTGAGGAGGAGAACCCGGTAACATCTCGTTACCACAGTTTGTTTACATTTAGTGATCGGCTGTGAAATGATCACAGCTGATCACATGGGTAAACAGCCGACCAATGGCTGTTTACCACCGTCGGTATCGAGCGGTGTTCCCAGGAACACACCGCCACCGACGTGCGCGCTTGCGCAAAGGACAGTGGGGGTGGATCTATTTATGATCGGCCATGACTTCATCAGCCTTAGTGCCGTCCATGCATGGGAGGAGCTGCTCACCAACCTAAGCATTGCATCCATGGTGGGGGAGGGCGGCTCACCAACTCCTAGATCCAGACATCCTCAACACAGCTTCAAAGTTAGCTGGAGGCCAGCCAAGTCAGGTGGGTGGTAATGGAGGCGGGCGGGAAATTTAAGTGATAAAGAACCAGCCATGGTCGCTCCTGTGTACCTAGCCGTAACCACCAGCTGACTTTCTTAATATGTGGGGAGTTGGTGATCCAGGCTTCCCTTGCATGTCATCAACAATGCGGCTGCGTGCCATGTCTGGCAGGGATTGCCGACCCCTGGTTGAGAACTTTGAAGATGAATTTCCCTACAGTGCTTATAGCAGTGGTTCTCAACTCCTGTCCTCGGGACCCACTAACAGGCCAGATTTTAAGTATTACCCTGGGGAGTTACAAATTAGAATACTGAAATCTCTGAGCAGCAAATTGTATCACCTGTGATGTATTTCAGTTGTCTTGCAAACCTGGCCTGTTAGTGGGTCCTGAGGGCAGGAGTTGAGAACCACTGGCTTATAGATAACCATGTGAATGTGGATTCTGTTTAAAAATGTTTTTACTGCTCATTAAAATATTTTAATTTCCATTGTCTAGTAACAGATTCCCTTTCAAAGTAATATAGTGTGTTTTTGTATATTTCTGATTCAATTGTTTTTTTTTATTCACTTGTAGCATAGTTATACTTTTGTAATGTTTTACTATTACCTGCAGCCACAGACACAGCTAATTGACTGATCAATGTACTGGCTGGCTGCCAGTATCAGTTCTCCACACAGTTTTAACATAAATTTGCTCTATTATAGAGCCCCTCCTGTGACTTCATAAAATCTCGCCCACAATTTCCCCCAAGCATTGGCTTTGTCATGACGGTTTAGGATCTTACACATTTGGTGGTCTTTCCCAAAAAGCCAACCATATTTGAAAGGAGTCCCACCGACTTATCTGCCACATCACTACAAATATGCTCAATTTCACCCCGGCCCAATATCTCCTCCACCACACTATATTCTTGACAGCATACCACCAGTCCCTAGCCATGCGCCTAATCAATGCAGCGAAGATGTGTGTGCCAGTACGCTGGTTCTCCAAAACCCCGCCAACTGTAACTGGCTTAAATGAGTAGGTAAAATTGCACACATGGAAGAACACATACATCAGGCAAAGACGACGCCAACCAAGTATAGATTTTTTTGGGCTTGTTGGCATCACTATGTGGAAGTAGCAGACTATGCACAAAACATAGCTCGCTTGTAATCTCCTTTAGTTAGATACCATGAGAACAACAGAGGGGGAGGTGGTCTACCTTTTTTCTGCCTCTATTACTTTTCCAACCCCTTCTATTTGTACCCTGACTCCCCACCCTGCCACACCCCTCTTCTTCTTTTTTTTTTTTTTTCCATTTCTCTTTAGTGCTCAAAACCGTTTGTGAATATACTATCTCACTACCACATTGTTAGTCTTTTGTAAAGGGATTCGTCAAGCAGATCAAGATTAACGTATTTCGCTTCTCTTTCCTTATAACATCAGATATACTTGGCTCTTACACCACCATTCGGTTGCTATTTAAGCTCCTCAAAGATTCTCTAGAGAGTGTGATATTCCCCTTCTCTTCTCGATTTCTTTAGGTTGATTAGAGCTACACATTAAGAATATATGTCTTATTAGTTCTGATGGCCTGTAGCTAGTTCACCAACTTTTTCAATTATAGTAAAGATATTTCGGGGAAAGATTTATACTGTTTGAGTTACTTTGTTTCCCTATGTAGTGATTTATCAACTCTTTGTACTGTCTTTTCCTGTTGGGATATGAGCCCCATTTGATGACTTCATAATTGTACTGTCTAAACTGGTTCACGCCCAAGTGTATTTTCTTGAAAACGTAACTTTATTAAAACATTTCAATTTTATTTATTTTTTTTACTTTTTTTTTTTTTCGTATGGTCACCAGTGTCTCTGATCACCGCCACACCAGTTATATGATGACGTTGTGCTGCACTGGTGACAGTATGTTTAAAAAAATAATAATTGTGAAACTTTTTTTAAATTTATAATTCATTATCCAAAAATTTGACAAAAAACCTGCAATGCCTCGTACTTAATACCTTGGACTGTCTACTTTCATCAGGGTTGATCCATTTTCAGATATATACCAAAGTATGTGTACGCTAACTTTCCTACAGACTAAATATATAAACTGATGTGGGTTATTTTCATCAGACATGTAACTGAATACATTTTGGCCTACATTTATGAACAGTTATTTGCAAAATGTATAACCCATGAAGACAAACTTCTCTGAAATTTTTGAAAAAAATAATTTTTTGGGGGGTTATTTAGCAACATAAAAACCCAGTGGTGATTTAAAAAGAAAGCTCTATTTGTGTGAACAAATTTATAAACATTTAGTTTGGGTACAATGTTTCATGACCGCGCAATTGTCATTCAAATTGTGACAGCGCTGAAAGTTGGCCTGGGCAAGAAGAGGGTAAAAGTACCCTGTATTGAAGTGGTTAATCAAATTTATAAAAGTAGGCTTCAACAAACACAAAAAGTTGGTTCGATCTGTTTTGGTCAGTTGACCCTTTTTTTTTTTTTTTTTTTTTTTTTTTTTTTCGTGAATAGTTTAGTGTTTTTATGACTAATTGTTGCCCATCCATCAAATTAATGCTTAAGACTGCTCCACAGTATAAGAATCTGTTCCTGTTTTCTGTATTTTACCATCAAACATAAAAGGACTTTTCTTTTTCATACATCATGGGACACAGAGTCAGACTAATATTCATTACCTGCTGAGTTTATACTTCATCATTCGGTGAATGGACACTGGTAGACCAAAGGTCTTCAGACTGGAAGTATAACCCCACCCCTACAGGAAGTACTTTTAGTTTTTTACCAGGTCTCTAGTCCCTCAAACGGTTCCAAAAATGAATCAATGGATTGACCGATCGGATCCATTTGGCAAAGGCTTATATGCTTAGATAAATGGTACCTGAGCCTTGCAAAGAAGACTCAAGATCCTGCAAGGTTTTGCCTGTAATGTGGCCTCCGGGCGCTGGTCACTACAGCGCTAAAGCATTTCCTTCAGGGTGCTGTATAGGTCCAAGGGAGTGGACCCTAAACATGAAAGGGTACCCAGTCCCTGAAGAACCAAGTGACAGGAACGCACCGTGATTGAAGATTGGGCCCTTAGTTCCTAAGTGGCCCTGCGCCTGGACAGGTAAGGGAAACCCCTTTGTTTTATTATTGTGGGGTGTCCCAGTGATTGCAACAATCAGTCAAGCTAGCTAAAGGCTGAACATCTGTGTGCGGTGACTATACGGGGGAGTTCTGGGCTAGCTGTGGGTGTTTGCAAAGTGTACTTTTTTGCTTGTGTCTGGTTGTTTTTTAACTGTATGATGGCGCACTACGGTGTTCCATTACGCCTTGGTTCGCCATGGCGCACATGCATTCGCAAGAGCGCCTCCGGGCTCAGCAGTTTGGCGGCCATGGTGCACGTGGATTTGCTGCACATGCGCTGTAGCCTTTATCTGGGCGCATGAAGATTTGCGTCATACCAAAATAGTCACGCCCACTCGCCAGGACCGCAAACATACGCACGCATAGAACGGTCCGTTAAGCTGTGTATGCCAAGCATGTGGGGCTTCCAGAAGGCAGCTGTGGGACACAGAGCAGGCTCTGAACAGACACTTGCAGTGGTTCATTTCTGCTTATCCGGGTCACGTGAGTCAACAGGTGTTGCTTGGCAGGCTAAAGGTGTTTAGCAGGAGTCTTGCATAGGGGCTTGGTGAGCCCTATTATAGGGTCTCCCTTTTTGAGGTGTTTTAACTACACCCAAGTACTCTATTTGCAGCTTTGAATGTCTTCCAAAAAGAGGAGTGGGACTAACACCACAGGGACATAGGCATATCCCTAGTGTTGTATTCCCTGAAAGACCAGAGGCTCCCGGGCAATCGAAGCCACTGCGTCTATCTGACATTGTGCCTACAGTCAATGTTGCTGCTTCACCCTTTATCACTAAGGATAAAGTGTCCTCCGCCCTAGTCAGGTTGGAGGACAGGATTGCCGGCATGTTTGCCTCCATCCCACAGGGTGGCAGAAAGCGTGACAGACCCCCCTCCCCGGAATCTCCTTGTCTGGAGCAGGAGTGGGATGAGTATGGGGAAGAACTTAAAGCTCAGGATTCAGTGTAGTGCCTGGCAGATGAGTCTGCTTCTGAGCAATCTGCACAAGAAGCTATCCACTCGATGTCTGCCTTTCAGTCGCAGAGTTTTTTTATCCCGACTCTGACTGAAATGGTTCGTTCGGCCTTTAAGCTGCCTCTTGCAGAGGTGACAGCCCCCTGGTCCTCTTTGAGATCTGAGGCCTTTTCAGGTCGCACAGACTTTCCCGCTACACCCTCTGTTGGAACAGGCGGTGTATGCTGATTGGGAACATCTTGCTAGGACTCTATTGCCTCCTAAAAGGTTTTCCCTTTTATATCTCATGGATGAAAAGTTCGTTAAAAATTTGAGTATGCAAGCCGTAGATGCAGCAGTCTTCCATAAACTAGAACTTGACTTGTCCAGTAGATAACGTACAGGGATTGAAAGACCCCGTTGAAAAGAAATTGGCGTTATTTTTAAAGGCTTCCTTTTATTTGGCCAGTTCAGCTATTCAGCCAGCTGTTGCAGCAATTGGTATTTGCCAGTCCGTAAAGGATCAAGTCAAACGACCGGATAGGCCTAACCAGGAGGATGATCTGCCTGAAAGTAAGAGATATTCCTCAAGCGCTGTGTTTCGCTGTTGATACTTTAAATTATTCAATACAGCAGATTTCTCGTCTGGCTCTCTTGTCTGTACATATGCGCAGACTTTTATGGCTTAAGAACTGGTCAGCCGAGCTTCCTTGTAAAAATTTATTGGCAGGTTTCCCATTTCATGGGGAATGTTTATTCGGTGAGCGCTTGGACAAATATATACAAAAAATTTCCAGGGGGAAGAGTTCTCTACTTCCTGTGAATAAAAGCACCAAACGTCCCTTGTTTAAAAACCCAGGTAGTGCTTCCTCAAATGTCTGTGTCAGGGCTGTTCTGCCACCAACAGGGTGCTAGGGCCAGGGGCAAGGCCAGGGCCAGAAAAAGCCCTGAGTCCAAAATTCTTCTAAACCCCAGCACCCACTCGATCGTTTGGGGGGAAGGCTACTGCACTTTGTGGACATGTGGAAAACAACAATTCAGGACAAGCGGGTCACCTCAATTATATCTCACGGTTACTAGCCGGAGTTACGGGGGGTTGCCCCCTCAGAGGTTTCTAAGATCCAGCGTTCCTCAGATCCTCCAAAAAGGAAACTTATTGCTTCAGCCACTACAGTGCCTTGCAAAAGTATTCAACCCCCTTGGCATTGTTCGTTTTGTTGCCTCACAACCTGGAATTAACATGGATTGTTTGAGGAATTGCATCATTTAATTTACAGAACATACCCACAACTTTGCAGATTTTTTTTTTTTTTTTTTATTGTGAAGCAAACAACAAATAGGACAGAAAAAGTCAACGTGCATTACTATTCACCCCCCCCAAAGTCAATACTTTGTAGAGCCACCTTTTGCGGCCATCACAGATCCAAGTTGCTTTGGATGAGTCTCTATGAGCTTGCCACATCTTAATACTGTGATTTTTGCCCATTCCTCCTTGAAAACTACTCCAGCTCCTTCAAGTTGGAAGGTTTGCGCTTGTGAACAGAAATCTTTAAGTCTGACCACATAATTTCTATTGGATTGGGGTCTGTGCTTTGACTAGGCCATTCCAACACATTTACATGTTTCCCCTTAAAGCGGGAGTCCACCGTTTTTTTTTTTTTGTTTTTTTTTTTAAAGCCAGCAGCTACAAATACTGCAGCTGCTGACTTTTAAAATAATGACTCTTACCCGCCCAGCGCGCCCGCGATGTCGGCACCCGAAGCCGATCTCTCGGGTGCTGCCGCCACCATCTTGGGTATGGGAATCAGGAAGTGGAGCCTTTTCGGCTTCATTTCCCGGTTCCCTACTGCACATGCGCGAGTCGCGCTGCGCAATAAGGATGGTCCCCGCTGTCTCTGGGATCCGTGTGTTTCCCAGCAGGCAGCGGGGGACCTTCGGAAAGGGGCGTAGATTCTGTGGAAAGGGGCGTACCTTCTGCAGAATCTATGCCGGAAGTGGGTGCAGATACCTCCCCCCTGAAAGGTGCCAATTGTGGCGCCGGAGGGGGGGAGGGTTCCAATGAGTGGAAGGTCCACGCAAGTGTTGCTTTAGCAGTGTGTTTGGGGTCATTGTCCTGCTGGAAAGAGAACCTTCGTCCTAGCCTCAAATCACACACAGCGTGGTACTGGTTTTGCTCAAGAATATCCTTGTATTTATTACCATCCATCTTTCCCTCAACTCTGACCAGTTTCCCAGTCCCAACTGCTGAAAAACATCCCCACAGCATGATGGTGTTCTTTGGGTGATGTGATGTGTTGGGTTTGTGCCAGACATAGCGTTTTATCTGGTGGCCAAAAAGTTCAATATTGGTCTCATCAGACCAGAGCACCTTCTTCCATACATTTTAAGAGTCTCCCACATGCCTTTTTTTGCACACTCAAAATGTGCCATTTTGTGTTTTGCTGAAAGTAATGTCTTTCTTCTGGCCACTGTGCCATAAAGCCCAACTCTACAGATACTACAGTCTCTGCTGTGGAACTCTGCAGCTCCTCCCAGGTTACTTTAGGTCTCTGTGCTGCCTCTCTGATTAGTTATGATAGATTTGATGGTGCTCCTAGGCATCATCAAAGATTTGGATATTTTTTTTTATAACCTAACCCTGACTTTTACTTCTCAATAAGTGTCCTTGTTTGGAGAGTTCCTTGGTCTTCGTGGCAGTGTTTGGTTAGTGGTGCCTCTTGCATAGGTGTTGCAGCCTCTGGGGCCTTTAAAAAAGGTGTGTATATGTAATGACAGACCTTGTGACATTTAGATTGCACACACAGGTGGACATTTCACCAATTATGTGACTTCTGAAGGTAATTGGTTGCTCCAGAGCTTTTTATGGGCTTCATAACAAAGGGAGTGAATTCATACGCTCATGCGAATTATCCGTTTTTTTTTATATCTGAAAAATAGTTTTATGTATATATTTTTATAATTTTACTTCACCAACTTGGACTATTGTGTTTTGATCCATCACATATAATTCAAATAAAAAAAAAAATTGAACTAAAGGCTTTAATGTAACAAAAATAGGTAAAAGCCAAGGGGGTGAATACTTTTGCAAGGCACTGTACATCATCCAGTGCATCAAGCAATGATTGTAGAGGTTCCGGTATCCAAAAGGGGCACAGGATTTTACTCAAACCTTTTTACGGTTCAGAAACCAAACTGGTCCCTGAACAAGCAAGTATCTATTCAACATCATCAGAGGTTCCTACGTTTTGCAGTATTGGAACATCCTTTTCAGTTTGTGGCTCTACCCTTCGGGCTTGCTACAGCTCCCCGGGTGTTCACAAAGGTCCTAGCACCAGTACTGGGTCTTTTAAAGGCCCAAGGGATCCTGGTGCTCGGGTATCTGGATGACCTTCTGCTCAGAGATCATTCAGTACAGGCTCTAGAACAGAGCATAATATACACAGTGAGGTATTTGAAAAGCTTAGGCTGGATCATAAATACCGAAAAGTCAGCCTTGAGATCAGCTCAAAGTCTAAAATATTTAGGTCTGATTCTAAACACGGTCCAAGCAAGAGTATTCTTGCCACCTGTAAGGATCTATGCCCTGAAGGATCAGGTGCGTCAGATAACCCTCTATTCGGCTCTGTATGAGTCTTCTTTGGAGGATGCTATCCTCCAAGGCCCAGTTCCACCCCAGGCCTTTACAACAAGACATCTTGTTGGCTTGGAACAGAGGAAGAAAAGCCCTGGATTATCCATTGTGCTCATCTCCTCAGGCATGCTTAAGCCTAAACTGGTGGTTAAAGGATCAGAACCTGCGAAAGGGAAAATCCTTTCTCCCGGTACACTGGAGAGTACTGGCTACAGATGTCAGTCTCTCAGGCTGGGGAGTGAACCTATACGGGATCACAGTAGATAAAGGAGAAAAAGGAGAGAAAGGGGCGCCTCTGGGTGCAGATTTTTTTAAAAGGTTTTATTTTTCAGTGTAAAAAACATAAAATTTTGCACTCACATTTAGTAGGCAAAAAGTAAGCATTAAACACCAGGGGTCATCTGGTATATCTGATTTTTGGGACGTCAGCCAGTGGTCCGGTCCACATCTGTCATCTCATCGCGTTGTTCCTGTTCCTCTCACATGCTGTCCACTGCAGGTGTTTTGTATGAAGCAGCCGGCTTGTGGTGGACACGAGATGTGCGGTCTTCAAAACGAGGCTTGGGAGGCAGAGACGACCAGGGAGCGGGGCTGTGACGTCAGCGGGTATGCGACGCGTTTCTTGAGCGTGCGGGTCGAGATTGTCGGACGACCGCGCTCTTTCATCAGGCAGAATCAGACAGTCTGATTCTGCCTGAGGAAAGAGCGCGGTCGTCCGACAATCTCGACCCGCACGCTCAAGAAACGCGTCGCATACCCGCTGACGTCACAGCCCCGCGCCCTGGTCGTCTCTGCCTCCCAAGCCTCGTTTTGAAGACCGCACATCTCGTGTCCACCACAAGCCGGCTGCTTCATACAAAACACCTGCAGTGGACAGCATGTGAGAGGAACAGGAACAACGCGATGAGATGACAGATGTGGACCGGACCACTGGCTGACGTCCCAAAAATCAGATATACCAGATGACCCCTGGTGTTTAATGCTTACTTTTTGCCTACTAAATGTGAGTGCAAAATTTTATGTTTTTTACACTGAAAAATAAAACCTTTTAAAAAAATCTGCACCCAGAGGCGCCCCTTTCTCTCCTTTTTCTCCTTTATCTACAGCAATCCAGGAGCTCAAGTTTCAGCTCTTTTAAGGTGGCAGCCCTGCATGCGGATCCATCCCCCCCCTCCCCATCCCTTTTCCCCTCCCCCTCCATGAACTAAAGAACATTTATTCCCTCCTTTTTTTGGTCTGGACAAAGTAGTGCATTCCCTGCACTCACCATATGTAACCTTATAGACTCCTTTTTTTCAAGTGGGAACCTAATATCTTTGATTTGCGCCAAATACTTGTCTTATGTCTATACGGGATCACAGCCTAGGGGAAATGGTCAGGGACAGAGCAGACCCTGCCCATCAACATCCTAGAATTACGGGCAGTACATCTGGCCCTACGATACTGGACGGAGAAGCTTCAGGACTGCCCCATCAGGGTTCAGTCCGACAAAGCCACGGTAGTGGCCTATATAAACCACCAAGGCGGTACCAGGAGTTCAGCTCTGAAGGTGAACTACATACTAGCCTGAGCAGAGGGACATGTGCCAATAATATCGGCAGACCATATCCCGGGAGTAGAGAACTGTAAGGCAGATTATCTCAGCCGCCAGCAGATCTGCCCGGGGGAATGGTCCCTACAGCCAGAGGTGTTCCAGGAAATTTGCCAACATTTGGAATGGCCAGAGGTCGACCTACCATCCAGGTTCAACAACAAGCTACAGCAGTTTGTGTCTCGAACAAGCGATCCTCTGGCAATTGGAGCAGATGCTCTGATAGTTCAGTGGAGCCAGTACTCCCTGGTGTATTATTATTATTGTTGTTATACAGGAATTATATAGCGCCAACAGTTTACGCAGAGCTTTACAATATGAAGGAGACCAATACAGTTATAATACAATAAAATGCAAGAGGATTAAGAGGGCCACGCTCAGAAGAGCTTACAATCTAATAGGGTGGGGCAGCTGGTACAAAATGTTGTAACTGGGGAATGAGCTGATGGAAGTGGTAGAAGATTAGTTGGAGACGTGATAGGTTTTTCTGAAGAGATGAGTTTTCAGGGATCGCCTAAAGGTAGCAATAATAGGGGATAGACGGACTGGTGAAAGTAGCAAGTTCCAGAGGATGGGAGAGGCTCTGGAGAGGAGCATAGGAGGAGGAGACAATTATGCTTTCCCTCCAATCCCTCCTTCCACATTTGTTGCACAGGATTCCGAGAGAGGAGATTCCAGTCATTCTGGTGGCACAAGCCTGGCCTAGAAGGCCCTGGTTCCCGGAGATTGTGAGACTGACAATAGACGGGCCGTGGACGATTTCATGTCATCCCGATTTACTGTCTCAAGGCTCTATATTCCACCCCAATTTACAGTCTCTAAATTTGACGGCATGGCTGTTGAAACCAGGGTGTTAAAGGAACGTGGCATCTTGGGACCCCAGTTGTGTCTACTCTAGTAAATGCTAGAAAAGCTATCACTAGGAAGATTTATCCTAACTTTTGGAAGACTTGTATTGCTTGGTGTGAAGCCAGAAAATGGCATCCTCGGAAATATGTGATTGATTGGGAGAATTCTCTTGTCTACAGTCAACTGTGGAAATCAAATTGGCTTTGAGTACAATCAGAGGTCAGGTTTTAGCCCTATCAGTATTCTTCCAAAGGCCTTTAGCCTTCCATTCACTGATCCAAACCTTTATGCAAGGGGCAACTCGCTTGCTTCGCCTCATTAGATGACCTATGTGTCCTCGGGACTTGAACTTGGTGCTGTCTGTGTTGCAGAGACAACCATTTGAACCTATTGAGGAAATTCCATTAGACTTGCTGTCACGCAAGCTAGCATTCCTGATGGCTATCACCTCGGCTAGAAAGGTGTTGGAATTGGCGGCCCTTTCATGCAGGGAACCGTATTTGATCCTTCACCATGACAATCGTGTTATGACCTGTTCCATCCTTTTTGCCAAAAGTGGTGCCAGCCTTTCATTTAAATCTGGACACTATTTTGCCTTTTTTTCTCTGAGCCTCATTTGGCGGAAAAAGACGATTGCATTCTTTGGCCGTTGTCCGGGCAGTCAAGGTTTATTTGTCCAGATCTGCAGAAATCCGAGGATCAGACTCTTTAGGGTGAGAGCTCATTCTACTAGGGGTATAGGAACCTCCTGTGCTTTTCGCCATCAGGTATCTGTGGCTCAGTTTTGTATGGCTGCTACCTGGTCTTCAGTGCTTACGTTCACAAAATATTATCAAGTGGATGTTAGAGCAGCAGAGGATTCGGTTTTCGTACTGCGGACTGTTATACAAGTTCTGATGGCTATTGTGTGTCAGGGTGTCTCCCTTAAGGCTATTGCTCTGGGACGTCCCAGCAGGTAATGAATATTAGCCTGACTCTGTGTCCCATGATGTATGAAAAAGTAAATAGGATTTTTACATCATACTTACCTGTAAAATTCCTTTCTTTGAATACATCATGGGACACAGAGATCCCTCCCCTCTGTTTTGAAGCATTAGTGCTTGCTACAAAACTGAAGTACTTCCTGTTTGGGAGGGGTTATTTAGGGGATCACTTCCTGTCCGTTCAGCTAATGATGAAGTATAACCCAACAGGTTATGAATATTAGCTTGACTCTGAGTCCCATGATGTATGAAAAAGAAAAGGATTTTACAGGTAAGTATGACATAAAAATCGCAATGGGTCGACCGCGACAAGCCCCATTCTGGACTGGGGCAGCCGGCGAGATTGAGTCTTGCAGGGACGCATATGACCGGGCTACTGCTGTCTGGATCATGTCGCCATTGCTGTCAGCCACTCCGTCTCAGCCGGAGGTGGATCTGTCTGTGGAAAGGGAGCATTACCTGCGCACTTCGCTGGATCGGTTACTAAGGGGCCCCCCGCCTCTCCTTTCCTGGAGAGGTGGGGGGCGTGGGTACTCCCTGGGGTGGTCGGTCCCTCCGGGGATCTCCTCCACCCCCCCCCCCCCCCCCCCCCCCCAGGCGAGGAGGATCTATCTGGGAGCCTTACCTGTGCACTTTGCTGGAGCGGTAAGTAAGGGGTCCCCCACCTCTCCTTCACTGAAGAGGTGGGCGGGCGCGGGTACTCCCTGAGGTAGTCGGTCCCTCCGGGGTTCTCCTCCACTCTTTCCCAGGTGAGGTCCAGGCTTCTGGCCTAGGGACTTTTTGGGACACATGGCCCTTGTTTTCCACCTTCTGGTTTTAGAATTGGGGGATATCTGGGGTGAAGCCTGTAAGGAGTGTATTTGGGGGTCCTGGGGCTAATTTAGGCCATGGCTTTGCGGCCTACCAGCTGGACCCCCCACCCCCCCCCCCCCACTCGCGGCTGGTGGGCAAAAATTTAGACAACGGCTTTGCGGCCTACCGGCCACAGCTCATGGTCGGCCTGTTCCCCTCGCGGGCTGCATGCTCGTGGCAGCTGTACAGAAATTTGGGCCGCGGCTTTTGAGAGGGGCCCTCGGGTCTGTGCCGCCTGTTTGGGGCCCCCGGGTCTGTCATCCTTGTGAGGGGACACGGTTCTGTGGACGGAGGGGCCTCGGTCGAGGTGCGCTTGTTTTCGCACTTATTGTATCTGTGCGGGAACCTTTTTAAGATGGTGCGGCGGCGGAGGGCTGGTATGCCTTTGGATAAACGGTTTTGCGCAGCAAACTCGTTCCCTTCTCCCTTTTATTCAGACTAATTTGTCCATGAGGACTGGCAGTGTCCAAAGTGTCTTTGGTGTTTCCAAGAACAATTGCTGTAAGGTACCCCTGTGGGGAGTCCCCCCTCCAGTAGTGGACCCTCCTATCTCTAGGCTGCTGAAGGCAACCATGGTTCCAATAGAGGATTCTCTGGTTTCTAAAGGCCAGCGGGCATACTTGGAGGGGGAGCAGAGTCCCCCTGTCTTTGCTGCATTGGTGGACCTGTTGGTCCAGGTGCTACAGTTGACCGCTAGGTCGCTTGGCCGCAGTTACCCTGGTTGCTGAGCTCTCTGTTTCCTCAGTGGTGCTGAGACATGTATTTTGGGGGGTGACTCTGAATGGTAGCATGTCGCGTCTTGATCTGGTCCGGTTACTAGATAGTTTTCCAGCTGTGTTCCTCCAAGGAAGTTTTTGCTTCCAAGGGCGTTTGCCGCCAGACTGCTGGCTGTTCTCTGTAGGAGACTGCAAGCCCTATTGCTGTAGGGTGTGATGTTCCCGTGCTAAGAACGGTTTCAGGGGTTTTATTCAAACCTATTCAGTCTACAGGATGGATGGCATGGTACATGCCTTATGAGGGTACAGTAGTTCGGGATGGAATCTGTCCGCACAGCAATGGCACTCCTTCGTCTTGGGGACTTTCTGACTTCTAGCGACATCACGAATGTTACTTGCGCGTTCTGTTGTGTGCCCATCTCCAGCACTTCCTCTTTATGCTGTGGGTGCGGAGCATTATGAGCGTGTGGTTTTGCCCCTTTGGGTCTGTCCACCGCTCCTCTGGTGTTCGCGAGGTGTTGACCCTTGATTTGGCGCAGTTACGTCGGTGGGGGTTTGCAACACTGGGCTTCCTGGGCGATCTTCTCCGACTCCCCGACTACTCCAAGGAGCACCATAATTCTTATACAGATGTTGGCTGTTTTCAGTTGGAGTCTATACTATCAGATGTCTGCTTGGCCCTGCCGGATCGTTGGATTATCTGAGCCTGACCTGGGCTTCAGCTCTGGCCAGAGTGCTGTCCAGCCAATACTCCAGAAATTGCATGCTGCGTTTTTTGTTTTTTTTTCATTTACTGTTCGTTAGGTGGGCTCCTCTGCGGTTCTGCATGTGGGTGTTGAGTCCGATGTTACCGTATTTATCGGCGTATAACACGCACCCCAAGTTTAGGAGGGAAGTTTAAGAAAAAAAACTTACATTTAAATGGCCATCAATGCAGCCTTGCCAGTCTCTTTACAGCATTGTTCAGCCGCTGATTATTTAAAATTGGCGCCGATCTCCACTGAATGTGAGTGGTGATGAGCTAGCGCTGGTGACAGAAAGCAGAGTGTACTCGGCTATACTCGGCTCTGCTCACAGTCAGGGGCGGGACTGCGAGAGGAGCCGAGTCTACGCAAATACACATGGTTTTCTGTATGTCGGCAGCGCTCGCTCATGTCCGAGCGGGGATCGGCGTATAACACGCACCCATGATTTTCCCCTGACTTTAAGGGGAAAAAAGTGTTATACACTCATAAATACGGTATTTTTTTTTTATTTTTTTTATTTTTTGAGGAGATTCGATTTGCATAGTGCCATATAAGCTCCCTTAGGGGAGATCCTGGCATAATGGGACAAATACCCAGAACAGACTAGTTCTGGATCATGAACAGCAACAGCGCTGGCTTATGACCTTTACCAGGGCAGGCCAAGATAAGCTGCTGGCAGCCCTGGCTATTGCTAGTATCCTCCGGTTGGCAAAGCATCTTGTCCCGTCTTTTTCTGGCATAAGCTTTCCAGGAGTAGAATACTGTAAAACGGATACCTCAGTTGGTTGGAGCTGGGACGCGTTTCATCGTATTGGTCTCCGCTGGGGCACGCCTGAGGTAGATCTGTTTTACATTTTGGCTCAACAGGATGGTACCAAGGTTTCTGGCAAGGTCGCGGGATCTTTTGGCGGTTCTAGTGATTCAGAGGTGACAGTGTTAATGTAGGCTGTGGAAGGCTGGAGATGAAGGGGTTCTTATGTATAAGAAAAGTGAAGGGTTGATATTCAGGTCCCATAATACAGGCTAGAGATCAAATGTATAAGGGGGGTGGGGGGAGGTTTAAAAAAAAGATCTGCTGCTGATGTATACCTGCGACTAATGAATGACTCATTCCTCATGTCTCCCCTTTCTCCATTGTGATTCATTTTGCACACTGTGAACTGAGCAGTCTGAGAACTGGCCACCTGAGGATGATTTCTGCAGTGCCATTTACAGTGCCTTGCAAACGTATTCACCCCCCTAGGGGTGAATATATTATTATATCTCGTGGTTACAAGCTGGAGTTACGGAGGGTGCACTCTCTGAGGTTTCTAAGATTCAGCTTTCCCTCGGATTCTCCACAAAAGAAACTTATTGCTTCAGGCACTACAGTGCTACAGTACTACAGTGCCTTGCAAAAGTATTCACCCCCCTTGGCATTTTTGTTTTGTTGCCTCACAACCTGGAAGTATCATGGATTGTTTGAGGATTTGCATCTTTTAATTTACAGAACATGTCCACAACTTAAATTATTATTTTTTTTAGTGTGAAGCAAACCACAAAAAGGACAGGGGGCGTGGCTTGATGTTGGAGAGAGCGGTCGCATAGTCTCACAGCTTCGGCTACCAACTACCATCACCTTTTATCCTGGGTCCTATCTCCTTGCCAGTGGCACTGATCTGTCACTGTGGGCATCTAGCAGGCTGGCCGACATGGTGAAATACAGGCTGCCTTGGCCCCCATCCGCAGCGGAACTGCCGCGATTCCGGAGACAAGATGGCGCCGAGACACATGCGGAGCACACAGGTGCGCTGCAGGTCTCCTCTGCCGACCAGAGCAGACCCTCTACTGTCACCAAACTCCCAGCATGTTAATCGGAGCATTCAGGTTGTGGTTCCCCCCCCCCCTGCTGAGCCTACATTGTCCACCATTATGCTGGCTATTCAAGACTCAAAGGCCTCCCTCTCCACACAGATGGCTTCTATCCGCATGGACTTTTCACTATGAAAACAAGATGTCCAGAATCTCCGGGGCAGAACCGGAGACGCAGAGGAACATATTGGTACTCTGGAGGACACTAAATCCCCTGGCAGTCAACATGCAGAATACTACTAGTGAGATGGCGGCACTCCGTGCCAAAATCGATGATTTGGAAAATCATTCTCGCAGGAACAATCTTAGATTTGTGGGGTTCCCAGAGCACTCTGAGGGCCCTCAGCCTGAAAAATTCCTTTACTCCTGGCTGCAAGACATTCTCCCATGCGCGCACCACACACCGTACCCCCCCCCCCCTGAGAGAGCCCCACCACTCTATCATTGCACGCATCCTTCCAGGATAGAGTCGATATTCTGCGTCTTGCAGTTTGAAAAAGGCCCGCTTAAATACAACGGTAACACTAGATCTGTCTATCCTGACTTTTCTGCTGAAGTTCAACGCCAACGCATCTTCTTCTCAGCAGTAAAAACCCACCTGTTTACAGAAGGTCTGTCCTATGCCATGCTCTTTCCTGCCAAACTGCGGATTATCCACGATGGTAAGGCTCATTTCTATACCAGCCCTAAGGAGGCCATGGCATGGCTGAATGACAACTATAGCATTGCTCGCAGGCAGAGAAGGAACTGACAATGTCACTGAGCCGAGGATTCACCTAATGACTGCCTTAATACCGGACCTCCTGTGCATCCCTAAGGCCGCGTACACACGCGGGGACTGTCTGCCGAAACTAAGTTCGTCAAACAGTCCGCTCAAACTTTTAAATGAACGAACACGCCCACACACGGCACTTTTTGAGCGGACAAATACGGCAAACTTTGTTCGTCGTACTAAGTCCGCGCAACTTTTGAAATGAACGGACTCGCCCACACACGAGGCAACAGTCCGTTCATTTCGAGCGCGTGTGCAGGTAGGCGGTGTCACATGGTATATGTCACATGGGTTGATGTCACATGGGGACTATGACATCGTAAGGGGGCGGGGGCACCATGTGACCAACCCATGTGACATATACCATGTGACACTGCCCCATTGTCACTATATAAGTGGCCGCACAGCGCGGCTCTGGCATTCCGGACGGAGAGAGCGACGTGTCAACATCACCTGGAGAAGAAGAAGAAGAAGAACGGAAGGCGACCGGAAGGCGACAGCGGCGACAGAAGGCCGGGCCACCGCCTCTAAAAGAGCTATAAGAAGGCGCGGTGGCCCGGCAGAAGAACGGAAGGCGGCGGCGACAGAAGACCGGTCTTCTCGCCGGACTCCTCCGCTATCTTCTTGTAGCTCTTTTGCTAGCGGAGGAGTCCGGCTTTCTTCCTCCCCGCCGCCGGCCTCTTCTCCCGACTTCGGGGGTCTTGTCCCCCTCTTCGGTTCTTCTGCCGGGCCACCGCGCCTTCTTATAGCTCTTTTGCAGGCGGTGGCCCGGCAGAAGAACCGAAGAGGGGGACAAGACCCCCGAAGTCGGGAGAAGAGGCCGGCGGCGGGGAGGAAGAAAGCCGGACTCCTCCGCTAGCAAAAGAGCTACAAGAAGATAGCGGAGGAGTCCGGCGAGAAGACCCCCGAAGACGGAAGACCCCCGGAGCTGTGCAATAAAATATTTTATCTCGTGTGTTGTGTTTTTTTTTTGGGTACTTTTACTTTACAGGTGAATGGGTAGGAGTACATTGTACCCCATACTCATTCACATAGGGTGGGGGGCCGGTATCCGGGGGCCCCCTTATTAAAGGGGGCTCCCGAATTCCGATAAGCCCCCCGCCCGCAGACCCCGACAACCAACGGCCAGGGTTGTCGGGAAGAGGCCCTTGTCCTCATCAACATGGGGACAAGGTGCTTTGGGGTGGGGGGGCCGCGCGGCCCCCCCTTCCCCAAGGCACCCCCCATGTTGAGGGCACGCGGCCTGGTACGGCTCGGGAGGGGGGGCGCGCTCGCTCGCCCCCCTTTCCTGGCCGGCCGGGTAGCGTGCTCGGACAAGGGTCTGTTGTGGACTTTGGGGGGACCCCCACGCCGATTTGGGGTTCCCCTTTAAGTCCATACCAGGCGGCGGGGCCCGCGACGTCTCCTTTGCGGGCCCCGCCTACCTGGAGACGTGCTCGAAATGAGCAGACTTTCCTCCGAGCGGGAACAGTTTGCTCATTTCGAAAGTGGCCTACACACGGGCGGACTGTCCGCTCAAACCAAGTTTCAGCGGACAGTTTTTCGGAATTTCCGAAAAACTTTGTTCGTCAAACTGTCCGCTGAAGCCCCACACACGAGCGGACTGTCCGCTGAAACACTGTTCAGCGGACAAAGTTGAGCGAACAGTCCGCCCGTGTGTACGCGGCCTAAGTGTATCCTGTGCCTCTGTGGTAATCTACAACGTCTGATGTATTTTCTTCCTCCTACCACTTTATCCCCTTGGCCAGACTACACGCCTAGCTTGGGGAACAGGTTACTGTGACTTGCCTGTTTGCCCCTCTAGGTTTCTTCCTCTTTTTTTGAACATTATTTCATCACAGGACAGTTTTTTTTTTTTTCTTTTTTGACCCCCACGAGGTCTGTTGGTTTGGGAACCAAGGCTTGCTGTGTTTAGGATGGTCGAGCGGGGAGTGAGGCTAAGGTTTTATGGGATTTTGTTGATGGTTTTTCTTTTTTTCTCCCATTCTGATTTTCTTTTACCCCCCACAACCCTCCCCCCCATTGGGAAAGTTTTTTCTGTTTAATTTTGGCTCACACTCTCCTGATGGCAGATCCACGCACTTTTTTGTTCATGTGCCTGTATGTGCTTCATGGGACACAGCCTTTGGGGTCATTTATGTACTGGTTTTCATGTTTATCCGTGCTTGTTTACTACTGTATAATTTGTTATGGTGAAGCCTCTGAGGATAGTCTCTTGGAACACTAGGGGTCTGAATGAGAGAGGATGAGAGATCCCTGTTTTTTTCGGTGTTGAAAAAGCGTCGCCCCCATATTATTTGCCTCTAGGAGACTCTCCTCACAGGCTCCAAAATAAAGGCTTTAAAACGCCCATGGTTGCCGAACTCCTACCATGCCACCCACACTAATTATTCCAGAGGGGTTTCTATCATATTAGCCAAATCTCTTCCAGCTGAGGTGATAAAGCTTAAAACTGACCCTGATGGGCGATTTATTCTTACTCTACAAATATCCACAGTGACTTTTACTTTGTTGAACATATGTAGCACTTACCCCCGAAGGAGTGGCTGAATTTGATTTGGGCCTGCACTCTGCTAATGAAACCCCCCCGAATTGACTTAGTCCCCTTGACACAGCTGTGGTGAAATACAGTACAATATAATGTAATGCAATATACCTATATTGTTACCCCAGGATTTGCTGGCCTGCTGGGAGAAAACACTCCACACAACTGGATACTTAACCAGATATATTTTACTGTGAATATATTTCAAAGGTGATTACAGTAATTGTGCTGTCACCCCAACATAGGACGACAGTACAATGAATTTCAACATAAACAATTGCAAACAACAGATATATACTTATAGCTGGGAGCTCCCCCTACTTTTAAAACTATGCGTGAGATCTCACTTAAAGTAGTTAGTCTTTGATCTTCTTATCTTTGCTAGCCAAAGTAACTCTTTGTAATCCACAGATTAAAGTAAGTTAGGTTGAGGTAAAGGTGCTCCTGGTGTAGCTTTAGTAACTATGTTAAAAAACGTAGAAACGTCACAGTAGATAGGCCTCAAACCTGCTCAGTGTCGGTTATTCAGCTCCTCCTTTGCGGAACTATAAATCCCAGGTGAGGCCTGTGTAGGAGTCTATCTGCGTGTAAAAGTTAAACTGTGGGTTGTGACCCGCTCACCAACTGGATTGGAACTCCATGTAGTAGCCTGGGTCCGGTGACTGTAGCTTGCTCTTTCGTCAACTGGCTCCGTTCCACTATGCTGGGTGAACCCGATCTTCCAATGCTCAAACGAGTGTCTCTCGATGTCTCCAATCCGGTCACTGTGACTCCTGCACCGTCAGGTCACTCACACAAGCTGTAGACGTTGCTCACAGGCTGGCCACGCGATCCCAAGAGACCTAAAATGGCCGCTCGGGGTCCTTTTATGTCCTACCCAGCATGCACTGCTAGAGAAAGCATTCATGCGTAGGTCATCAAGCCTCCTGGGTAAAAGGGTCAACCTAAACAAAAACAGTCACTTCCTGTATCGTGTTCAACACTTAAGAAAAACCAAAGTTATCACAGTCCACTTCCTGTATATGACCGATAGATGGTGCCAAATACTAAGCCATAGAATTGTCCATAGGCTTACATTGTAGAACATTTACATCACATAAATAGGCGAAAATGTGTCAGCGCTATTCCCCCCCCCCCATTTTCAGTGGAGGTACTCTCCAAATTGTTACTTCAGCTATTAAATAGACCCCCTGCTATATGTGGGAGACTTTAATGCTATCTTGGATCCAGCAATGGACCGCCTGGTGGGTGGGGGTAGGCCCTTCCCCTCCTTTGTGGACTGGGTCCAAGTCCATGGCCTTACAGAAGTGTGGCACTGGAAACACCCGGATGTATGCCACTTCTCCTGTCACTCGGACTCCTTCCACACCATGTTCAGGTTGGATATGGCGTTTTCCCCAGCCAAGATCCTTCCAGTGGTCTTCGCTGTATCATATTTGCCCATGGGGTTTCGGATCATACCCCTCTCTCTGTGGACCTCCCTCCTCCCAGGCTTGGGACCCACTGTTTGGCGCCTGAACCCTTGCTGGCTGGAGGACAAGATGCACAAGGTGGATGAATGGGAAGCATTTAAGACAACATTGAGGGGTACTTTTATGACCATCACGGGGGTTATACACAAAAATAATCAGATGCTCATGGATGAACTTGAAACGGTTATGGTTCATGCAGAGTCTGTTTACGCCTCTAGCCCTGCCTCCAACACACGGGAGGCATGGCTACTGAGCTGCATGGAGTATGAACGCCGTCTGCTAGATCTCGCGCAGAAACGCATGCTACATGTTACTCAAAAATCATTTGAATATGGCAACAAAGCCGGGCGTCTCTTGGCATACCTGACTAGACCTGACCATTCTCCCATTTCCATTCCACATATTAGCACTGCCCAGGGTGCCATCAGTGATAGCAACATAGATGAGGGGTAATATGGCGCACTCTGGGGTTTAGCCCAAAAAAAAATAGGCAGGATAATGGGCATCAGTAATAGGCAAGTACCGATATTTTTGGTCCATAAAATAGTTTTTATCAGAGCTGTACACTAGTGGGCTGCCAGTCTTTAAAGCGAGAAG
This sequence comes from Lithobates pipiens, assembly GCF_037356315.1. Classification (NCBI taxonomy): domain Eukaryota; kingdom Metazoa; phylum Chordata; class Amphibia; order Anura; family Ranidae; genus Lithobates; species Lithobates pipiens. The sequence goes on along the minus strand of NW_027507758.1, from coordinate 347,539,543 downwards.
AAGCTCTAAGAGAACAAAAAACAGGAGAAAGAGACGGCACCCTCTAAGTGCAGCGATTAAGTTAAAACAAATTTATTATGTAGATTAAAAACACTCACATGTAAATAGTGGTGTACAGGCACATCAATAATAAAGGGTTCATCTGTATATCCCTGTGGAGCACAGATCATGGAAGCTGCAGTACAAAGGTGTCGGCGGTACAGTGTATTCCATGGCGATTCAGGATGGTCAGAGCGCGGCCGATTGGTGTAATACCCCTGCTCTTGTTGTATACTGATGCTGCGGCTTCCGGGAACGGGCTGGAATGAGCGGCGCTTCGGAGCATGTGTGCTCCTTCCTCAGGCTCTAGCAGTTGGTTGTGGTAAACTATAAATAGAGGGGAGGGTGGAGTGTGATTGGCGGGCCATGTACGGCGATCATAGGAACTGTCATGCGCAATGATGTAGTGTGGCACTGCGTCTGAGAAGGTAATGGTAGCCGTGGGAACTGGTCATGCGCAATGGCATGGTATAGAACTACATTGGGAAAATAGAGGTGGCCATAGGGACCGGTCATGCGCAATGGTGTGGCATGGGACAGCGTCGGAGGAGGAGACGTGGTCATGGGAACCGGTCAAATGCAGTCAGATGGTATGAGACTGCGTCGGAGGAATGTACTAGTGTGTGTGGGAATCAAAATGTCCCACACACAGGAGGGGAGAATGTATTAGATATATGGAAGTGTGTATATCAAGAAAGTAAAAATTGAAAAAGATGACTGATGATTGCGGAATGTATATGGAAGCGTGGGTGTTAAAGTTGAAGTAAACCCATGGATTTAAACAGTTAAAAAAAAAAAAAGGCATGTCGGGAATGCTAACTGCACATTGGTTGTGCTCTCAGCCAAACTATCAAACCATCCAATGGCTGGTGTCATAACGAATCACATGTGCAGCACCATAGCAGTTGAAGATTGAACGGAGGCAAAGGTGGCAGCTTCCTTGGCTGAAAACGATAGGGGAGTTTACTTCCACTTTAATTATGAGAAGAAGCTGCTGGTAAATGCGGAGGGCGGTAGATAGTATTCTAATGGGTGAAGGGAACGAGGAAAGGGGATGGACTTGAAGGGGAGGGGGGGGGGGGGGGGGTGGGGAGACCTATGTGACAAAAAATATGTTTAGTAGGTCTGGACAAAAAACAAATGATATACATATGAGCACAACCAGATGGTACGTGGATGGGGAATGGACCCATGGTGATTTAGTATAAAGTAGGGTATATAGTATGCTTTAGGTACAGGGGGTTAAGGTAACCAACATATATACACACACGTTTTCATGTATATATATGTTGTTTATGTATATGTATATATATATATATATATATATATATATATATATATATATATATATATATAATATGTTGGTTATCTTAACCCCCTGTACCTAATGGTTTAGAGAGATATGGTTGTGCCCAGCCCCAGCTAACGCCTACTTCTCCACAGAAGGGGCTATTGCATCTTCCCTGGAAACCCTGCATAATGTAATTTATAGAGGCAGAGTCCCTGACCACCCTGGTATCTCTATACTTAACACCTCTTTCATTATTCCGCTATATTGTCACAAAAATATCCAAACATAATTGGCTAAAATCTCCAAATAACCCCCTGTAGTTCAACCCCAATCTTCAGGAATTGTTTTCCCTCCCAGACCCCAATCACTGGTACTCCAAGGGGGTTAAATATTTATGCCACCTGTACAATGCCCAGGGTTTTAAAACCTTCTCCCAACTACGCTTAGACTTTGACCTACCAAGATCGTACCTATTCTACCAGCTCAGGCATGGGAGCCATGACCAGCTTGGCTCCCTGGACGACCCCACTGACTTTTCCCCCATTGGAAAAACTACTCAGACATTCGGACCCCACTAAACTAGTCTCCACTTACTATGCAGCCCTAATGTCTGACTTTAACCCCAGGTTTCATAAAGCACAAGGGAAATGGACATGTCTTTGTTGAACGAAGACTGGGCAGATTTCAGTGATACATATAAAACCTCTGTTATTGCCTCCAGGGACTGCATCATTCAGATTAAGATTTTTCACCAGACCCACCTCACCCCGGCCAGATTGCACAAGATGGGTCTCTTGCCCTCAGCTGCCTGTTTTTGCAGCTGTCGCCAGGAGGCCGACTTTCTACATTGCTTTTGGGAGTGCCCAATGGTCCAGGATTTCTGTGAGGAAGTGGGTGCTTTCACCTCACTGACATGGGGTGGAGTACATTTGGGAGACCTAAAGAATTGCCTATTGGGCATCTTTGGCGATTTGCCCATGCCAAGAGACTGCTTCGCAAACTCCATTTTTATGCCAAAAAATCTATTCTAATATCCTGGAAGGGTGCACAGACCCCTCTGAAATCCTTCTGGATAAAACTTAATGACTCCATCCCACTTTGTAAGCTGACTTTTGAACTCCGGAAAAGGAACAAAACCTTTTACAAAATTTGGGGTAAATGGTTGGCTAGTCGACTAACCCTAGTGCTGATTGTACCACCCTCAGTTGTCCATTGATGTGCTGTGCCCCAAAGATCTCTAATATCTGGTCACACGCACTTGCCCTGACCTAGTAGCATATTTGCACTTTATACCATTATGCCTATGTTATATCTTTTGCACTGATGTCTGTGTAATTTTCTATGATTGAGTATATTGCCTAATGTTGTATACCTCTCTATGATTAGACTATCTGGTACTATTGCTGTTTTTTTTTTGTTTTTTGTTTTTTTTACTTTGTTGTTTTTGTTTTCTATGTTTGTTGGTTTGTCTAAAACCTAATAAAAAATATCTTTAAAAAAAAACAGATGGGACAAGATAACAGAAAAAGTCAATGTGCATAACTATTCACCCCCCTAAAGTCAATACTTTGTACCTTTTGTAGCTATCACAGCTCCAACTCATTTTGAATAAGTCTCTGAGCTTGCCACATCTTACCACTGGGATTTTTTGTTCATTCCTCCTTGCAAAACTGCTCCAGCTTCAAGTTGGATGGTTTGAGCTTGTGAACACCAAACTTTAAGTCTGACCACAGATTTTCTATTGGATTGAGGTCTGGGCTTTGACTAGGCCATTCCAACACATTTAAATGTTTCCCCTTAACCACTCAAGTGTTGCTTTAGCAGTATGTCTGGGGTTATTGTCCTGCTGAAAGGTGACTAGCCTCAAATCAAACAGAGTGGTATAGGTCAAGAATATCCCTGTATTTAGCACCATCCATCTTTCCCTCAACTCTGACCAGTTTCCCAGTCCCAACTGCTGAAAAACATCCCCACAGCATGATGGTGTTCTTTGGGTGATGTGTTGGATTTGTGCCAGGCATAGCGGTTTCTTTGGTGGCTAAAAAGTTCAATTTTTGTCTCATCAGACCAGAGCACCTTCCTCCATACATTTCTTTCTTCTGGCCACGCTGCCATAAAGCCCAACTCTATGGAGTGTATAGCTTATTGTCGTCCTATGTACAGATACTCCAGTCTCTGCTGCTGTCTCGGCAGGTTTGCTATTGTGCCATGTTCTTTCCATTTGGTTATGATAGATTTTATGGTGCTCCTAGGGATCCTCAAAGATTGAAGACTGATGTGGAACTCTGCAGCTCCTCCCTGGTTACTTTAGGTCTCTGTGCTGCCTCTCTAATTGGTTATGATAGATTTGATGCTGCTCCTAGGCATCAAAGATTTGGATATTGTTTTTTATAACCTAACCCTGACTTGTACTTCTCAACAACATTGTCCCTTACTTGTTTGGAGAGTTTCTTGGTCTTCCTGGCAGCGTTTGGTTAGTGGTGCCTCTTGTGCTTAGGGTGTTGCAGGCTGTGGGGCCTTTCAAAAAGGTGTGTATATGCAGGGGCGTAACTAGAAATCACAGGGCCCCAAAGCAAAATGAGGTATGCCCCCCACCCCCACAAAAAATAAATAACTAATGCCATTGAACAACAGACTACCACACCCATGTGACACAGTACCCAGGCAACAGCTTATATTCATTTTGAACAACAAAGTATGCAGTATACTGTATGCAGCCCCTGAAGGGCACACACTGCAGACCTCCATGCCGTCTAACCTTTTTCTGTTCTGTTATATAAAACTAAATGGTCCAACTCACCATAATGCAAAATCAGTGGGATCCCTGAGCGTGTCACTTGCCATCATCGCCTGTCACCAGATGCAGATTGTCACTTGTCACACGTTGCGGAATGTCACCTGCCACATGTTGCGGATTGTCCACTTGCCACGTCCCGGATTGTCACTTGCCACGTTACCTGCCACACATTACGGATAGTCACTTGCCATGTCCTAGATTGTCACTTGCCACACATTATGGATTGACACTTGCCACACATTATGGATTGACACTTGCCACGTCCTGGGTTTTCACTTGCCACACATTACGGATTGACACTTGCCACGTCCCGGGTTGTCACTTAACACACATTACGGAATTTCACTTGCCACGTCATGGATTTTCACTTGCCACGTCACAGATTTTCACTTGCCACAGCACCTGCCACATGTTATGCGTGTCACTTGCCATCATCGCCTGCCACCAGATGCAGATTGTCCCTTGTACACGTTGCGAAATGTCACCTGCCACACATTGCAGATTGTCCACTTGCTACATCCAGGTTGTCACTTTCTACGTCACCTGCCACATATTACGGATTGTCACTTGCCATGTCCCAGGTTGTCACTTGCCACGTCGTTTGCCACACATTATGGATTATTTGCCACATCACGGATTTTCACTTGCCACATCACCTGCCACACATTACAGATTGTCACTTGCCACGTCGCCTGCCACACATTATGGATTGTCACTTGCTCTGTCACTTTCCTGCTGTGTTAGAGTCAGGCAGCAGATTATCAGTCAGGCAGCAGAGAGATAATGTCATCTCTCTGTTTCCTGGCTGCCTGCACAGTGTGGAGGGAACTGCACTACAGGGATACAGGGCGGGTGCTGGGCGGTGAGAGATGTCATCTCTATGCTCCCACCAGTTCCCTGATTGGCCAGCCCGCTCTCACCCACGGACCACCCATTCTCTCACCAGCAGACCGACCGCTCTCATCCGCGAAGCCGCTGAGCCTCCCGCTCTCACCCACGGAGCCGCGGACCGCCCGCTCTCTCACCCACGGAGCCACCCGCTATCGCCAGCAGCGCCTGTCCTCACCGGGCCCCATAGCGCTCGCATATGTTGCTATGGTGGTAGTTCCGCCACTGTGTATATGTAAGGACAGATCATGTGACTCCTAGCACACAGATGGACATCATTTCTCTAATTGTGACTTCTGAAGGTAAGTGGTTGCACCAGAGTTTTTTTATGGGCTTCATAACAAAGGGGGTGAACACATCCCTTGGGCCTCTGTGATTCTGCTTTATCCTTGTTTTCCTCCTACCTATCTCAGCGCACTTTCAGTGTCGCTTACAACTCCATCTCCTCTGCTCCCCTTCCTCTCTGTTGGGGTACCCCAAGGTTCTGTTCTTGGGCCCCTCCTATTCTCTCTCTATACCTCTTCCCTGGGCCAGTTGATAAACTCCCATGGTTTCCAATACCACCTCTATGCCGATGACACCCAGATCTATCTCTCTACTCCTCAACTCACCCCCTCAATCTCCTCACAGATCTCCAACTTACTGAATGACATATCAGTATGGATGTCACACCACTTCCTCAAACTCAATCTTTCTAAAACTGAGCTTATTTGTTATATTTCATGATTCCCCCCCCCCCCCCGTGACCTCACCATTAATATCAACAACACAACCATTGGTCCCTCCACACATGCCAGGATACTGGGTGTAATCCTTGACTCTGACCTCTCCTTCAGCCCCCATATCCAATCACTGGCTAAATCCTGCCGCCTTCACCTCCTCAACATCTTCAGAATTCGACCCTTCCTGACTAATGACACCACAAAGCAACTCGTTCACTCCTTGATTATTTCCCGCCTTGACTACTGCAACTCTCTCCTTAATGGCCTACCCTTAAGCAGGCTATCCCCCCTTCAGTCTATTATGAATGCTGCTTCTAGACTAATACACCTCACTAATCGTTCTGTGACTGCTGCCCCTCTCTGCCAATCCCTTCACTGGCTTCCCCTACCCCACCGTGTAAAATTCAAAATGCTAGCCATAACATACAAGCCCATCCACAACCTCGCCCCCATTTACATCACCAACCTCGCCCCCATCTACATCACCAACCTCGCCCCCATCTACATCACCAACCTCGCCCCCATCTACATCACCAACCTCATCTGCAGATATCGCCCAAATCGTCCCTTCTGCTCCTCTGAGGACCTCCTGCTTTCTAGCTCCCTTGTTACCTCCTCTCATGCTCGCCTTCAAGACTTCTCCAGAGCCTCTCCCATCCTCTGGAACTCCCTGCCCCAGTCTGTCCACTCAGCCCCTACCCTGTCCACCTTTAAGAGTTCCCTGAAAACTCATTTATTCAGGGAAGCCTATCCCACATCCACCTAACTGTCCACGAGCCACCCCCATCAAATCATTCTCTGCAGCCATTACCTTTTGTACCACCACCCCCTCACTTTAGAATGTGTAAGCTCTACGAGCAGGGCCCTCCTATACCATTTGTATTGTACTGTAATTGTGATATCCCCCCATACATCGTAAAGCACTGCGTAAACTGTTGGCGCTATATAAATAGATAACTGATAATTGGCATGTGCGTATTATTATTATTTATTTATGAAAAATAGTTTTATGTATATAATTTTGTTTTACATCTATTGGATGCATTTTTACCTTGTGGATATATCTATCGATGTCGGGCATGCTGTCATAGGCATCATTATGCCACATTACCCTATTAACTTAATTATTACTATTATGTGCAGTCAAATGTGGATACTATATATCATGTTTTTATTGTATTGATGTCTATATATATATTATGAATTTGATTTATTTATAACAAATAGTTTTTTATCGAATAATGATCAAAATAAACAAACATGTTAAAATTATTTTTTACTATCCAAGTGCTTCATTTAAAGTCCCACTCCCCCTTTTTTTGTACGTATTGATTACCGGGATGGAGGTACTTAATTGTGCTTCATTTAAAGTCCCAAAACTCCCCCCTCTTTGCATATATAGTTTTATGTATATATTTTTCTAATTTTACTTCACCAACTTGGACTATTGTGTTCTGATCCATTAAAAAGCCAAGGGGGCAAATACTTTTGCAAGGCATTGTATAAACTGCATTGCAAAAGTAAGCGTCCACCACTTTGCTATTTTCAGATGTACAGCGGTAGATGAGTGGTTAAGAAATATGAAAGACAAATTCAAACCTTTCAACATTTATAGAAAAATATACTGGTAATTGACGACAATCATTATAGTTTCCCTTTATGTGAATCTGTTTATTTTACTTTAGATACAACTCGACCAAAACGAGATTATGAAGTAGATCGGAGAGATTATCACTTTGTTACTTCCCGGGAGCAGATGGAAAAGGATATTCAAGATCACAAGTTTATAGAGGCAGGTCAATACAATAATCACCTGTATGGCACTAGTGTACAGTCTGTGCGAGAAGTGGCAGAAAGGGTACGTTTTTATTTTTTTTGTTTTTTTGCTGTATTTAATGATGGGTGTGTTATCTAGTTTTCTCTCTGAGCTGACCTACTCTTTTTTTTTTTTTTTTTTCCCAGGGAAAGCACTGCATACTCGATGTTTCTGGAAATGCAATTAAAAGATTACAGTTAGCCCAATTATACCCAGTTGCTATTTTCATCAAGCCTAAATCAGTGGAAAATATAATGTAAGTATTGAGTAGACTGGCAATCCATTCCAATATTTATCTGGTTTGCAAAATACACTATGGCTGTAGGTTGGTTGTGTATACTTTGCTAATCAAACATAACAGTTCTGATGGAAGTAGTGGCTAGGCTTAACAAGTTTGAGCTAAAAGTTTTGTTTTCAAAGAGAAATATTTTAAAATATACATAATTTCTTTATCGAACATTGTGGGACACAGAGGAACCCTATTAATCTTTAAGGCCTGATTCACACCTATGCATTTTTAGTGCTTTTGCAGATTTGCACTACAGTCCATTTAACATGGTTTCCTATGGAACACGATCTGTAGTGCAAATCTGCAAAATGTAAAAAGCACTAAAAATGCATAGGTATAAATCAGGCCTAATGGTTTATGTGCCACCTATAGGTGAATGAACACGCAAAAAGACAGGAGTCCTCCCCTATATAACACTCCCATACTGTTAGTTCCTTCTCCAGTGTCTGAAGTTGATGGTCGCAGGTGTGCAGCTGTCTGCACAAACACTACAATGTGCTCAGGATTGTTCCAGTAGGAATCAGAAGTTTGGTGCTTTCCGGATCCATTCCTATGGCTAAAGCCCCTCAGTGATGGAATAGGTTGACATGTGAGGATTTCCTGTAACACACCCGTTCAGTGCTGGACTACAGAACCCTTCACAGTTAACTGATCAGTGTGTTTCCAGGAGGGTGCTCTACAGGTCCAGGGTAGTGTACCCCAGGAAAGGGGGATTGAGTCTCTAAAGGGCCTGTGTGACATTGCCCATCATGATGGGTAAAGATTGTTGCTCGACTTTCTAGGTCAGAACCTGCAGCGAGATTGGAAAGTCCCTGGTAGCCTTGTTCCCAGGAGTTTTTTTTTTCACCCCTATTGTGTTGTATGCTTCTGGTTCCTTCCTACCTGTTCCACTAAATGTTGGTGTTTGAAGAATGGACGTTGCCTGTTCCTTCCTCAGGTGCCCCTAGAGGGCAGAGCATGCATGTCTGAGTCTGCTAGCTGTGATGATCTGTGATGGAGTTTTACTTGGGGTTCTCTGGTTGCTGAAAGTATTCCTAGGCATTCAGGCTGCTTTTCCTTTACTGTAGGATAGGTGCATAGTGTGTCCAGGCTGCGGGGCATGAGCAACAGTTAGGGTGCGTGCACATTTTTCGGGACGCAGGCACATGCAGCGCTTGTGATGTCACGGGGGCTATGTGCAGCAATTTTACATGTAAGAGACATCTAGCATTTGTCACAGTCCTTGCTGTGGAGCACCTATCATCATGAGACATGGGGCATTATCACACTTTTGGGTACATATAAGTAACATCTGTGGAGGAAGTATCCTGTGGTAACCTTGCACTTGCCTGTTTTTTGGCTCAGGTCCAAGGTGTATTTGTCAGCAAGCTAAAATCTTCCAAAAAGCAGGGAGGTGGGAGCACAGCTGGGAAAGGAACAAGGGCAATGTGTCAGATCCAGACACTGGACATGAGCCACTGATGAGATTTTTTTTTTTTTTCTAGGGGTGAAGGATAGTTCAGAGCTCCTATACATGTCTGGTTGTGTGGTTACTGCAGTGATCTCATTATCATCATCTTTGTTTATTACAAAGTATTTGTCAGCCGCCTTAGCCAATTTGTGCTGGGATGTTGCCTCCATAGGGCATGGCAGTAAGAAGCGCAGGTGATCCTCTTCTCTGGTATCCTCTTCTCTTGTATGCTCTCCTGTCGTAGAAAAGGAATTGGGTGGATGATGAGGTAAATGCAGCAGAACTTGAAGGACAGATGAAAGTCTGATTCTGAGTAGGTTCAGATTCATTGTGTCTGTCAGACTCCAAGAGTTTGGTGAATTCTCTGTCGGAGATCGTTCACACCAATTTAAATCTGCTACTACTTGGGACTTCCTCTCCAAAGTGTCCATCTCTGGGTTCTTGGTGGCCATTGTAACGTTCTCGTTCTTTTCCCCTACACCCTCATTAGTATTTGTGGAATGGGCTCACCCTGATAGGGTGTTGTTCCTCCTAAAAGGTTCACACAGCTGTATCCAATGGAGTAAAAAAATCACTAGGAGATGAAATATGCCTGGCCCACCCGGGTCTCAATGTTCTGTGTCGCAAATGGTGCTCGCAGCAGTTCGGCATGCACTCCCGCCCCGCGCTCCCCCCCCCCCCCCCCCGCCTTTCTGTCCCATGAGTTTATTCTGAAGGATTCCTTTAAGCAGATCTTGTGCCTGGGACTTCGTCCATATATATGCACAGGCTTTAATCTGCAAGGTTTCCCTGCAATAAGTTATTGGCAGGTTTTTTTCCTTATTATTTATTTTTATTTTTTTCCTTCCTTGGGGAATTTGGACCAGTATATCCGAAGGTTTTTGAGAGGTAAGAGTTCTCTTTTGCCTCTTAAGAAAAGGAGTGTTTGAGAGGGCAGTGTCTGCTTCTTTTTCAGGATCTGCTCCCTGTAGACAGTCTTTTTGGTGAACTCAGGAACAATTTCATCTGGGCCCCTAAGCCAGCAAAGCCAGATTCTAAGTTCTCCACTCTATGAAGGGGTGCTCCCAATCGCTTGGGTGGGGTGACAGTTGCTGGCATTTGCATAGAAATGGCAGAAGGCAGTGGCAGATGAGGAGGTCTTTTACACAATCTCTCCAAGCTACAGGTTGGTGTTCCAAGATTTTCCTCTGCCACATGTTATGCATTCAAATGTTTTAGAATCTGTAAATTTGGTTTTTGTTGTTTCAGGCTCTGGAATACCTGTTTTCACAAGGACTACTTATACCATTTCCAGAGGCCAAGTGGTTTCTTGGGTTTTGCTCAAATCTCTTAAGTGTCCAAAAACAAAATGGCAATGTCTGGCCAATATTCAACTCAAGTTCTGTGTGTTCAGAAGTTCTAGGCAGTGGTACCGTCATTTCAGCCAGGGGATTTCCGGTGGATATAACTGATGCATATCCCAATTTTTCCCTTCATCAGCCGAGGACCTGTTTTTTCAGTTTGTGGCCCTGCCTTTTTGGGTTGTCGTGGCTCCTCAGGTGTTCATGCAGATTTTGGCCCCACTCTTGGGTCTGTTAAGTTTCCATGGGATACCAAATCTGGGTTACCAAGACGTTCTATTGCTCAGAGAGCAATCTGTTCACTTTCTGGAGCACAATATGGCTATTGCAGTATGACTCTGGAGAGGTTCGGCTGGGTTCTCAATCTCAAACAGTAGTCATCTGTTCTAACCCAGAGACTGGAATATCTGGACTTGATCTGGTACAGTTGAGTCAAGATTCTTTTCTAACGGCAGGGAGCTGTGTGGACCTGAGAAATCCGATGTCTTCCCACAGATCTGAGGTATCCCTCTGCATGAGAATATTAGGGAAAATGGTGGCCTCATTCGAAGCCATTCCATTGGCTCAGTTTAGTGCTAAGCCTCTCTACAGCAGAATATCCCGTTGGCATGGGACAGAAGAACTGTCAATGGACTCTTGCATGTTTTCTGTGGCTCAGCGCGTTCAGGTCTATGGACTTGTGGATTTCTCCTCTGGGGCTGGAGATAGGGGAAGCTGTTTCTCCACATTATTGGGAAGGTTCTGCTGATAGATGCCAGCTCAGCCTCTACAGGAAAGTTCATCAATCTATTGTCTGTACCTTTTGAGCAACCCTGTTGGTGCCCGGCATTGGATGAAGAAGTTGAAGGACCTTTCAGGCAGTCTTTTCAGACAGTTCCACAGCTGTGGCATGTATCATTTATTAGGGGCTCACCTCCAGTTGAGTTGCTCAAAAGCAGACAGGGCTCATTCTGTCCTGTGCAGAGTACTGTGTTTCTGCTCAACTGCATTTCACATTCCAGGAATAGAGAACTGGCAGGTGGATTTTCTCAGTTGTCAACAGTTGTTCTTCGAGGCACTTTGTTGACGAAGGGCCAGGCTAGATGTGGATCTATTAGTGCCCTGGTCCAATGCAAAGCTCACAGGTTTGTCTCCAGAACCAGGGATCCACAGGCTTTGGTAGTAGATGCCCTGGTGATGTTGTGTGAACAGTTTTTTTTTTTTTTTTTTTTACCTCCAATACAGTTATTTGCACAGGATTGCGGTGGAAGGAACATCAGTGATTTATTATGGTCATTCTGTGCCCAGTGATATACGATAAAGAAAACTACATTTTTGTACTTCTAAAATCCATTTCTTGAAGAACATCATGAGACACAGAGGTCCCACCCCTCCATGAGGGATGCATGGTTTGCTACAAAACTGAGGTACTTCATGGGAGGGGTTATATAGGGGAGGACTTCCTGTCTGTCTGTTTTTTGTTTTTGTTTTTTTGATAACTTATAGTTGGCGCCATAACCCATTAAGTTAGGGTTAATATAGGTCAGTGATGGCGAACCTTGGCACTCCAGATGTTTTGGAACTACATTTCCCATGATGCTCAACTGCACTGCAGAGTGCTTGAGCATCATGGGAAATGTAGTTCCAAAACATCAGGGGTGCCAAGGTTCGCCATCACTGATATAGGTCATCTGTGTCCCGTGATGTACTCCAAGAAATGGATTTTACAGGTAAGTACAAAAATCCAGCTCTTGTTTCTGATTCTAAATTTAACACCATTGTAAGGTCAGTTTGTTGACTGGTCATGCAGCTAAAGGTAGGTTTGGATTTGAAGCATAACACTTCTGCACCATTTTCCTTATACAGCCTAGGATTGTAATACATGTGTTAGATTCTTATTCACTCCCTGGAAGTTTTTTTCTATTGTCGTGGAACATTCGCTCACATTGGAATTTGCATTGTTATTTTTTTTTTTTACTTTCATGTCCAAGTGAAAACGCATATTGGCAGTGTATTGATTTCTTAGAACCAAATTTCCTTGAGGTTGATTGCTATAATTTAGGAATTTTTAACCTTTGGATTAATTGTATATCGAAGCGCTACTGATAGTCATTTATATAAAGTTATATCTCTCGCCATACTATGTGGTGTTCATTAAATATCCAGAAATACATGAAGACGCTTAAAGGAGTTATAAAGGCAGAAGGTTTTTTATCTTACTGCATTAAGATAAAAACCCTGTGTGTAGCAGCATCCCCCTATTTACCTACTTGAGCCCCATCTCTCTCCAGCGATGTCCACGATCCCCTCAGCCATCCAGGACACTCCTCTTGATTGGCTGAGACAGAGCAGTGGCGCCATTGGCTCCCGAGGCTGTCAGTCAGCCAATTGGGAGATAGGGAGTGGGGCCAGGTTGGGCCTCCATGTCTGAATGGATACACCGAGCTCTGACTCTGCTTGGGTGCCCCCTGTAGCAAGCTGCTGGCTGAGGGGCACTCAAAGGAGTGAGGGGCTAGAAGCAGCAAAGAGAGACTTCAGAAACCGGGCTGCTCTGTGCAAAACCAACTGCACAGAGATGTTAAGTATTACATGCTATGTATTTCTATTTTTTTAAACGAGCTTTTACAATCACTTTAAGTAGAGTTAATCACAATAACAGAGTTCACTAATTCAGTGGTTTGTGTGTATACGAGCAGGGAGATGAATAAACGTCTAACAGAGGATCAAGCCCGGAAAACATTTGAAAGAGCTATGAAACTGGAGCAGGAGTTCACAGAGCATTTTACAGGTTTGTCATTTAGTAAGAATGTCTCTCTTCTATGTTAATAATGGCTTCAGGATTCTTTAAAGGTTGTGTATGTTTCAGACAATTGCATCCTGTATCCGGACATGCAAAAACCCCATCCAGTCTGCACCTTGAGTACCACCCTGGGGATCCTCACTTGGCAATGGTAGTTCATGGGTTTAAGGGAGCTGAGACAAAAAGGCCTAGTACCACGCATACAGGAAACCATTCAGGGTAATGGTTGTTCACTTGTCCCGGAGCAATTTACTCCAGGACAAAGGGAATAGAACGGTTAAAAGGCATGGTGGAGCCTTAAGAGGCAATTTAAGGGGGAATAAGATCACCATGTGAAATGTGTAGGTGGTCCATATAGTGTACTTGGTGTAGTTATTCACTTTCAGGTCTTTTGATGACAAAGGGGATGCTTTTTACATCTGGAAGAAAAGACTTTAACCACCTCCACACATGGAATAACTTCACAGTAAGAGGTGTGTAAACGTGGAATAGACTTCCTCAAGGACTAGTTCTGGCCACCTCTGTAGATTGCTTTAACAACCTTAGTACTGCTGTATGTATATATATATATATATATATATATATATATATATATATATATATATATATATATATATATATATATATATATAGCCTCCTATTGAGTCGGTTATACAGAGATCATAGTTAAGGCTACAGCCATGATCCCGGCGTTTTTTTCCAGTAAGCGATTCCCAACAGTTATCTCTACAGCCACTGGATCACTTTTACAGGCATTGGAAGAGTGCTAATGTTCGTCTCAGGTTTGTTTTCCACAATTTCTGAACTCCTTTGAAATAAAAAATAAAGGCCTCCCACCCCCAAAATCCATACCAGACGCTTATCCTAGCATTCAGCCTAACAGGCCAAGAAGAGGTGGCACAATGGAGGCTTTATCGGGACCCGATTGTTATTTGTTTTGTTTTTTTTGTGTATTTTTTGTTTTGTTTTTTTATTTTGTTTCAGCAACTTTGGGTTTTTGTTTCCCTCTTTTTCTTTTTTTTTTTCCATAAAGGGCTTGTCAAAAAGTGTTTGTTTTTATTTACTTTTTTGGTGAATGAGTACCCCATACTCTTTCACGTTTGGGAGGGGGGCCTGGGATCGGGGGGGGGGGGGTGGGCGTGGGCTTATTAAAGAGGGCTTTCAGATTCCAGTAATTCCCCTGTCCACAGACCCCCACAACCACGCCTTTTTTTTTTTTTTTTAAAGGATGCCAGCAGCCCTGCTCCTTATTGTTGAAGCTACTAAACGTAGCTTGCACACTAGGCTAAACACTGCTAAACATTGGCAAAAAACGCTAAAACATAAGCATTTTTGGTCCAGTGTTTCTAAAACAGTTTATAATTTTCTAGTGTGCTTGAAGCCTAAAGGTTAAGTTCACTTTTTTTTTTTTTTTTTTAAACAATTAAAGCACATCAATTTGCAAGTAAAAAAAAGTTAATTTATTTCTTTACACTGCAGCCTGTAAAGCATTGCACCCATGATCAGCAGCTCATGGATGTAATGGCATAAACATGCACACTCAACTGTTGCTGATGTCCAGGAAGAATCGGTTAACGAGAGCTCTCACCAACTCGGAAAACAATAGCTCAGTGGGGAGATCACTGTAGTAGTACTAACATCACATAGTTGCTCCAGCTGGATTGAATGACAAAAAAACTGCCTGTGTACCAGGCATGAAAGGCCCCGTTGGCTCTCGCAGGTCCAGCCCTGCAGCCGGCTATTTCTATTTGCCAGACTGATGCTAATTGGACAAGACAAATGAATAGAGACTGGGAACATCTCTTAAGGACCCCACTCTCTTACAGTAATTACAGATAATGCCCCATATTTTGTGTTGATGCTCGGAAGAATGTAATTCACCAAGTCTCTAGAATGTCCCTAATATCTGTTCATATGTGCAGAATTTTGTGGCTAAAATGTTGGTCTGCTGATCCAAAGCCTCTTTACGCATCTTTTGATGGTGAATTCCTTGATCGCTTCATCAATGAAGTCACTGGGTGAAAGGTGCTTTTACCCCACAAAAAGAAGTCTCCTATGGCTACTACTACTATTCAGCAACGGGGGTCCTTTTGCTCTCCTTAGACTACAATCTCAAAACCAGAGCTCTACACTTCTCTTGTTGCAAACTCCTGGACACCAAAGTCCACCAAGTCTGCCCAGAAGCCTATCATCCAGAGGATGATGCATTTCTTTTTAACTTTCAGCTGGATAATTTGCCCTCTGGTCCTTACATTGCCTGGAGTACTTGGATAATCTTGGATACAGCCCAAACCAGAATTTTCCTTCCTCAGGAAAACCGTTGCCTCTCTAAGGTCTCATACACAGACCCTCAGATTCAAACAGCACACTTCAGTGCATTTCTGCTTGAGGGTTTTTGGCCTAATGGTAGCCTCTTAATCTTGCAGAGTCTATTTCTGCTCTGTATGGTGGGGCCAAAGCCTCAATTTCCTAGCTGCTGTTGCCCAAATACTGGATCATTCTATCTGTCTGGTTCTAAGCACTCTGGCAATATCCCGGACATAGTCTGATTGTGATTCTCCTGTGACTGTGTGTCAAAGGGGGTTTACAGCTCCTATTTTTATTTATGATTGAGATTCAGAGTTCATAGCATTGTGGGATTTAACCTGCTTTTAAAAGCCTTGGGTCATTTAGCACACCAGTGGCTACAAAGACCTTTCCTTAGAGAAAATAGTTCCACTACTAGGTTAGGTCCCTGCATTATAGAGTACTTACAACCAGGGGTCAAGTCCTGGAGAAAAAAGTGTGGGAACTCCCACCCAAGATCCACTCCCCCACCAAAAAAAAAAAAAAAAAAGATACGCTCATATGTACGAACACTTCAAAAGTGGTATTTTTCATCCAATTTTCGTATTGTGTGTATGAAGTTTAACTGTTAGTACATAAAAAAAAAATCCTCAAACATAAATATGGTAATTCTCTGAATAATCTGCATTCATTCAATTGTACTTCCATGGAAATGTGATCATGTTCTGCTCTTTATTGGGGAATTTTATTTTGTATATAGAGTGTTTATGTGGTGAGTTTACAATTTTCATTGAACAGAGTTTGGATAATGCAGGGTTAAACGGAAAAGTCATAAATTAACTGCACATTATCTGGACAGAATGCTTGGGGAGATAATGATGTGTTCCTGCTTAGGAGATGTATGTTAGCTTGGAGGGCTGCAAACTGCAGGGCTCCAACACACACTCGCTGCTATTCCAAACCTTCACATATTTCCACATAAACTTCCATCCTGGCATTAAACTTTGCCAGGTATTGTGCTCAGCTTACAACCCCAAACTGATGTTCCTCCCTCAGCTCACCTCTCTCCCTGCATGTCCTGTGAGCAGAATAGCTGTGCTGCTCCTCTGGGTTCTTTCATCATATGGCACTGAAGATAGGAGGGGGGGATTCAGCGGGACACACAGGGCAAGTATGCAGGAGACTGGGGGGGGGGGGGGGGGGTTGGGGAGAGAGATGAGTAGATAGAAAATCAGCAGGGGCCGGCGGGGAGGAGCGCATCACGAGAGGTCTGATTAAATACAGTCTCTTAGCAGCAGGGACCTGATCTACCCATCAGCTAGCTGTGATTGACGGGTAGATCGAAGAGGAAGCTGTCATGGGGCCCCTTATTGGCAATGCCTGAATGGTCAGTCCACCACTGGTGTGCGCCACTTACTATTGCGAGCTGTGTCGGCAGCTGCTGACGGGAATGGAGTTCTTGTTGTGAAAGAAGTACAGGAACTCCATTCCTATGAGTTCCCGCAGGACTTGAGCCCTGCTTACAACAGATATGAAGAGCTTTGTGCTTTAGCTGTGATGGTCAACTATAAGCTTCTGAACTTGTGCCCTGCATAGGCTGATGTGGGAAGTTGAGACGTACAAGAAACAACAATTTGTTCCTCTTATATTCACTGACCGACACAGCTCCTCTCTGTAACAAATGGGTTTTTAGCCTTATCACTAGGCGAATACTAGGCATAGTTGTAATAACAACACTATAATAACAGTGTAACAACACTCAGAACTCTTAGTTCCGCCCAGGTGGGCGGTCCCTTGGTAACAACCCTCCCGTCTGCAGACAGACCTCAATTTTATTTTTGCTTAGTGAAGGAGAAGGACCTAGGAACCCTGCGGGCCCATAGGTCCATGCTTTTTTAAGCAGAAGCTTGGTTTTTTGCACAAGATGAATGATCCTGTGATCAGCTATCAACAGCCGGCTGGGTGACAGGCTGGATACCCTTATCCTTGTAGTCTCCCCAGTCCGGTCATCGAGCGTGTGCAGGTCGCAGCTACGGCTCAGGAGGCCACGACGAAACCTCAGCTCCAGAGGTGGTTGTGAGCTTTTATGTTCCAGGGCATACATATGACCGGGCTACTGATGTCTGCGTCACAGTATGCCGGGTCAGCAGCTACCCTGTACTGATCAGTGAGTAGTTCTGCAATGGAATGGCTCCAAGCTCTTCAGGACTGGTAAGTACAGCTCTCCCTGCCTCGGTGGGGCTGAGCAGCTGGGCATTCCCTGGGAAGTCAATTCGGGGGTCCCTCACCTCCCTCTCTTCTCTCCCCTGTCCCTATCCCCCCCCTCCCTGGGGGGATGCCGCATGTGGCCGCTGAGCGGTGTATGTGTGCATCTCTCATCTGAGATGGGGGGCTGGCTGGCTAGCAGAGCCCTGGGTCCTGTGTGTTGAGCTCCCGGAAGGGGCCTGTGAGGGTCTGCTGTGGTCTGATGCGGTGCTGTCTCTGCTATCATTTTTTTCTGTCTGTACCTCATGGATCTGCTGGCAGCCATTTTAGGTGTGGGTGAGGGCAGCATGCCTTTCTGGGCTTCAGCAGCCATTTTCCAAGTGATCTCTCATTCAGGACACTGGCGGCCATTTTCCGGAAGCCTGAACACGTTTCTCAGTGTTTGCTAGCAGCAGCATGGCTCATGTGCTCTCACAGCCATTTTCCGTGTTTCCTGTCTGTGTACTGGACGCTGGGCGGCCATTTTATTGAAGCTTGAGCACTTTTCTGGAATGTTTTAGCGCTCATTCTGGCGGCTGCCAAGACACAGCTTTTGTTTCCTCTGCACTTGGGAGCACTCAGGGACTACAGGCACTACTTGTGAACAGCGCAGAACTCCTCAGGGTGGTGAGTCCGGCGGGAAAGAGCCCCTTCAGTCAGCGGCAGCAAGGAGAGTGGGACTGTCACTGTCCTAAGTCCCAGACAGGGTAGGGTCAGCAATGGCTTCAGAAACTGGTGTTTCTTCCCCCAAAATCCAGGCAATTGCAGCTGTGTCACCTGCGGATTGCGCAGTACCCATGGACACCCTGACGGCAGTCCTCAATTCGTTCATTGCCACTATGGAGGCGGTGTGTGGGAGGAAAGGTGCATTAAAGAGGCCCCTGCCCCCCCATCCTCTGGGGAGAGCTCTGACACAGACTCTGGTCCTGCTGAGGCTGGTGACCCCTGCTCTGTCTTGTCAGACGACGCTGACCAGGACAGTGAGGATGAGTCCCCATCCGGGTCCGGACGCGATAAAGCACTTGTTGGAGCACTTATCACAGCTGTGCATGATACCCTGAAGGTTCAGGAGCCAGCGGATCCATCTGCTGATGTACCAGTCCCTTTTGTGTCCCGCAAGCCAGCACATTCACCTAAGGTGTTCCTGTATCTGACTTATTTTGACAAGTTAATTTACAAGGAATGGGGTCCCCCGCAACGGACCTTTTCGGTCCCCTAATACATGGCGGTGCGTTACCCTTTTGAGCAGAGCCTTCTCAAAAAATGGTCGGCTCCTCCAGTCGTGGACCCCCCAGTATCCAGGTCAAATAAAGTAACCATGATCCTGGTTGAGGGGACTCCTTCATTCAAGGATCCCACGGACAGGAAGGCCGAGGCAGTGGCTCGTTCCTCGTTTACGGTTGTGGGGTTAGCCATGCGACCAGTACTGGCATCCGAATTTGTGTCGCAGACACTGACTGAGTGGGCAAAGCTTTTGCACCGCGAATTGGTAGAGCAACAGGCTTCTCCTGTCTGCGTGGAACTAGCAGACCAACTAGTGCAAGGCCTTAAGTACGTCTGTGACATGGCTCTGGATAATCTCCCTCTGTTATCCAGGGCTTCAGTGTCAGCTGTGGTGCTGAGGCGCCTGATTTGGCTGCTGACCAGGCATCCAAAAAAGCCCTGACGGATCCCTTCCTTGGCGACCGGCTCTTTGGAGCCTCATTAGATGACATTATTAAAAATGCCACCGGTAGTAAGAGTACACTACTCTACACTACAGGCCAGGAAGGCTAAGGAGCCACACCGTAGGCAAGGGCCCTCTTTTTCAGCTCACAAACGGCTTTTTCGTCCGCCCCGAGCGGACGTCCACGGACGGTCACAAAGGTCCCTGGAACCGCAAGCCTGCAAATAAGTGCTACCGCATGAAGGTTTGCCCCCACCCATGTCTCAGGTGGGAGGGGTAGCCTTCGGGAGTTTGCAGCCCGGTGGTCCTCCCGGTTATCCAACCAATGGGTCTGCAATCTAATTTCCACAGGCTACAAGATAGTTTCTCTCTTGGCTGCCAAACAGATTCTTCCCCTCCAGCATACCCGTATCCCGGCTCGCCGGGAGCCCCTCTTGGGGGCGGTAAGGGATTTGCTGAATCGCGGGGTGGTTGTACCGGTTCCGGAATCGAACGCTTCCAAGGATTCTATTCAAATCGGTTTGTGGTTCCCAAGAAGGAAGGGGTATGTCCGATCTTGGACCTAAAAGCCCTCAATCACTTTGTAAAAGTGCAGAGGTTTAGAATGGAATCAGTTCGCTCAGTAGTCGCTGCACTCCATCCAGGGGACTCCCTGGCATCCTTAGACATCCAGGATGCGTACCTGCACATACCCATATGCCTTCGGCATCAAAAGTTTCTGTGGCTTGCAGTCGGGGAAGCCCACTACCAGTTTGTGGCTCTTCCCTTTGGTCTGGCTTCAGCCCCCCCCGAGTCTTTACCAAGGTATTGGCTCCACTTTTGGCGTTGCTGCAGCAACGTGGGATCGCGATCGTGGGATACCTAGACTATCTCCTCCTGAGGGCATCTTCCGCCTCAGAATTAGAGGAGGATGTGGCGATCACCATGCAGACCCTGCAAGAATTTGGGTGGCTGTTGAACCTAAAAAAGTCAGTGATTGTGCCGACCCAGCGTCTGGAGTACCTAGGCTTGCTGCTGGACTCCAGGGAATCAAGAGTGTTTCTCCCTTCAGACAAATTGCAGACTCTCAGATCCGCAGTAAAACTGCTGATGAACCGCAAGTGGCCGTTGCTCTGCTTTTGCATGCGAGTACTGGGACTCATGGTAGCCTCCTTTGAGGCAGTACCTTATGCCCAGTTCCACACCAGAGTCCTGCAGAAGTAGATTTGGACAAAATGGGACAAATCTCAGTTGTCCCTGAATCGACAGATCCAGGTGAGCCAGTCAGAGACTCACTGATCTGGTGGTTGAGGTCCCCGGTGATTCAATCCAGGAAATCGTTCCTTCCTCGGAAATGGACTGTGATCACAACGGACGCCAGTCTATCCGGCTGGGGTGGAGTGATGGGGGTTCAGTCGGCTCAGGGCCTCTGGTCGACGGAAGAATCCTAGTTGCCAATAAATCTGCTCGAATTGAGAGCGATCAGGCTGTGCCTCTCCACATGGTCGATGAGACTGCAAGGGCGTCCGATTAGGATCCAGTCAGACAACGCCACGGCTGTGGCATACGTCAATCGCCAAGGGGGAACAAGAAGCTCAGTCGCTGCACGGGAGGTCGCTCACATACTTCGGTGGGCAGAGCGACACGTACCGGCCCTGTCGGCCATTTACATCCCGGGAGTGGAGAACTGGCAGGCGGACTATTTGAGTCGACAAATGCTGGCTCCAGGAGAATGGTCATTGCATCCGGAGACGTTCAGGTTACTGTGCCTGAGGTGGGGCACACCAGACGTGGATCTGCTGGCCTCCCGTATCAATCGGAAGGTGCCAAGATTCGTGTCCAAGACAAGAGATCCGTGGGCCGACCTGTCAGACGCGCTGATGGCTTCCGTGGGATCAGTACCAGCTGCTCTACGCTTTTCCTCCACTGAAACTGTTACCACGTCTGCTTTGCAGAGTGGAAGCCGAGGGGATCCCAGTGATACTGGTTGCCCCAGATTGGCCTCAGCGTCCCTGGTATGCAGACCTGGTGCGTCTGGTGGCAGATGCTCCCTGGCGACTGCCGCTGCGAGAGGACCTTCTGTCTCAAGGTCCGATTCTCCATCCTGCTTTAAAATCGCTGGCTTTAACGGCATGGCTATTGAGAGCCAAGTGTTGAGGAATCGGGGTCTGACGGACTCGGTGATCCCAACTATGTTGAGAGCATGGAAATCTTCATCAATTTGGGGTCAGGCACTACAACTAGTAAAGTCAAGAAACAGTAATGAGAGTTAAAACAGAATGCTTTATATGTTGTCAGAGAGGGAAGATGGGATGAGCACTATAGCTGCCCGTCTGATCATAGAAGGTACAGTATGTGAAGTATGGTATTACAATACATTGGATGCAAAGGATATCGGAACAAAATAAAGAAAGCAGAAATTTAAGCAAGGAAGTATTAAAAAGCGTTAAAAGAAAGTGAGAGAATGATAGGCATGTGTTGTGTACCACTGGGAATAATGTAAGCGATTTTAGAGATATATTTGAGTATGTTTGTGAATGCTGGAACCTTTAGTTCTATCGCTTGTGTCATGTACGCAGATGTGACCCCCTCCTTTGTGCT
This sequence comes from Lithobates pipiens, assembly GCF_037356315.1. Lineage (NCBI taxonomy): Eukaryota > Metazoa > Chordata > Amphibia > Anura > Ranidae > Lithobates > Lithobates pipiens. Next base: position 347,517,356 of record NW_027507758.1, on the reverse strand, counting down.
CTCCTGAAAGAATGTGGCTGGCATGAGAGGTTGGTGATAAGCTGGAAGGACACCATGCCAATTTCAGTTTTTTAGACAAAACATTTATAACAAAATGTGCCCAGTTAACGAATCTAATGATAAACAATGCGATCACAATTATTTTTGAATCTGTTTTCCAAACATGGTAAAATGAAGGTTACATTTAACTGTGCCTTACACAATTTGAATATCCTTTGATAGTGGAAACAGTGCATTAAAAAAAAAGAGAGAAATTGAGTAAAATGAAGTAATATGTCCCCCTTTAAGGACATTTATCTGTGCATATATATTAGTGTGTGAAATTATCATATGAGTATTAAAGCCTTCAAATGCGTCATAATAAAGGAGAACGGTTATCTGGAAAGATGCTGAGCGTATCTTTTGTGTCTGTTCCCTACTATAGTGGTTCCAAATTAATAACTACTACAGTAGGGAACAGACACAAAAGATACGCTCAGCATCTTTCCAGATAACTGTTCTCCTTTATTATGACACATTTGAAGGCTTTTATACACATGATTACGTAGGTATCACATTAATATTACAATTGTACGTTTATGGTAACAAGGGGCGTTACATAGGCAGGCTAATTCTAATCATGACTAGGGAAGAATGCAAAACATGTACTGAAAACATTGTTAGTGCCGTGTGCACAGTGAGGGCATTGTGCAATACATATAAAATAGAATACAATTATGTACAGAACCTACAAATTTCCATTACAGTCTCCTCTCTTCTGATCAATATTTTGATCACTAACCATACTTGCTATCACCTTTAACTTGGAACCTCCACACGCTTAGGTGGAGGTAGTCCTGGCCAAAGAGGCAAAAACTCCATTGTGGAGAAAATAATAGCTGAGCAGCTTTTTTCATTACAAAATGACTTTTCACTGTGAAAAACAAATGATTGATAAGACATATTTACAGAGTACTGGCTGTACACTCCTGTGGCCAGAATGGCCTTGTAGCTTAATTGCTGGTATGCTGACTTATCAGCATATGTAAACACAGACAATTCTACATAAAATGAAAGAGGTACAAAAGACAAATATGACTTCAACATGGCTAAACTACTTTTCAAATATATATATATATATATATATATATATATCTATATATATATATCCCTTACAATTAAAGTAATTGAATCAAAAAGTACCCTAGACTGTTATCGCAAGAGGGAAACAAATCAAACACAGAGATTTCTTTCATTTAGTCATATTACAGTGTCTGGTGTGGATACAGGTAACTTTTCCTTCAAATTTTGCAAAACTGTACATGAAATAGATGCTGTATTGAGTCTCTTAACAATCCACAAGTCACCTGGCTTTAGTTTTAGATCCTTCCAAACTTTTAGGATCTGGAATTGGGGAGAAAACACATAAATGAGTTTGTCAAAAACCTTAAAAGATCAGCAACATTCTCTGTGATATCCGAATGGAGGACTTCAGCTGCTGAGACAAAATATAAGCAAGTGCGTAACACACTCCCAAACCAAATCCCAAAGGGAGAGAGTCCAACATCCACTTAGGGGCTTGATAAAATATAATAAAACATTCAGGCAAAACTTTTCTAGTTTCTTACTCTACTTTGTCTGCTACATTGTAGACAGTAGGGGGTGTAAAAATAAAACCTCAAAACTTCTAATAAGGACTCTCCTATAAAAATGATTTCCTCTGTTACTCTCTGTAGATTCTGCACCCTGTATTTAAAAACTACTTCTGATAACACTTTTTACTGTGGCCTTAGCAGTAGCATTTGCCACTGGACATCCAGAAAACATGTCCATACAAACAAAATACATACTCGTAAGATCCTGACTTGGGCATCTGGATATATCTTTTTGTGATCTCTGGAAGGGATGTTCAGCTTTTGGTAACACTTTTAGTAACAGTTAAAACAAGAAGTGGTATGTTATAAAAACAACTGTGGAGAACCCTGGCTCTATCCCACGCTCATTTACTAAGGCAGCCATAACTACTTGTGACTGATGACACGGTCCACGTGTCAAGCTGAAGGGAAAAGTGTGTCTGGAAAACATAAATGATCACCTTTTCCAAAGTCTTGTTTCGTAAGAAGTTGCCCTCTGTGGACCACTTGTGCTTCTCGTTCTGGGGTCCTTAAAGTTGAATTATTAATCCCAGCTATACTGGGCCTGAACTAGGGTGGAATCTGTGAGTTGCACAGACCCAGCAAGTGTCCGGGGCTGTAAATGCAGCATCCTTAGAGTCGCCTGGTCTGCTTCCATATGTGAGTTTTACTGTTAGTATGGCTACCTCAGCAAGAACCTGGAAGGCTGAAAACAGCCGATCAAATTAACTTGGCATGCTTGATTGTTTTACCCGCCGAAGTAAAAACAAACTTCTGGCCCTTCAAATGGAACCAAAAGCTCTCTATATCTCGACTATCTATATAAATATATACTCTTTTTATAGCTCACAGGCTTTTCTAAAACATGGAGCTCTGCTTCTTGAGCTGGGTAAAAATGATCCAATGACTCTTAATACAGGGAATCCTTCTGGGTGATAAACTTTATCCTCGGTATAAAACCAGGAATAACACTACAAAAGGGTAAATATCTGGGTCTCCAGGGAGTGTGTCCTGCACTGGGCTCACAGCAGCTGATTCCCACGTTATCAATTTAACACATGTGCTTTTTCTTTGTCTCCAGCCTCCTCCAATAGAGGCAATAAGGCGGCTGGATTCAAATGTACGCATTTTTCATTGTTAGATTCATAGATAAACACACAAAACAAATTCATATTTTGAACCTTTCATTAGACAAACACTTAGCTATATATTTGCTGTGCAGAATGTCAGACTATTAAAAATTAAATATTCAACCAAAATAATATCTGTAACTTTGTCTAATAGCAACTTTGCATAAAGCTACAGCTCTGATACATCGGAGTGAACCCTTGATTACTGGGTCCAGCTTGCATAAATATAACAATGGCTTGTTTTCTATCATGCTGTTTGTGTAAGAACAACAGTTTCATGTTTCAAAAAGACAACTTTTTCCTGGCAATATTATAATAAATGATAAGAATACCCTGCAGTCATGCAGAGATGTCCATAAATCCAAAATATTCTTCTACTTATACCCACTGCACTTACAAGGAAAAGGGGCACATCATTTCACAATCCACACATTCTGCTTTGGATTTCAAAAATAAAAATACATAAAAACAAAAGGACCAACAATATGTATGACGGACCAGAAAGCACTTGGCCATCAAAAACTATAAACCAACTGGCTGCAGGCAGCAGCTATCCTAACAGGGTGTATGGACTTGATGTGATGGGTCTGTTATATTTAAATGTTATTATTACTCTCACATCATGGACCACACATTAAGTTATTATCAGACTTTAAGATTTCATTTCTGTAGAAAAACTTCCTTATGTATCCCATCCATCTTGGCTTTGTTAAACATTATTGCAGCTGTATTCAAATTAACAACCTCATCTTAATCTTTTTTTTTTCTTTCCACTCAAATGTAAAATTACAAAATTGTTATCTTAATCTAAACTAATTCCATTTTTACCAATTTCCCCATTAACCTTGATTTCATTTCCAACCAAAGGTTGTCTAAACCAGTTTCAATATATCTATATTTATTAATAAAAGTGTTAAACTCATTAGAAATTAATACTCATATGATAATTTCAATATCACACACTAATATATATGCACAGATAAATGTCCTTAAAGGGGGACATATTACTTCATTTTACTCAATTTCTCTTTTTTTTTTTTTTTTTTTTTTTTTTTTTTAATGCACTCATCAAAATATCCATTACACTGTCTTAGTAGGAACCTGCCCATAAAATGTATTCCCTACAAGGGTAATCGCTCTCCTCGGGGAAACTCTTGAACCTTGGATAATGCTAATTCTTAGTATACCCTCGTTCCAGAGTCAGTTGGGACCAGTTTCCACTGCTCCCTTCCCTAGCAGGGTCCTGCTCCCTTGGTGTCCTTTAAGGGCACTGGTACTTGTTGATTGCATTGGACATTATGTCCATGTCCGAAAAACCATGAACCAGACCGAGACAGAAGTACAATTAAATCACACTTGTTTATTAATAAAGAATAAAAAGGTAAATAGAGTAAGCATAGCCAGAGTCTAGTAACTAGATCGAGTAGTCAGCCAGTCCAGAGTTCAATTACCAGATCGGGTAATCAGCCAGGCCAGAAGTCAGGGATCCAAGTGGGGCAACAGCAAGCAGGATAAGGAGTCAGAAGCAATGTCAGCAAGACAGTCTTTAAACAGAACCGCAGGAGATGGTTTCTTGTGATGTGACCAAGGCGAAGGCAGAGATGAAGTGAGCTGGACAGCTTTAAGTAGGCAGGTCAGCCGAGCAGGATCAGGAACAGCTGGGTATCTGTGGAGAGAGATGAGAGCTGGCAATTAGCCGACAGCTGAGTAGCCAGCCCAGAGAAGGAAGGGCTAAGCCAGCCCTGACAGTCCACCATTTTGTGTTGTTCTTTCCTTGATGTTCCCATTATGGTACTCCTAAAGGGACGCCCATGAAAGTGGTCAGATTAACTTAATCAGATAGCCAGAATTCTCTTGGATGGGCCCAACTCCTGCAAGTTTTATATTAGGCCTTTACAGTGCTGGTAGCTATTGGTCACCAATGAGCAGGGCTGACCAGATCCTAGTTTAAGCATTCTGCACCCTCGGGGTTAGTGGAATCTCCTGCCCAACAGTCACAAAGTCCCACCTCCTTCACATTTTGGGGCTAGTGGGGGACACTTCCTTAATCTCCCCTTTTGGTATTTTGGAGTCTGGACTTGAGGCAAGACCTGCAAGCGGTTCCTATGGATCTAATGGTGCATCATATGTACCCTTGGTTTATGCGGTGGTCCATTGTGACCCTCCCCCAAATCTGTTTGCAGGCTAAGGTTCCTCCCATTCATTCTAGAGCTGTGGATGCTTTACTGGATTGTGGCAAATCAGAGGACATATATTCCCATGCCCTGGATCAGGTGCACAGGCTCTGCTGGTGTTTTTCCTGTCAGCTTCTAGTTAAAATGACAGTTTTTCTTTGTGTATAGGTCTGCTCATCCTACTGTTTTGTGGTGTTGCTGCACCAGTATGGGGTGTTTGTCTTCCCACTTATATTTACTGTGGGGGTTACTTTTTGCACCCTTTTCCTCTTTCTTAGTCTCTCTGCCTTCAGGTGTTTGCGTAAGGGGATCATCTCCAATTTCCGAGGTCCTTGACCAGTACTCTTGGGGAATTGTTCTATTTTGTCATTGGAGCCTTTCTTCCCTGATATCTAGGATCTGAAGTTTAAATCTTGGAGATGGTCTTCCTTAGGCTGCCTGATCTTAACCTTGTGGACCTGTTGTCCAATTTTTTTCTGAGAGATTTGTTTTGAGTCTGGGATACCTGCCAACGTTTCCTTTTGTTAACCCTTTCATGACTAAGCCTATTTTTGACATTTGGTGTTTAAAAGCTAAAATCCATATTTTTTGTCAGAAAATTACTTAGAACACCCAAACATTATATATATATATATTTTTAGCAGAGACTCTAGAGAATAAAACGGCGATTGTTGCAATATTTTATGTCATGCGGTGTTTTAAACGCAACTTTTTGGGGAAAGGGACACTTTCATGAATTTTAAAAAAACTAAACAATAAAATTAGCCCAATTTTTTTTGCATAATGTGAAAGATGATGTTACGCCGAGTAAATAGAAACCAAACATGTCACACTTTATAATTGCATGCAATCGTGGAATGACGACAAACTACGGTACCTAAAAATCTCAATAGGCGACGCTTTAAAAATGTTTTCCGGTTACCAGGTTCGAGTTACAGAGGAGGTCTAGTCTAGACCCCCGATCCCTCCTTTACACTTCAAAGTATTCAGATCGCCGAAAAAGGCAATGCTGTATATTTTTTTAAATCTGGCGCCATTGGCAGCAGAGTAAACAGGAAGTGATGTCATGATGTCGCTTCCGTGTTTACAATTAGGAGACTGGAATGACGCCACTTAAGGCGTCATTCCAGTCCCTCCCTAGCCGCTGGAAGCGGCTCCCGATTGAGTGGGAGCACCGGTAAGAGTGGCGGGAGGGGGGGGAGGTCCCCTCCCGCTCCTCCGGCATAACAGCCGAGCAGCTTTTAGCCGCATCGGTTGTTATGGCTGGAAAGCCAATCGCCTGCTCTAAAAAACTGTACCAGAATGATGCCTGCAGGTGCGGGCATCATCCCGGTATACCCCCCGGAAGCCAAGTACGCACATCTGCGTACGCTCAGCGGGAAGGGGTTAATCATTAAAGCGGTCCTCCACCCTGAAGTGGAAGTTCTGCTCATCTGATCCCTCCCCCCTCCGGTGCCACAATCGGCACCTTTCAGGGGGGAGGGGGGTGCAGTTACCTGGATAATCCAGGTATCTGCACCCACTTCGGGGACAAGACCGTCGCAGTTCCCAGGACACAGCGGGGACCAGCAGAGATGCGCAGCGCGACTCGCGCATGCGCAGTAGGGAACCGGGCAGTGAAGCCGCAATGCTACACCTCCCGATTCCCTGACAGAGGATGGCGGCGGGGGCAGCAGAGAGACGAACGATTGCTTGTCATCTGCCGCCGACATCGCTGGACCCTGGGACAGGTAAGTGTCAATTTATTAAAAGTCAGCAGCTGCAATATTTGTAGCTGCTGGCTTTTAATATTTTTTTTAAAGGTGCAGAACCACTTTAAATGTTCTTGCATAGCACTTATTGTTATCTCACATATATATTATTATAGCCAAATTTACCACCCTAACTCCTCCCACAGCTTTTACACTAAATATACCGAATATATACCGAAACGTGCCGATTGTTCCCGATTGGTGTGCCATTACTTTGTGGAACGTTTTGCCAAATGGTTCACAAAATATTGTCATTTTTGCGGCAAAATTTGTCCCATAGGAATGAATGGAGAAATGTTCAAAACTAGAGTGGGAGTGGACAAAAGCTCTGTGGGGAATTATAGCTCCTCCCACACAGCTCTGAGGAGAATTATAGGTACTCCCACACAGCTCTGAGGAGAATTATAGCTAGTCCCACACAGTTCTGAGAAGAATTATAGCTAGTCCCACACAGCTCTGAGGAGAATTATACGTAGTCCCACACAGCTCTGAGGAGAATTATAGGTAGTCCCACACAGCTCTGAGGGGAATTATAGGTACTCCCACACAGCTCTGAGGGGAATTATAGGTACTCCCACACAGCTCTGAGGGGAATTATAGGTACTCCCACACAGCTCCGAGGGGAATTATAGCTAGTCCCACACAGCTCCGAGGGGAATTATAGCTAGTCCCACACAGCTCTGAGGGGAATTATAACTCCTCCCACACAGCTCTGGGAAGAATAATAGCTAGTCCCACACAGCTCTGAGGAGAATTATAGCTAGTCCCACACAGCTCTGAGGAGAATTATAGCTAGTCCCACACAGCTCTGAGGAGAATTATAGCTAGTCCCACACAGCTCTGAGGAGAATTATAGCTAGTCCCACACAGCTCTGAGGAGAATTATAGCTAGTCCCACACAGCTCTGAGGAGAATTATAGCTAGTCCCACACAGCTCTGAGGAGAATTATAGCTAGTCCCACACAGCTCTGAGGAGAATTATAGCTAGTCCCACACAGCTCTGAGGAGAATTATAGCTAGTCCCACACAGCTCTGAGGAGAATTATAGCTAGTCCCACACAGCTCTGAGGAGAATTATAGCTAGTCCCACACAGCTCTGAGGAGAATTATGAAATTAGGAAATTTGAAAGAAAAAAAATAATTTTAGAAAAAAAAATGAAAATTTGAAGAAAAAAATTTTTTTTGGAAAAAATAAAATCATTTAAAAAATAGTAATTTTCAAAAAAAATAATTTTTGAAAAATAAAATCATTTTTGAAAAATAATTAAAGAAATCATTTTTGAAAAAAAACATTTTTGAAAAATTCTTTAATTTAAAAATAAATTTTTTGAAAAAAAAAATCATTTAAAAAAAATAATCATTTTAGAAAAAAGAATGATTTTTTTTTTCCAAAATGTAGGTGGAGGCAAGAACACTTTACACAATTTCCCCAGAAATTGTAGTTTTTCTAGTTCTTTTTGTTTTTCTGTTCTCCCCATTCAGGTAGTTATGTTACATCACCTGTTGGTGGTTGCTTGACTCTCAGCCTCTGCTGGTGCTGACTCAGTGTCCTGGTAAAGTAGTTATGCCTGTTGTCTGTGATTCTTCTCTTTGGCTGCACATCAGTTTGATCCTACTTTAGGCATTCTGCATCCTCTTAGTGGAGGTAGTGGAATCTTTCCCAGAAATCAAAGTAACACCTCCTTCCCACAATAGACAGGCTTCAAGAGCTACATAAATAGCCTACACATATAGCAAGGGCATTTTTCAACTTTAGTCAGAGCTGCACAATTTGTTTTTAAATTTACAGATGCCCCTTATCTGCCTATGGAAATTTTTGGTAAAGGTGAACTAACATTTTAAGATTTGGATTGGGAGTCGGTAAGTAACTTTTTTTTTTTTTTTTTTTTTGCAGCAGGTATGGTAAAGTAATCTTTTTCGTTTGTGGTAACTGTAACATGATAAATGTTTGGTGTAAAAACCAAATGCCACCTCAGTAATAATTGTGATGCCACTTTTTTTTTTTTTTTTTTCTTTTTTTTTTTGTAGCAATTGTGCAGGGCGACACTTTGGAGGAAATTTACAATCATGTGAAACAGATCATAGAAGAACAGTCTGGCTCCTTCATCTGGATACCTGCAAAAGAGAAGTTATGAAACAAGAAGAAAACTCTGGAGCCCCTATCACTGCCCATTCACAGCATCCTGTACCTTCTCCCATAGGAGCAGGCCCCATTTGTATGGGACTGTTCTTGCCACTTATTTGCTGCCCTTCCATCCACCTTTCACACGGTTATATTTTATTTAATTGTTAATAATGTCAAATTTGATTTCTTAATGTTTTCTTTTGTTTTTAAAGAAGGTGGAAAAACTAGAGCAGTTATTTAAGGTTAGAAAATAAGTGGCAAAAATTCCTTAATGTTTAAGGGAAAGTTGCAAATACATTTTAAAGAAAAAAAAAAAAAGCTTTATAGACAATTTTCAAAAATGAAAAACATTACATGAAATAAGTGGTCTTAATATTGTGAGCATCTTTGCACAATTTGCATTTAACAGCATGGTTTGGCCTATGTATTTAATTCTCTATTATTTTGACTTGATCTGGTTCTCTACATAGGCAGAGGTTCTCTTAGCATTCTGTTGCCTGGTCGCTGCTGCATTGCATAACATTTTGGTTCTGCAATCTGCTTTAAAGCACCTTCTGGCAGTGGAAAGGTTATCTTCAATCATTTGTCATAAGATCTATTTTGGTTTTGTCTTGTTGAATTGTATGTACTCCAGCGTTCTTTATATGAATGACTTTTAAACTTGATTAATCATATGCATATAACACAATTTAAAATGACAAATTTTTGATATGAATCACCTTTGTGAAAAGACAGTTGAATCTTTCAGGTCATTAACATAGCCTCGCTAATGTAAATAAACACTACAGGAGATCACATCCCTACATCTCATTTGGAGAATTGGATTCATAGACTTAATGCTGTATGTGTATTCTTAGTAGACAGATTTTAATATTTTACCCACAATAACTGCCTATTTTGTTATAATAAAATATATATTAAACTTTCTTTAAATTCTAACTATGGGAGTACTTTTCTTGCACATGTGCATATATAAATATAAAAATATATTTTTTTTCTCTTATCACCAATTTTTTTTTTTTTTTTGGAAGACGAATAGAATTTATTAGAGCTTCCTTTCATGTGAAATATGAACAAGACATCAGTGGCTGTGTTAATTGATGCTGGAATAAGGAAGGTTAGCCGCTTTATTAAATCTAGGCGTGTTCTCCTCTCTTCTGAAGAGTCCTCTTTGTTTTATTTTTTATGCAATGTGCATGTTTTTACGCTGTGTGATATGTCAGCTACAGTAGTCCTACGTTTTTTTTTTTTTTTTTTTGTGCATTTACACAAGGCTTCACCAGGCTTGCATGTATCATGTCCATAACAACCAGTCTTTAGCCACAACAATTTAAAGGGGAGCCTTTGGGGGGTGGATAAAAATAAGACTAAAATTCTTTGGTACTTATAGGTTGTTTGATTTTTGAAATTGTTAATAAAAACATATATCCTACTTACAGCCTCATTAAACCTCTACCAAATGAGCATTAGTTTGTGATGAACAAGCAGCATTATTCATTCCATTTGTCAGAAAGAGGAGAACAGCAAATAAAATTTTATGGAACAATATGCATGTGTTGAGTGTGTCCTAATTTACCCTAAATATTCAATGTTTGTGTTTAAGTAATATTACTATGTAGGTAAGACTCTTTCTCACCAGTTCTGTTTGCTCCGGACTCACTGTCTAATAATTTTTGGCTGTGTTGAGGGGCCAATCTCAAGGCAGAGATTTCTGTCTAAACCTTCCCCAAAATAGCCTTATTTTTCCAGCTTTGGTGAAAAAAAACACAATCCCGCGTTCAATATTATGTAGGTAGATGGCCTTGTTGGATTTGCCAGATCGTTATGCCTTTCATGCTGTTATGCCATTCAAACAGGTGTTCTCTCTGTTGATTCATCTTTCTACCTGTTGTATTTGGTGTACAGGAAGTTACACTACAGCCAAGGCAGTTCACACTTGTAGGGTCCATGCACACTGAAGCGCATAAACGGAGGTTTTTGGGCTTTTTTTTTTTTTTTTTTTTAACAGCCTATAAACTTCCCTCCAGTGGCATCAGGAGAGGGGGCTGATGGGGGCTGGAGCTCCAAGTGTGCCCCCCAAAAAAAAAGCCCCGGGTCTCGATATTGCTAAATTCATTATTAGCCATGAGCCGTTTACACAGGGAATGTTCTCCCTCACGGCCAAGTGATGTACAAAAAGTCCTGCCTCTGGGACCCAGCTCCTATGATGGACTTCCTACTGGTCCAATGCCGAGACCGCGAGATGTGTGACGTCCATCATAGGCGTACCGGGCCTAGGAGGAGATGGAAATGACACTGCAGCCACGCTGGGCACTGTGAGATCCCCGCTCGCTCTGTTTAAATGGGTTGGCAGCGGAGCCACTCTCACATCCTGGCTCTCCTTGGTGCGTGTAGCCTGTTTTCTCAAAGTGGTCATCGATGATGGGCTACACTACACAGGTAAGGCTGAGCTGCAGGAGTGTCAAGAGGTCTCCTGTCACGGGGGATCAGTGTATATGTCAGGGGGATCAGTGTAATGGTCAGGTAGGTCAGCATGAATGGGCCCAGGTGAGCCAGGCAGCAACCAGTGAGTGTGCATGGACCCTTAACCACTTGCCGACCGCCCGCTGTCTTTATACATCAGCTGTTTAGAGGGATATCATTGTTATGGCAGCAGTGCTTGTAAGACCGCTATGCAAATACGGTGTGACAAAGTATTGCAGCATAGCCATTTTATTTTCTAGGATGTTTAGAGCACCCAAACATTATATATTTTTTTCTAAGTACGTTTTTAGCACAAAACCTGATTTTAACTTGTAAACGCCAAATATCAAAAAGAGGCTCTGTCCTTAAGTCGTTAAGAGAGTTCACTGATTACATTCTGCATTTTCTCTCAATACAGATATCTGTAAAGATATGTTTTTTGCCAACTATATTTCTTTTCATACATCAGGGGACACAGAGCCATAGTAGTTACTATGTGGGTTAATAGGACACTGGCACGCCCTAAGACAAGAAGTGCACTCCCTATATAACCCCTCCCACTACTAGGTGTACCTCAGTTTTTTTGCCAGTGTCTAAGGTGTTGGTCACGAGTAAAGATGTGCTGTGCTGAGCTCCACTGGAACAATCGCTGCTGGGGCCAGCCATGCTGACCGGATCAGTTTAAAGTGTCCTTTTTTGGGCCAAATGGAATGGTACCCGGGCCTCATATCTGAAGAAATTAGGTTTTACCTGTGAATGCTTCTCTTTTTAGAGAGCTAGACCCAGGGATCCTGTACTTTTTGGTAGTAATGCCATAAAGTTTTACTGGCAGGGTGCTGTTGCAGGTCCAGGATTGTGGACCTCTAGGTTCCCCTGCTCTTGAACGTTACAGAGCCCACCGCGAAGGGTAAAGATTGGGTTTACCTCAAAAAACCCTGCGGCGGGAAGATAAGTGGAGTTTTCTATGAAATATGAAATATCTTTGAATGTTCTTATGAATGTCTCCTTTAAGTAAATAATGTTATCATGCCTATGTCACCACTGGGGGCTGTATTGAGCACTCACCGCCTCATGCTGGAAACAGTGCTGTTTTAGGAACAATCACTTCATCCTTCTCCTTCGGCAAAGCAGCAGATCCTCCGGTAAGCAAGAGGGGGGACTTGTCTCCCTGCCTGTGGCCTCCTTATGCTGGGATTGCCCCCCTCGGGGGGGTTTGAAAGCCTGAATTCACTTTAAAAAAAAAAACGCAGCGGCCGCTCAGCAGTTTTTTTTTTTTTCATATCCCCCCCCGCCATGCTAGCTTTGTGTGCTAGGCACCTATCGTCCGCCGCTTGCCTGGGAAAACCCCTTTTTAAAAAAATGGGGGTGGGGCGTTAGACAATGCGGGGCTAACGGCGTCAGAGAATGCTGTGGAGGAAGCTTTTAAAAGCACATTGTGTGCTGCTGCTGGCTGTGGAGGGACACGAGCAGAGAGGTGGCATTACTTCAGGTTTGGTGACACAGGCATTTCCCCTTGACATTATTACTGCTCCAGGTTGGGCATTAATAGCAGCATTATGTTGCTGGACTATAGCCTAACAGTGTGCATTCTTCTGGTAGTGCCTCTGCTTTGTGCTTCAGGCTATGAGTGGAAGAGGGACCAGGAACTCCTCAAGGAGTCCAAGGGGTTCGATGCTTTTACAACAACCTAAATCCATTTTCAAAAGAATGTCATCCTCCTCAGAGTGATACAGCCGGTCAGATTGAGCCGTCGAGGGAGACTGATGTTGCAGCAGCGCTGGACACGTCAGCCCATATATATATATATATATATATATATATCACACAGGAGGTTTTTTCTTCACCCATTTCTAATTTGGAAACAAAGATTGATGCTATGATCGCTCTCCATAGTGGGTCCAAGCATAATAGATCCCCACCCAGTGATCAGGACCCTCATATTGAGGTGCAAAAAACCTGGAAGACACTAATATATCCTCTTCCGAGGATCCTAATATGGAGGGATTAGTGTTACAAGATAAAAAAAAAAAATGATTGATTCCTCCTAGAATTGTCTTGCCACAAAATGGTTATTCACAAACAAAGTGATAAATAAAACATTCAAAATGTGAATGGCTCTGATCCAGTAGATAAAGTGCGACAAAGTCCAGTGTATAGAGTGCATAACATCTTCTTATTGTTATTCAATTCTAATCAATCTAAAAAATTCCCATCAAAAAGTGCATCCAAAAAGTAGTTTGGTGATTTAAGGAAGTGTTCAGTCCCTTAATTGCTATGTAGGCAAGCAGAGATGAGGGGGACAGGGATGAATAAGGAAGTCCAATCTAAAATACTACTATGAATATATTCAGAATTCTCCCCCAGTTGTACCAGCCTCTCACCTTCAAGGAAGACCCCCACGGGTCAGATGGGGCATCAATGGACAACCGTGCAGTCACTTTCTCCTCCTTAATGGCTCCAGGGCAAAGGATCACTTCAGTCTTCCCTTAATCTCGAGGACCCTTATCTTTGATCTCTTCTGGTTGGCCACAGCAGTCAGGCTATAGGGGAATCTTGGCCCATCTGCGGCAAGCGGTTTTAGAAGAAACTCAGCAGGCTACAGCAGGAGGGGCCAAGATCCCCCTATAACATCAGCCAGGGAGGTCATCTGACTGCTGTGGCTGACCAGAAGAGATCAAAAATAAGAAGGGTCACCAAAATTAAGGGAAGATTGGAGTGATCCTTTGCCCTGGAGCCATTAAGGGGGAGAAAGTGACTGCACGGTTGTCCATTGATGCACCATTTAACCCGTGGGGGTCTTCCTTGAAGGTGAGAGGCTGGTACATCTGGGGGAGGATTCTGAATATATTCATAGTAGTATTTTAGATTGGACTTCCTTATTCATCCCTGTCCCCCTCATCTCTGCTTGCCTACATAGAAATTGAGACTGAGCATTTCCTTGAATCACCAAACTACTTTTTGGATGCACTTTTTGATGGGAACTTTTTTAGACTGATTATTGATGCACTAATTATTTTTAATTGAAGTAGTTGAATAACAGTTAAAAGATGTTATGCACTCTATTCGCTGGACTTTATTGCACTTTATCCACTGGATCAGAGCAATTCGTATTTTGAATGTTTTATTTATCCCTTTAATTGTTTGTGAATAACTATTTTGTGCCAAGAGACAATTCTAGGAGGAATCGGTATATTTTAAAGCACATTTGCACAATTTTTTTTGTGTTGTTAATGCTACTTCATCATTTATACACAGATCTATTGGTGCTGGTAACACTATAGAAGTTTACCTGCCTTCCACTTTTTAACAAGCACTCTATATGACAATTTTTCAAATTTTTATATATTTAGTTTGATTGTCAAGCACTTTATAGATAGCGCATTAGTACTCTACTTTGTGTCACAAGATAGTGTGCTTGTAAACTCCCTTACTATATTGGTTCGTTCAACCTTTTTGCTGCCTGTAGCGCAGTCTTTTGATAAACCCATTCAAGCCTCACGGCTTTTGCTAGGACTAGTGTATTCCCTGAGTCCTGTGGCTGAAGAATTGGTCGGCCGAAACTTTTGGCCAGTTTCTCTTTTCATGGTGAACGGTTATTTGGGGACGATCTGGATAAATACATCCAAAGCATCTCTAATTGGAAAAGCTCTCTTTTACCAGTAAAGAAGAATTTTAAACATTTCTCCTTTAAACGTGCTTCCTCTCTAGTGCCAGGGGCATCTGCCTCTAGGCAGTCTCGATGGCCTCCACCGTCAGGTTCAAGAGGAAGTCCACAAGGGCAGCCCCAGGGCCAAAAGAGCACTTGGGGCAGAAAGCCCGCAAAACAGAATGCTAAAGCCTCCTCATGAAGGGGTTCCCCCGCTCGCTTGGGTGGGGGGAAGGTTTCTGCAATTTTCAAGATCTGGCAGGAACCAGGTCAAGACAGATGGGTGGCTTCCTCAGTTTCTCTAGGTTACAAACTAGAGTTCTGAGAATTCCCTTCTCCTCGTTTTCAAAGATCAAATGTTCCCAGAGATCCAGAGAAAAGGAACTCTTTCTAGCTCTGGATCATCTCTTATCCCAGGAGGTGATATCAGAGGTTCACGCCCATCAACATTCTAGAGATCCGAGCAGTACGTCTGGCCCTAGAATCCTGTACGCTCAGGCTACGTGATTGTCCTGTCAGGATTCAATCCGACAATGCCACGGCTGTGGCTTACATCACTGGGGGGGGGGGGGGGGCACAAGAAGTCATGCAGCCCAAAAAGAGGTGAATTATGTTCTAGCTTGGGCAGAAAGCAACATTCCTTACCTATCAGCGATTTTCATTCCAGAGATAGAAAATTGGCAGGTGGACTTCTTGAGTCGCCAACGATTATTTCTGGGAGAATGATCCCTTCACCCGACATCTTTCTATCGATTTGTCAAAGATGGGGTATTCCGGACGTGTATCGGTTCACATCCAGATTCAAAACAAAGTCGACAACTTTGTGTCAAGAACGAGGGATCCGCTAGCGTGCACAACGGAAGCCTTAGTCTTCCCATGGGATCAGTTTTCACTGATCTCTGCGTTTCCTCCGGTTCTTTGGTTAATGCTAGGAAGCCGGCCTCCAGAGTAATTTACTATAGAGTCTGGAAGGCATATGTTTCCTGGTGTGGATCCAGAGGTTGGCATCCCAGGAAATATGTCATAGGTAGGATTCTTTGAATTCCTGCAAATGGGATAGGAAATGAAGCTGGCCTTGAGTACTATCAAGGGCAAGGTCTCTGACTTACCTGTTTTTTTTTTTTTTTTTTCAACTGCCTCTTTTCACTCTCTGGTGTGTAGTTTTATTCATGAGGTAACACGGATCAATCCCCCTGTCAGGGCACCTCTAAATCCTTGGATTTGAATTTAGTCAGAATCAGCCTTTTGAGCCTATACGGGAAATTCTCTTGGTTATTTTGACAAGGAAAATAGTCTTTTTGGTTGCCATATACTCTGCTAGAAGAGTATCGAATTGGCGGCTCTGTCTTGTAAAGAGCCATATTTGATCATGCATAAGAATAAGGTGGTTTTACATCCTCATCCTGAATTCCTACCAAAGGTGGTGACAGATTTTCATTTGAACCAGGATATTATTCTACCTTTTTTCTTCCCAGAGCCTGGATCTAGGGAAGAGAAGGCACTACATTCACTTGATGTAGTAAGAGTGATCAGAGTCTATTTAAAGGCGACCGCTCAGGTTCGCAAAATGGATGTTTTGTTTGTACTGCCAGAAGGCCCTAAAAGGGGACAGGTAGCATCAAAATCTACTATTTCCAAATGGATTCGTCAAGTGATTGTTCAAGCTTATGGTCTAACGAAGAAAATTAATCCTTTTTGTGGTAAAAGCACACTCCACCAGTGCTGTGAGTGCCTCTTGGGCGGTGCATCATTAGGCCTCTATGGTTCAGATCTGTAAGGCCACAACTTGGTCTCCAGTCCATACATTTACCAGATTCTATCAAATCCATGTTAAAGGTAATGAGGATATTGCCTTTGGGCGTAGTGCACTGCAGGCTGCAGTATACGTCCTCTAGCCTCTTAATGCCCTACTTTTTTGTTGTGTCTCCGTCCCTTCAGTTGCCATTGCTATGGGACATCCCACGTATTAACTACTATGGCTCTGTGTCCCCTGATGTATGAAAAGAAAACAGGATTTTTATAACCGCTTACCTATAAAATCCTTTTCTTTGAGGTACATCAGGGGACACAGAGGTCCCTCCTTTCTTTGGTATACATGTGTATTGCTTGACTACAAAACTAAGGTACTCCCAGTAGTGGGAGGGGTTATATAGGGAGTGCATTTCTTGTCTTAGGGCATGCCAGTGTCACCTAAACATGGCCTATTAACCCACATAGTAACTACTATGGCTCTGTATCCCCTGATGTACCTCAAAGAAAAGGATTTTACAGGTAAGCGGTTTTAAAAATCCTGTTTTTGCATTCTCTAGTTCCTCCTCCTTGCCCTAATCAACATGGCATTAACATTTTTAAATGTAACTTTTTGTTTTCTTAACACGACTTATTTTAGACCTAATGCTTTACTACTATTATTATTATACAGGTTTTTACAGTTACATTACAGTTTGGTACAAGAGGAATCAGAGGGCCCTGCTCGTTAGAGCTTACAATCTAAAAAGGAGGGGTCAAACCTAAACACTTTCAATTTGTGTCCCAATTTTTCAAACAGAAGTAGTGTTGGAAGCCGTGGAAAGCTTTTCACCCAAAGGTTACTGTATACCTGATGTAAGTTCATGCAATATGCTAGCCAGTGTTATGTACAGGAGCTATCCTTGCCACACTTGATTCTCCTCCATTTGCTATTCTCCTTGGGTATTAAGAGAGCTGTCTAAAAAAGACATTTATGTTCATGAACTGAATGGGCAATCTATGAAGATTGGCTCAATCCAGAATAGAATATCACCCTGTGAGAACAATTGCTGCTCTTTATCCAGTGGAAAAAGTTCACTAAATTCCTAAACCTCTATTACTGTACCTGTAAATGATGTTTCTTCTTTCAAAGACTACTGCTGACAGAATTTAAGATGCTTTTAGGCCTGATTCACTCTTGTGCAGGTTGCAGTTTGCATATTGCAGGTGCATTTTGCATTTTTCAATACACATCTTTAAACCATTGAAGTCTATGGAACCAAAAAACCATGTTAAATGGACTGTAGTGTTTCTGCAAAACTGAGAATGCACATAAAAATGCATAGGTGTGAATTAGGCTTTCTTTGCTCTTGCAGGTCCAGTCCTGCAACCAGCTATTGCTGCAATCTGCTTGTCAAACTGCAGAAAATTCCAGGCCCTTACCTTGTCGGAGCATAATTCCTCCAAATCTCCAGAAATTGCTCTGATTTCTGTTCACATGTGCAGAATCTTGTAACTTGATGCCTAGTCAGCTGAAGCTGTGAAATCTGTTCATGATCAGTCAGACTGCACAGAATGCCCTGAACCATCTCTTGTCCCACTAAGTAGTTGTTCGGTACCTTTGGAAGACAGGTTTAAGGGCTTCTATGCAAACCTATTCACAGCAGCAAAACCCAATTGGGTTTTTGCCCTATCCTGAACCAAAAACCCCTAAGCAAGTACCTTCAAGTACTAAAGTTTAGTATGAAATCTACAAGGTCAGTTACTGCTTCTCTGAGAAAAGGGGAATACATAAGCATCTGTAGACATCTTTGATGCCTATCTGCATATTCCCCTTTACCTTCTTCATCAGCACTTTTTGCGCTTCAAAGTAGGAGACAAACTTCACCATTTTGTTGTACTACTATTTGGCTGGCCCTGTGGCCCAGATTATTCACAAAAATACCCAGGGTATTCTGGTCACAGGATCTAGTCAACCTTATTTGGAAGGACTTCTCCCTTCCAACTACTTGCAAATGCTTCATATACTTCAGGCTTTCGTTTCCAAAAGCCTGCTTGCCAACCTTTTTGTTCACTGGTACAGGACATGGGCATCTTTATACACCATAGGTTAAGGCTCCTTCATTATAACCCTACTCCACTCCATGAGTCCTCAATTTCTTGCTGGTGTCTGTTGGTGATGGACCACTTCTTGCTTCTGTAGAAACCGGCGTCACTATTATTTTTGTTTCTTTTTTTATTTTTCAAAAAAAAAAGTTGACTCACCCTCACACTCTACAGAATTGGTGTATCCAGATCAGTGCAACCTCGGTAACACCTTTGGAACCATATCTAGACCCCACTTTGGAGGGCTTGTAATGTTACTTCCGGGACTGGATCTTGCCTAGGGTGCTCACTTTCATTTGATGCGTTGTTAGTCGAAAGGTGTGCTATACAGGTCCATCACAATGGAACCCATTTTCTGAAGCCTGGGTCATGGGTGGTGAACTTTATACACAGCCCTGCGTTGTGAACAGGTTTGATATGGTAGCCCTATATATTTGACCATTACTGTGTAAAATTGGGTTACGTTTGGAATGTATTCACTTCAGTATAAACTTGGTTGCGCCTTTAACACCACTTTCACCTAGAACCCTTCTAAAATACTTGGGTACTTCTTCTGGCCTCTTCGCCAAAAGGATGTGTTGCAGGAAAGTCTACACCTGGGTTACAGTGTACAAAACATGCTTATCCTATCTCTCCCACTCTACTCTGTGAGTTTCCCACAGGGCAGCACACCTACTTGTAGCTATGGCAGAGATCAGGTGAATGCTTGCTCTGTGAAAGGCTCACTCAGAGTGAAGATGCGTGCTTTGCACCGGAGCAGGAGCCAGTCTTAATTTTGGTTACAGCATTCTTTTTCAGCCACGCACAAGGTGACCTATTTAACTAAAGCAGAATTTCTCTTATTTTCTTTGATGGACACAGCTCTAATGATTCTTGACCATAGGGGTTATAGCTCCACCTATAGGATTACAGCTCTAGGCAGAAAAAGAACACAGCACCACCTATGGGCAATCCTATTTGGTATAAACCCCCTCTATGCTATAGACAAACTAGTATTTCTGCCTAGTACATCAGGTGTAAGGACCTGGTTCCCTGCTTGTGACCTGTGGTTCCATAGCAGTTTTTTCCTGGAGTTTATAACTGGAGCTCTTCAATCAACAGCCAGGCTGGGTAATCTAGTGGCCACTCCATTCTAGCTAACAAGCATGCACAGACCTTTATCTCAGCACTGGGTTGGCCCTGACGAGCCCCATTCTGGACTGGGGCAGCCTGCGAGTTAAACATCCCTTGCACCCTCCAGTCTGTGTCAGTGTTACCCAGGCTAACAGTCTCCACTTTAGTGGAGAGGAAGATCTGTCATGGCAGGCTTACCCTCATGTTCCACTGGATTAGTAAGTAGATGCCCCCTCCCTGGATGCAGTTTGGGGGGTGAGGACTCCCTGGGGTGGTTGGTCCTGTGGTGTCCCCTCTTTCCCCCATGCGTTGGCTGTGTTGCAGGGAGTAGCTGTGGGGACAGTGCCCTGTGTGTGCCCATGCAGCCCATCTTGGCTGTACCCCCAGATAGGCAGGCAACCCTCTGGCCTCAGTCAGAGACGGTCCACTGGGGCTGGGGTTGCACTGCTGCCTGTGTACTTTTTTTTTTTTTTTCCCCTTCCTCCCCTTTTTTCCCGGGCTGAGGCCTATAGACTGTGGGACCCATACTAGCATCATTCCTGTGTTCGAAGGTTGTTGTTTTTTCCACCTTTTGTATGGGCTGAGGAGGCTTCAGACTGCCCTCTCCCTGCCAGAGAAGCACATGGTCGAGCTGCCCGCCAATTGAGGCCATGGCTTTGCGACCTACTGGATCAGGCCAAGGCATTCACCATCTTTCTTTTGGCCTATGGTCCTTCCCCCACTGTCATTCTGCCCTTGAGCCTGGCGCAATGACTTGTTTGTGCTTGGGGGGGGGGGGGGTGGTCACATTACCCCCTCCTGTGCTTTGTGTGGGTGGCTGCTTTGGATGGTCTGCAGCCAGGATGGAGCCTTGGCCAGTGGCAATTTTTTCAATGTCCGGCAGGCATCCATCGTTGAAGCTGGCTACATCCATTACACCTTAGGGTCCTTGTGTGGGCAGAGCTTCTTCCTGGGGGTCTGGTGCATGGGCCCTTACAATGTTGCAGAGTTTTTCGGCAGATAGGACCCAGACCCAGAGGTGGGCACCCCCCTGTTTATACTGGGGTCTAACCCTGCCTGATCTTTTAGGGTTGCTACCTTATACAGTTACACTGCCTGCCTAAACATTCTGCCATTCTGGGTTCACTCTGGGCGTGACAACATTGAGTTTCTGAGCTAGTGTTAGGCTCTGTCGCCAAGGGCTCTGCATTTTCTGTGTGTCTTAAAGATGCCTCCCCTGATTCCTCGGACAGCAAGGTCGAGTCCTCTGCCTCTTTATTTGCAAAGTGCCTCTCCCTCTTTATTTGCAAAGTTAGTGATTACTCCTGTGTGAGGACTCTGCTGGGGCAGCTGACGATGTGCCTGTCTCTGATGGTGCGCACTAGCTTACTAGGGTCATTAACCTTTTCCTTATCGCACATACTGTTAGGAAATTCCCTTGTGATCAGTAAAAAAAACATCAGGTGTTCTGAGAAGCAGGAAAATTTATTTCTGATGTGGCCCACAACAGGGAGACATGCTTACAGCACGAAAGCTGAAGAAAAAGTCCCAACAAAAGAAAGTGTTCCGCCCTCACATATCCCACAAGAATAACATCTCTGTGCTTCTATTGGCTGAGGAAAACATAAATTAAGTTGTCATGGTACGAACTAGTACCTTTATTCAATGAGCTTATGTTTTCCTGTACATTCTTAGGCTATCATATTTAGTTAAATCTAATCATCCTACTTACTATGGAGTTAATTAGGACAAAACAATACAATGAGTTAATACAATAATGTGCTCAGAAGTAAGCTTTTTAACAAATCAGTCTCAGGACTATTGTTTTTCTAATAGTCACACAATAAACATTTAAAACTTTTCTAACATTCCCTCCTCTTTGTGTGACTATTTTATCTCCACACATTTCGATGATGGTCCCTGTGTTATACACTTTCGGACTGTATGTCATTAAGTTGAGCTTCAATGTCCACATAGGTCTCCTCAGAGGTAGAGAGGGTTTGATACATTGTTCCTGAGACTGCAGTTTCAATGAGTTTTTGTGAAAGTCCTTGAATACAGGGAATGCAGCAGCATCCGCAAGTGACCAAAACAGCCAAAGCCACAGCGATTGAGATCAAACATGATATGATAAATCCAGTCCATTTACCGAACCATCCTTCAAGCCAAGTTGTGAATGGATCATTAATACCTGAGTTTTCCGCCAATTCATTCAATAGCGCAGTCAGTCCTTCCAAGGCTCTGGTCACGGTCCCTCCAGGAGCTGTATTGTAGGGATAAATGTACAACACATGCTACCAAACATTTTGCATACCCTCCTCTTTCAGCTAAGACCATATCTAAAGCCATTCGGTTCTGCCAGGCCATTAGAGATGTGGGGGCTAACTGTTCTGCTAGGCCCTTCACAGCATCCCTAGTATAGTTTACAAATCGTTGTTGGTTATAATATATATAATTAATCCAGTCAACATTTTTATTTATAGTCACCCACCAGAGAAGAGACTCAAACCCAGCTGTCACCTGATTCCTGGCTTTAAACTCGTCCGGCACCCCGCGAGGAACCCCAATCTCATCTATGTAGATCTGAGAGTCAAATGACCCCAAGGGAGAGGTGTCCCTACGATACTGTCGGTGACTCTTAGTCCACGGGTATTCTGACAGGATTCTCAGGGGCATAGCCAGCTGGACCATAGCGCAATCCCCTTGGGCATTGGCCGGTAGTCTAGCTCGCAGTTTCTTATCCCCACACATCCACCAGACATCAGCTCTCTGAATGTCATGTTCAACCCAGTCACCGTTGTCCGTGTTAATCCTCTCCACACAGTAGTCATCAGGTAGTGACCCAAGATCCACCGCGCTACGGTTCCCTGGGAGTGCAAAACAAGTAAAGTTGCCCGGATAAGTGGTAACCGCTGGAGGTATCTGAGGTCTCTGTACTGGGGGGAAACAACAAACTCAATGTGTGACAAGTAGAATTTATTTCAGGTTTATAGCTCTTATTATACAATTGCAACATACATTTTAAACCTTCTGGTTCTGTATTGTGATCTAGAGGAAAAGGAACTGTTGCTAAATGTGGTCTGGCTCCGGCACAAACTAAACAGTTTTCCTTTTTCAGAGTTCTAACCGTGTACCTCAACCATTCTAACCACTCATTTTTTCTTGGTAGCCTGTCTCCAAAGCTATGGCATCTTCTATTGTTAGGTTAGTGAATCTTATAGTTATACTCAGAACTTCTATTTTAGTATGGCCTTCTTCTTTCCCTTCTGAGTCTACTTTTTCCTGTTTAATTTTATTAGGAGGTAATACCTCAAGGAAAAATGTTCCTGAGGGGTCAGTTCCTGACACCCATGCTCCCATGGAATACAACCGCTGATCTTCCTTCCTCGGCTCCGTTAATGTTATTAATAGTTGGTTACAGTTCTTACTATTTGTGCAGGGGGAGTTGGCCGCTTTTGTGATTATGAGTCTCTCCTTTATACCACTCTTTTTAGCTCCTGGTTGATTATACCCCCAATCTTGATGCGCTGTAGTCCACAGGGCCTGATCCCATGCTTGACATCCTACCTTATTCCAGAGCCAGCAGATATATTTATCTGCCCATAGAAGTCCTCTAGCCCCAGTTGTATCCCCACAATCTGCAATCTGACAGAAGTCTACCAGTATAGTGCTAGTTATTCCCTCTATAAAGGTTAGATTTAATGCTTTTCCTGTTCTTTCCCAATCCAAAAGTTCCTCTACTCTTCCATAGCGCCTACCCCCTCTTATGGATGCCTCTCCTAGTGTCACCAGTAACCCAAGGATAATTACTGTCCCTTTCATCCTAACCAGCTACAGAGTTCCAGCGGATAGGATAGGGGAGTTGGAAGGGGAGGGAGACTTCACCGGTTTGAGACAAGTCCCACCTTGTGTGAGACCTCCCTTTGTAGCCGGACTTTCTGGACCTCTTGTAGCCAACTGGCCCTACTCTGCCTGTAAAACGTTTTTACAATGGGACTGGTGAATCCAGGTAGACCTCTCTGCAATCCTTATCACAGTAGGGGTAGTTAAAAGGACTTTGAAAGGACCATCCCACCTTGGGGAGTACCACTGCTTTTTTCTTATTACTTTTTATTGAGACCCAATCTCCCACATGCACCTTTTTCATCTTCTTTTGGGGGTGTGATATACATACTGGTCACAGCTACTAGTAAGCAATACATCCAATTATTTTTACCTATTTCTTCCATAACTTTTCGCAGTTTGCTTTTTAGAATGCCATTATGTCTTTCTACCAATCCAGCTGATTGGGGATGATAGGTACAATGGTATTTCCCTTTAATTCTCATCACTTCTATCAAATGTTGTATATTTTTTAATTACAAAATGGGGTCCATTATCACTGTAAATCCTTTCAGGGATTCCAAATCTAGGAATAATATCTCTTAGTAATGCTTTGGCTACAGTCTGTGCATCTGCACTTCCTGTCGGGAATATCTCCACCCATTTGGTCAGGGTGCCTGGGTACCAAACAATATTTCTTCCTTTCACATTTGTCTAATTCAATAAAATCCATGCAAATGTGTTGGAATGGATATTGTGGTGTAGGGAACTTCCCTTTCAGTGGTCTTATACCTCCCTGAGCATTGTGTCTTGCACATATAAGACATTGAGAGCAAAAAGTTTTTTTTTTAAATAATTTGTGAATCCATAGGCTGTACATACTTTAACATCTCAGTCATCCCCCTGTTTGACACATACGTTACTCCATGTGTCAATACTGCTGCATACCTAAATAAAGATTTTGGTAATACCGGTTTCCCTTCAGGTGATGTGTAAATATCATCAATTATTGTGCAACCCTTTGTTTTCCAATATTGTTTTCCCCAGGGGGGGCATTTTGCTGCATATCAGTAAGGACTGTATGATCTATCACTATGATTTCTCGTCATTATTTTATGTGCAGCTTCATCTGCCCTTTTATTTCCCTTTGAGATGGGGTCCGTATATTTTGTGTGCTTGACATTTACAGATTGCAAGCTTTTTTGGTAACTGTATGTGAAATTGGTTTACCACTGGAGGTGACCATCCCCCTGTTTTTCCATTGTTGTGCAAAAACATGCACTGTTGAAAAGGCATATTGACTGTCAGTGTATATGGTTACAGATTTTCCTTCTGACAGTATACATGCTCTTGTCAGTGCTACAAGTTCTGCAACTTGTGCTGAATAATGTTTTGGTAGTGGCCCTGCTTCCAAAATCTCATCCTGTGTCACTACTGCATATCCTGTTGCATTTGTGCCATCTGCATTTTTCTTACTAGAACCATCAACAAAAAGTATCATGTCAGGGTTAGATAATGGTACATCTTTCAGATCACTTCGTGACAGTACCTTTTCAGTGATGGCAACAGTGCAGTCATGTTTATACCCGTCAGTAGGAAGTGGTAGTAGTGTGGATGGTTTTAATGTAGTACACCTCTGTATTGTTAAGTGAGGTTGTGTTAAAAGTATTGTCATACAGGAAAGGTGTCGTGCTGGGCTCAAATGTGATATTCTTTTGCTGTAACAGGATAACAAACACTGCATGTGGTACCTTTTCAGTTAGTAAAGTTGAATAAAGACAACAGTCCATCCGGCCCAGCCCGAGCGAGCGTCTAGCCCCTACCCCTGTACACCCACACCGCTCTCCACCCCCAAGGATCCAACGTCCCCATTCATATACCAGGGCCAAACCGGGACAGAAGCCAATCAACCCACCTGCATGTCTCCGGAGTGCGGGAGGAAACCAGAGCACCCGGAGGAAATCCACGCAGGCACAGGGAGTACATGCAAACGCCAGGCAGGCAGCGTCATGATTAGGATTCGAACCAGTGACCCCCTTCACTGCTAGGCGAGAGTGCTAACCACTACACCGCTGATGCTACCAGTGCTTGTACACAGGGTGGAAGTACTCTCGTTGCACTGTCTATTTCTGTAGAGTAATCCTTCCTCTATGAGACCCCTCTAGTTCTGCCTCAGCAGTGTACTCTTCTGAATCCTCCTCCCTTTCATCACCTTGCATAAGAACCTTTAATTTCACATTCTTTTTTGCTTTCGCTTTCAAATACTTCTCAGAATGCTTAGCATATTGTAAAACATCTAAAACTGATGCAGTTCGGTAAGTAACCATGTTTTAAACAATGTAATCCTTATGATCCTGTTTCAATCCATTTAAAAAAAGCAATCTTTAGCTGTTGCTAATATGCACTATTCACATCTTCAGCTTCGGGGAGCCCGGAGAACACTCTAAAAATCTCTCGTAATTTATTTAGGTAGTCACTGACACATTCTTTGTCTTCTTGTACTGTCATATATTTTTTTTTTTTTCCAATCAGTCCGTTGTACCCATCTAAGCTGGCATCTGTTCAGTAGGGCAGTCAACCTGTTTCCTAAGTCTGGGCTTTCTGGAGGCAATGGATCCCCCCCGTCCCTGTGCATGAGTTATGGCGTCAGTTAATGTTTCAAGGATCGATCTGTTCATCTCCAGGACTGAACTACTGTCTGGAGAGATTGAGGAAGTGGAATTGGGGTTTTGTTCAGAGGCGGTTCCTTTGACAGGGGTGGATGTCACAGGGAAGGTGTTACTCTGGGCAGTTACTTGCACCTGAGGGGGAGGACCACCATAGGGAGGTGGTCTCTGGGTACAGCAGATGAGATCATCCTCTTTGTCCACTAGGGGCAATTGGGCTTGGCATTTTTCCTTTGTCCTTCTACCCTAATTTTAGCATGCTGAAGCCAATAGCTGCCATTTTTAACCTATACTTTTTTTGAACTTTGCCTTTTGACTTTATAAATGTACCCAAATATAAACAGCATTGCATCATTAACACTTCACAGTTGAAAGTCTATGAATTCTAAAAATAACTCCAATCCAATATAAATATTTACTTAGACTATTTTTCGAACACTTTTTCCCACCAAAAGTCCTAACATTTTCACAGATGCACACATTAACCTCTGTCAGGCAATCTGCATTTTCTTGTTTCTGAGAAACCGCTTCATAGCAATGAAAACATCCTCAGCCTTTTTTTTTTTTTTTTTTTTTCACATTCATCAAGCCACCTGATAATTCTACAACATTCTATTTACTCCAAAATGCCATCTACCTTCTTTTTCTTTTATGCTAAGTTTCAATATATACAATATAACCCTTCTGTATTGTCATAGCTAATCAAGGGTTAACTTTTACAACGGTCTTGCAGGATCAGGAGAAATCCTTCCATGAGGGGAGGGGGAGGGGGAGAGAGTTCAGTGAATTTGCCTTCTTATCTGCTGAGAAATACCAGCACAAAAACCATGTCAATACAAGAGAAAAAACATCAGAACAAAGATAAAGTAAACACACACAGAAGAAAATTAGCCTTGCGATCTCTGTAGATCACTTAACTAAACAGCGCTTAAAATAGTCAGGCAATTAACCTCTGACATTCGGTATACCTCAAATCTTTTTGTTATCTGTCCGGACAGCGGGCGACGTAATTTTTTACCTTAGACAACGTCCCCAAGTGTCTCTGTCTACGAGCACTGGATCATCTAGATATTATACGATCAATACCAATGTCGGCAATTACAACACATTAAACCAGAAGCAAGAGAAAGAGAAGAAAAGACTCAGAAAGAATTAAGAATAATTTAAATTATCTTACCTCTCAAACACCTGGACTGGATCACACAAGGTTCGGAAACAGACAGTGGAATTCAGATCTATGGCCCCGCCCCTTTTTCACCAAATAACATTGATTGGGGGGACTTGTAAGGTTCGGTGAGCTTCAAAGTCCAATACTCACCGAAGTGTTGTCGGGCCGTCTGATCTGAAAACCAGCGTGTTGCTCCCGGCTCGAAAGACCAAAAATGTTAGGAAATTCCCTTGTGATCAGTAAAAAGAACATCAGGTGTTCTGAGAAGCAGGAAAATTTATTTCTGATGTGGCCCACAACAGGGAGACATGCTTACAGCACGAAAGCTGAAGAAAAAGTCCCAACAAAAGAAAGTGTTCCGCCCTCACATATCCCACAAGAATAACATCTCTGTGCTTCTATTGGCTGAGGAAAACATAAATTAAGTTGTCATGGTACGAACTAGTACCTTTATTCAATGAGCTTATGTTTTCCTGTACATTCTTAGGCTATCATATTTAGTTAAATCTAATCATCCTACTTACTATGGAGTTAATTAGGACAAAACAATACAATGAGTTAATACAATAATGTGCTCAGAAGTAAGCTTTTTAACAAATCAGTCTCAGGACTATTGTTTTTCTAATAGTCACACAATAAACATTTAAAACTTTTCTAACACATACTTAAATACCTTTATTCAGAAAGATTCGGAACAGCAGCAGCGTCCCTTTGTGTTTTTTTTAATTTATTTATCTATTTATTTTTATTATGTGCTTTGCGGTATGTTACCTCTGTGTCCCCTATTTCTAGGCTTAATAAACAGCCGTGTTGCCATTGATGGAGTCTTTCACCTTTGTGGATCCTGCAGACTGTTGGCCAGCATCATTCGTTCACTCTGTTTACTGTTACTTTTTTGTGTTCCCTGACTCCTCTGATAAGGGTTTCAAGGCCTTTGTGGGTGGCGCCAAGTGCTCCTAGAAGCATAAGTCCATCATGCCTGCGAAGTCTTCAGTCTGAAGGTTTGCCCCCTGTTTCCAAGATAAGAGGGGGGGGGGAGAGACGGACATCTTCGCTGCTTCTCTGGCTTATGGACCTCTGATTCCAGTGGGTCAGTAAATGGATTGTGTATGGGCTACAAGATGGAATTTCTTACTTCTCCACTAGAGATTGTTTTTCTCCAATCTACACCTTTCACCATCATGCCTTTGGGCACTGTACAGGATCGGTTGCATTCGGGAGCACTAGTCCCTGTACCCATGCTGGAACAGCTCTGGGGGATTTTTACTCCAAACTTTTTCCAGTTTTGAAAAAGGAAGGGGTTCACTCAATTTTTGGACCTCTAGGGCCATGGATTGCTTAATGTAGTTTCGGTGAAATTAAGTTTGTGGTGGCTTCTCTTCAGGGGTTTTTCTGGCATCTATGGATCTCAGGATGCGTACAGTGGCTATAGAGAAGAATAGCCCCCCCCCCCCCCCCTTTTTTTTTTTTTTTTTTTTTTTTTTTTTTTTTAGTTAAAAAAAAAAAAAAAAACATTTTTTGCTTTTGTAGACTGAAATGGAGACTCACTCATTTTTGTTTTATCCAGCTGTATTTACTTAGTGCAGCTTATAACATCCAAGTGAAAGATACAACACCAACATGTCAAGGGAAGGTATTGATATCTCTTGTCTCCTATCAGAGGCATCAACAGAGGGAAGTGAGCATAGGAAATATATAGTTTTATTCACAAAAGATTGGTGTCAAAACACTAGATCATGTTAAAAAACATTTATTCAGAAAAATATATATAAAAGTAAACAAATAAAATATCTCAAAATACAGTTGGTAGAGACGAATGAGGTAATTGTTCAACTAGTTTCGCTTCATAGCTTCATCAGGACATTACCTAAGTCTGGAGATATACAAGTTTAACATAGCAAGTCATTGGACTTTAATAATCACAATATAAACATGATATATAAATATAATAATTTTAATATGGAGACATTATTATTTAAAACATTTCGACATGAGAGCACGCTCCTACCTCTCCAGCCCTATTCCAGCTCCAGGTCAAATTCAATGGTGTAAAAAGAGGAAAGGATCTTTCCCGGCGACTGGGAGGGGAATATTTCACAACACCAACACGGATCCAATTGTAATTAATATTGGCTAAGTATATAAAAATATACAGTATAAGGATATAATTTTTAATAAGGATAATGGGTAGAGAGGTTGTGAGTAGAAAGGGGGCCACCAGGGAAAGGATGTGTGAACAGAGTGAGGGAGGTGGGTGGACAGTGACCATGAAAGGGAATACACTAAGTATTAATCCAAAAATAGTGGATAGGCCCTAGAATCACTAGAATCCCAATTCCAGAGGTGGGAAAATACACCAGTGTAGGAAAAAGTGTGGGTGTCACCCCGAACAGATAAGAAATGGGAAATAAGAGCAAACCATTGAAAGCATCAAATGTGGGGATAAGTGGTATATCAGGAAAATATCGGGGGGTATACAAACATAATTACCCCTCGTTGGATTAAAGAGGGGAAAATTGGAGGATCCCGGAGGTGCCAAAGGATCTGGCTTGACCAGTAATATCATACACAGGAAGTGTATGTGGGTGGCAAATGCGGTGAGATTTCCATCTATATCAATTGGGTGGTATATATAGCCTCAATTCACCGCCAAAGCCTCACTATTGGGGTAGAAATAAGAATAAAATATATTCAAGGCTATACCTAGGGAAACATCCATAGCTGAATGTAATGTCCTGTAGAAATTTTTAAGCTCACCCATATACCGCACACTCTGGGTCTCCACCGGGTCCTGTCGATACAGTGAACTGGCGTGTGAATCGCCATTTTATGCCCCTCAACCCCGCCGCAATTACAGTGCCGTGTCGCCGGCGTATGACGTCGGCGGGGTCAATGGTCCAGACAGGGCGCGCATCAATATCCATCATGCGCATGCGCCCAACCAAGCCGGACACCAAAAACATGGCTGCGCAGCTATGATAGATGCATCGGCCCGAGTGGTTTGGCCGGCGGCGTACGCGCAGAGACTGGACGGAACGCGCGGCTGCGCTTTAGCAAAGGGGGACCAGACAAGCCCGCCCCGTATTACATCAGCGAAACAGGAAGGAAGGCACACTCCCACTATCAATGTTAGACGTGGGTCGTCGCCTCCTCCTGTTCCCAGACCATACCGGCCGCCGGGAGAGAAGCCTCCCATACACCAGAGAATGCCACAATTGAGCCAGAAACAGGGACTAAAACATTGGAGACAATTGGAGCCTACAGTCACGTCTCCAAGGGATACAAGATGTTTATAACTGTTTTAATAGCACATACCATATATTAAATAAATAAAATACAGTACCAAAATTTAACAACAGATAAAGAAAACAACAATGTGTATACAAAAAATAATGAATTTAACATAGATACTATTAAAGACACAGCTGGCTATTGTATCAAGAGGGTCTCCACAGGAGTGGGGACAGCTATGAGGGCGACACGTCAGGGACCCCTCAGCCAATTATTAAGGGATCATATTAAAATATAATTTAGTTTAATCTAAGGCAGAATCCGGCAGAACTAGGAGACCAACATTGGGAATTGCATATTTGGTATATATGCCATAAGTACTTACAAAAAGGCTTTAAAAGAATTGGTTTCGTTGAGCCCAGGAGGGACAAGTGCGTTAAATTTTTCGATCCATAAGGCTTCTTTTTGTAATAATAATTTGTCCCTATTGCCCCCCCTTATGTCAGCTGAAACCACTTCGAGTGCCACAAATTTAATGGTCCCTACTTCATATCGGTGATATAATCCGATATGTCGTCCAACGGAGGTTAATTTCCCGTTAGTTGTATAGTATATGTGGTCTCCCACTCTCTGTCTGAACTCGCGAATAGTTTTGCCAATATAGTATGCACCACAATGACACAGCATTAGATATATAATGCCGGTGGTGCCACAATTGGCTAGAGATTGTAATTTATAGTTTTCTCCGTTTGGGAGAATCACTGATGTTCCAGAATATATCCAAGGACACATGGAACATTGGCCACAGGGAAAGGTGCCTTTTTGAGTAAATTTCTGAGTGGATTTTGTCTGAAAATGGCTGCTAGTCAGCCGGTCTCTAAGCGATCTAGCCTTTCGGAAAACAATTTCGGGAGTTTCCCTTATATATTTTGTAAGTATGTGGTTTTCTGTAAGTAGATGCCAGTGTTTAGAAAGTATGGTCCTAAGTGTCTCATGATGAGCCGAAAATTGTGTGATAACTTTAACTGTTTCTGTCCTAGTTTTTTTCACATTAGGATACAGTAGAGATGTTCTCTTATGGCCTGTAGCCCGATTAAAGGCCTTTCGTAAGTTGGTAGAGGAGTAACCTCTAAGTAAGAGACGTTCTCTAAGGGCTGCTGCCTGTATATAGAAGTCCTCATCCCGTGTACAATTTCGGCGAAGCCGTAAATATTGTGCAAATGGGATGCTGCGTAACAAGGGTTTTGGGTGAGCACTTGATGCATGCAACAGGGTGTTGCCCGCTGTTGATTTTCGATATAGGCTTGTTTCAAGTAGTCCATCTGGGTTTTTTGAGATATATACATCTAAAAAGGGAATCCTCAAAGGATCCGAGGATACCGTAAATCGTAGGTTTAGTTATTCTGATTAATTTAACAAACTCCATGAGTTGGTTGTTTGAACCTGTCCAAATAATGAACAAGTCATCAATGAATCTAAACCAACATAAAACATGTTCCAGATGGACCTGAAACAGGTCACTTGAAAATACTTGCCTCTCCCAGGCTCCTAAATATAGGTTCGCATAGGAGGGGGCACATGTGCCCATGGCAACACCCTGTGTCTGCAGAAAGTATTGTTCTTCAAATAAGAAGAAATTACGAGTGAGGATGAACTTTAGTAGTTGCAGAATGAACTTATTTAAAGGCCAAGAGGACTCCTCCTGTTCCATTAGAAACATCCTGGCCGTCTCGACTCCCCCCTCGTGGGGAATACTTGGGTAGAGTGCTTCCACATCCAAGGCCATGAGGAGGGAGTCGGGAGGAACCACGATGCCATCTATATGTCTCAAAAGATCTGTGGTATCACGAATGTATGACGGAAGACTAGAAACATGAGATAGTAAAAAGCTATCTACAAATTTACTGGCATTGTCAGTTAATGAGCCTATACCCGAAATGATGGGTCGGCCCGGAGGTTTATTTAAATCTTTGTGTGTTTTGGGCAAGCTATAAAAAGTTGGAGTGCGAGGATATTTAGGGACAAGGAAATCCAAAGTTTCTTTGTCAATCAAATCTTGCCAATAGGCTTCCACACAGATGTGTGTAAATTCGCTAATAAAGCTAGATACTTCAAACCGAAGAGATCGGCTGATAGCAAGTCCTATTATTGAGTATTTGGTAACACCTGTCTCGATATTAGGGGCCAGACATTATTACAACGTTGCCCCCTTTATCTGAAGGCTTTATGACCAGTTCATTACGCATTTCTAAGTTTGTAAGGGCCTTTTGTTGTTTAGAGGATAAATTAGGTATATATGGGTGCCAGGTAGTTTTTTTTTTGAGGTCTCTGATGCACTCATATAAAAACGCCCAAATAGTTGGACATGTCATCAAGTCAGGAAACTTTTGGGACTTAAGTTTAAATTTGCGACTTTTAGAGGTCTGTAGTGTCTCAGTGTCAGGAAGATCTAAAGGCAAAGAAGTCACCAAGATGTCGCATCCAGTCGTGGGTGCCTCCGTAGCTCCTTCATCATAAAGAAGGAGATCCCGGAGGGCCCTAAACTCATCCATTGTAAAGTGTTTGGTCCTTTCCACTAGTTCTCGTTCAAGGTTAGCATTTCGTCATTTGTCATCGAAGATATATTTGAACGTGAGGTTTCTCGAAAATAAATAAAGGTCTTTTATTGTTTCAGTTGCATTTATGGGTTTAAAGGACAAAATCCTAATCCCAGTTTTAAAACCTGTATTTCATCTGTGGAAAGTGGATATTCTGTTAAATTTATAATATCTAAATTGGCTGACTGGGGGTGTTGGGGAGAGGGGTGGGGGGGGGGGAAGTGTGGATTGTCTGCGAGTGAATGTGTCTATTTTGGTTTGCTGTTTTTTGCATTCCAGTTGTGTTGGATCTAAAAAATCACCATCAGTTGGGGATTTCCTAGGGTGAACAGAAATGGATCCCAAAACTTTTGGGATCACATTATGTAATGTTGAGGTGCTGGGTATAGGTGGTAATTGAGTAGATATAGGTGAAGTCTCTACAATGTTGTGTGCAGTTTTTTGTTTAGAGGAGGACTTTTTTCCTTTAACTTGAGTATTGGGAGGTGTATTACTCTGTCTATTACGTTTTCGAGAAGATTGTGCAGTGTCTCTATTACGAAGATCTGTCGTATGTGATGTAGATGATGATGGTGAAGAATCTGATTCACTATGATATCTCATCTCCCCTGTTCTTTGTGTGTCCTGTGGGACTGTACATCTATCCCTAAATTTGCCTGTCCATTTATAAGCGAAGCCTTCTGAGAAGGCCAGCTTGTCTTTGGTAAACTTGATCTGTTTGGATGTAATAATTTCCTTGTTCATTTGTTCAAGTCTTTCTCGGACTTCTATCCAATAGTTATTAAAGTTGTGTGTCTCTAAAATATGTTTATATTGCAGATTTAGTTTATTAATTTCATTATCCAGGGTATTCATGTCAGAGGTATAGTGTGTGATTAATATCTGCATCAGATCCATACTGCAGTGGGTTAGTGTTTTTTCCCAAGTTAATTTAAAGGACGATGAAGGGTCTTTTATTATGGGGAAGACTTGAATTCTTAGTCCCATAGGGCATGTCTCCTCTTTGACATATTGTTTTAGGTATTCCAAATGCCAGTGGAGGTGTGACTTTTTTTTTGAGTAAATTGTACATACGGTCTAGGAAGGTCCTAATTTCCTGGTCCGATCTGTTCCCTGTGACAGGATTCCTGAATTTGGGTCATGAATCCTGTCCATGATTGTGCAACCCTCAAATGCTGATCCGCACCCAGCTGTGGTTACGACTCTAGTATCAAAGTAAATACAAATAAAAAGGTTTAATAATCATATATGAGAAATATGCATAAAAAAGAAAAATAAACAAATACAATAGATTAGAAAGCTAAACCCTATTGTGCTAAAATAGGGAATTGAAAGAGAGAGCTGTGAGGATTTAAAGGTGTAGGGGTACTGACTATAGGGGAGAAGAGAAAGGGGAACACAACCAAACTGGGTATGGCCCTGTAGTCACCCCCCGTAGAGTAGCCCCCCACCCACCTCGGGGTGTGTTATCCACCCAAATATCTAGAGAAATGAATAGCTTAGGGATGTAATAATTGTAAAGCTAGATGTGTGCACCCTCATCCAAATAGTTTAGATCAAAGGAAGGTATTGGTATCTCTTGTCTCCTATCAGAGGCATCAACAGAGGGAAGTGAGCATAGGGACTATTGCAGGGCACATATAGTTTTATTCACAAAAGATTGGTGTCAAAACACTAGATCATGTTAAAAAACATTTATTCAGAAAAATATATATAAAAGTAAACAAATAAATAAAATATCTCAAAATACAGTTGGTAGAGACGAATGAGGTAATTGTTCAACTAGCTTCATCAGGACATTACCTAAGTCTGGAGATATACAAGTTTAACATAGCAAGTCATTGGACATTAATAATCACAATATAAACATGATATATAAATATAATCATTTTAATATGGAGACATTATTATTTAAAACATTTTGACATGAGAGCGCGCTCCTACCTCTCCAGCCCTATTCCAGCCCTATTCCAGCTCCAGGCCAAATTCAATGGAGCACTAGTCCCTGTACCCATGCTGGAACAGCTCTGGGGGATTTTTACTCCAAACTTTTTCCGGTTTTGAAAAAGGAAGGGGTTCGCTCAATTTTTGGACCTCTAGGGCCATGGATTGCTTAATGTAGTTTCGGTGAAATTAAGTTTGTGGTGGCTTCTCTTCAGGGGTTTTTCTGGCATCTATGGATCTCAGGATGCGTACAGTGGCTATAGAAAAGAATAGCCCCCCCTTCTTCTTTTTTTTTTTTTTTTTTTTTGTTAAAAAAAAACATTTTTTGCTTTTGTAGACTGAAATGGAGACTCACTCATTTTTGTTTTATCCAGCTGTATTTACTTAGTGCAGCTTATAACATCCAAGTGAAAGATACAACACCAACATGTCAAGGGGGAAAAAAACAATTCAAATACCGAAATCACTGAGTTGGGTTGGAAAAAGGATCACGATGTTGCGTCAGTATTTTGTTGAACCACCTTTTGCTTTAACCTTCTCATGCCCTCGATATAGCCGAATGGCAGCTATAGCGTGGACCTTAATTGCTCGGAGGCCAACAATAGATGTCCTCCCATGCATGAGCTGCCTGCATGCCCTGTGATCAGAGTCAATGAAACTCAGCTGATCACAGATCGGAGTAACTCTGACTAGGCCATGCAAGGACATTACGTTAACCATTTTCTCCTTCAACCAGTGTGTGGTCATTTTTGCTGTGTGCTTTGAGGCATTGTCATGTTGGAAGGTAAACCTTCCCATTGACAACTTTCTGGAAGAAGGCAGCAGATTTTCCTCAAGAATTTGATGGTATTTTGCCTCATTAATTTTTTTATCCAGACAAGTGCTTCGGTCCCTCCAGCTAAGAAACACCCCCATAACAAGATATTGCCACCTCCTTGCTTTATTGTAGGAATTATTTGGATGGTGAGCTCTATTGGATTTCCACCAGACATATCGTTTGGTGTTGAGGCCAACTAAAAGAATTTGTCTCATCTGACCATAAGACCTTTTTCCATGGGGCCTCAATCTTCAAGGTACGCTTTAGCAAAGCTCAGCCGTGACTGAATGTGGCGTTTGAGGGGTGGCTTTTTTTTCTTGCAACCCCCCCCACCCACATTTGTGGAGAATTTGTGATATTGTTGTCACATGCACACAATGACCACTCTTTTTATCATAAATTCCTGCAACTGCTTCAGAGTTGCTGTAGGCCTCTTGGTAACCTTTCTGGCCAGTTTCCTCCTGACTCTTTCATCCAGTTTGGGGCAACATCTTAATCCAGGGAGGATCTGTGTTATACCAAATACTTTCCACTTATTATTAATAATAGACTTCACTATGCTTCTAGGCATTGATAAAGCTTTTGCTTGTTTTTGTGCCCACCTCTTGGCTTGTTCCTGTCCACAATTTTATCCCGGAGAGCCCAGTGACAGTGCCTTGCCACCCATAGTTGATTGTTTTCTTCAGTTGCACTACCGGGAACTGAAATGCTCCAGGAATGCTTTTTTCAAGCTGAGCTAGTCAAAATGACCACAAGTGATCACAGTTGAAAGTCAAATGGCTTTGTGTGGCATTGAGAAGGTGATTAGCTATATCTGACTGAGTTTTTAGGAGGGGTAATGCTTTTTTAAACCCAGCAATTCTGTTTTTGAATTTGTGTTTTTTTTATTCTTTTTCTGACATGTTGGTGTGATATCTTTTTCTTGGATGTTATAAGTTACGCTGATTATAGCGGGTTGTCCTCTGGGTATTCTCAGAGTTGCATGCCCTAGTCCCAGGCCGGTGAGACAATTTGGTATTGTGGGGCATCTGCACCTGCGGGTAGACTCCCAGGCTGCACTGACGGACAAAACGAAGATTACGATGCGCTCCCTGCAGGGCTTTGTATGGGCCCTAGGCTTTAAGAAGTCTTCCGTGTCCCTGACCAGGAGGTTGGCTTGCCTGGGCCTGAGTTTTAACTAAGCAGGTCACAGTACTTTTCCCAGGTGGATGAGCTTCAAAAGCTTAAGACTAGTCCAACTACTCCTAAGCTGCCCTCCCTGCAGTCTTACATGTAGGCTCTGGGTCTTCTGGTGTCTGCCTTTAGGGCGGTCCCATATGCGTAGGTCTGCTAAGGGAAGTTCTGTAGACACTGGATGAGTCTTCCTTGGACAACCAGGTCCGTCTGGACCAGTCAACGAATGCCTTTCTCCACTGGTGGCTCCGTTCTCCTCCCCCACAGGCTGGGAAGTCCTTTCCTCCCTTCACTAGATGCTAGTCGAGGCGGATGCCAGCCTGTCCAGCTGGGGAGGTATCCTGGCTTTGAAATCAGCATTAGATTGCTGAACTCAGGAATGACTTTGCTACCTATCATCACTCTGGGACTGGGAGCAATCAAGTTGTCTCTGGAGCACTGGACTGATTTTTCTCCAGGGTTCCCAGTTGGGAGTTATCAAACAGTGCCACAGCAGTGGCTTATGTCAACCAAAGCAGAACACACAGTGTGGCAGCGGCGCTGGAAGCATCCTATGATTGATGATTGATCAGGATGTGTGATCTCTATGGCAGGACATATTCAATCATATCTGCCTATGCTGGAGGGTCCTAGACATGGATCTTCTGGTGCTCTACCTGAACAAAAAGGTTCAAAGATTTGGGGTGAGAGCACAGGGCCCCCAGGCAAATACAGCAGTTGTGCTGGTGGTACCAGTATCGTCATATTTATGCCTTTCCTTCTCTCAAGCTGCTCCCTCACCTGCTGTGCAGATTAAGGGCTAAAGGGATTGTGGTCCTTGTCTTGTAGTAGTCCCTTGTCATCCGTGGTATGCCGGTATGGGTGACTGGCCATGGAGACCGCTATGCCGCTTTAGAAGGACCTCTTGTCCCAATGTCCGGTTTTTCACCCTGCTTACCGTCTCTGGCTTGGATGGCATGGCTATTGAAGTTTGGTTTTGAGGCACAGGGGTTTGGTGGGTTCAGTGATCTCTGCAATGTTGAAGGCACACAAGTCTACCTCTCGCAGGATATTGTGGCACCTGGAAGACTTGTATTCCCTGGTGCGTGGCTCTGGGCATCTGTCCATCCATGTACTTTCTTAGTGGCTTGGGTTTTGGCCCTTCTCCAATGGGACATTGCACAGCAGCTTGCCTTGTGTACTATTAAGGCAGGCTTTTGTCCTTGTGGCCTTTTTTTGGCATCCCTTGGTCACATTCCTTTATCTGCCCTTTCATCCAAGGCATTGTGTGGTGTCTCCTGTGCGTTTTCTGTTGTCGCCATGGAACCCGAACTTGGTTCTTTCGGTCCTACAGTAAGTAGCCTCCTTTTGGGAGTATTGGGATTATTCCTCTATATGTAACTTTTCTCAAAGATGCCTTCTTGGTCTACATTACTTGCATGCAGCGGATGTCAAAGCTGGCAGCCTTATTCTGTGAGGCTCTCTGGTTTTCCATGAGGGTATGGTGTTTTGTCCATGCTCTTCCTTTCTTCCAAATGTGGTGTTGGATTCTCACCTGTATGAGGACATTGTCCTTCCTTTCCTTGTGTCCATGGTCTTCTCATCTTAACGAGGTTGCGTTCCACTTCTTGGATGTGGTCAAGGCAGTTCATTGTGCCTGTCTAAGGCCCATTTCAGGATGTCCGATTCTTTTTGATGCTCATGGACGGTTCAAGAGCAGGCCTTGCGGCCTGTTTTCTGCTATTCTTCGTTGGATTTGGCAGAGGATTGTTCAGGCATACACTTTTCATTTCACTAAACCCAGGACCCTGCATTTACTATATCTGGTCTCCCACAGTACACAGAACATGGAAATACAATAATTTAGTAAATATAAACTGCTAAATAACTTTTCTCATCAGCGGTATATAGCAGTCTTGTGACTTCTATCAGTGTCTGTTTAAAGCTTGTAGGAGGAATTTTCATTCTCCTCTGATTATCCTATGAGGCTGCAGGACCCCTGACCCTCTGGACAGTGCTGATTTACATGCACCCTCCCAAAAAAAAGCTTGTGAAGTGTCCCCGTGGCTCTGTTCTATCAGTAAATGGATTGGGGACTGTAGAAGAAGGTGATGATCCGAGAGGACAAGGTCAAACAAGCTTTTTACATATTGCTGATAATTAACCCAGTTTCCACAGTGAGTATAACAAGCATGCTTTGCTGTATATACAGACTGATTTTACTGTTGTGGGTTTTTTAACACTTTAAGGGTCAGGCTCCTCCCTTTCCAATTGCAGCATGCTCCACCAGGGTGATTAGTGGCTTCTAGGCATTCCGACCTCAGGCATCTCTGTCTCTGATATGCCAGGTGGCTTTCTGATCGTCTGTGGACACTGTTGATGCAATTTTACATGTTGATATGTTTGCTTCTTCAGATGCTTGTTTTGGCCACAAGGTTTTGCAGGTCACTAGTTAAGCTTCCTTGTTTTTTTAGATTTGTCCAGTTGCAGCCTGTCCATAGGGAGCACACGTGCACTGCCCGTGCAGTGTGGGGGTTATTTATGGAGTGTGGGCGGTAATGCTGGTTTTAATAATGCATTTGCTGACACCAGTGTTGGGTTTAATAATGTGTTTTGCTGACACCAGTGCTGGGTTTAATAATACGTTTTGCTGACACCACTGTTGGGTTTAATAATGTGTTTTGCTGACACTAGTGCTGGGTTTAACCACTTGAGACCCGCGCTATAGCCGAATGACGGCTACAGCGCGAATCTCCTTTGCCGGGACTACGTCTATTGACGTAGTCCTGTGCACGAGCGGCCTGCTCTGTGATGGGCCTGATCCGATCCGTGCAAGGGGTCGATCCCGACCCCTTATCACGTGATCAGCTGTCAGCCAATGACAGCTGATCATGTGATATAACGGAGCCGGTAATCGGCTA
This sequence comes from Lithobates pipiens, assembly GCF_037356315.1. Taxonomy (NCBI): domain Eukaryota; kingdom Metazoa; phylum Chordata; class Amphibia; order Anura; family Ranidae; genus Lithobates; species Lithobates pipiens. Next base: position 347,477,210 of record NW_027507758.1, on the reverse strand, counting down.
TTATTCCTCCTCGCGCTGACAGCGCAAGGAGAAAAAAAAAGCCGATCACCGGCGGCCGTGATCGGGACATCAGTCCCGATCACGGCCAGCCCTGCCAGTGGCCACCTGCCCCCTGCTCTGCCACATTAATAAAAAATGTGTCCCCCCCTGTCAGTGCCACCCAGCAGTGCCCACAGTGCCACCCAGCAGTGCCCACAATCTGCCTCAACAAAGGTGCTGCACCCCAGTGCCACATATCCATGCCCAGCAGTGCCGCCCATCAGTGCCCAGCAGTGCCGCCCATCAGTGCCCAGAAGTGCCGCCCATCAGTGCCACCTATCAGTGCCCATCAGTCCCATCTATCAGTGGTACCTATCAGTGCCCATCTGTGCCACCCATCCGTGCCATCTTATCTGTGCCCGTCTTTGCCCATCGGTGCCGCCTTATCTGTGCCTATTAGTGCCGCCTTAACTATGCCCACCAGTGCAGCCTATCAGTGCCCACCAATGCAGCCTATCAGTGCCCACCAATGCAGCCTATCAGCGCACTTCAATGAAGGAGAAAAATGACCTGTTTGCAAAATTTTATAACAAACTATTAAACATGATTTTTTATTTTTTTTTGCATCTTTTTTTGTTTGTTTAGCAAAAAATAAAACTCCCAGCTGTGATTAAATACCACCAAAAGAAAGCTCTATTTGTGGGAAAAAAATGATAAAAATTTCATTTGGGTACAGTGTTGTATGCCCGCGCAATTGTCATTCAAAGTGCATCAGCGCTGAAAGCTGAAAATTGGTCTGGGACTGAGGGGGGTTTAAGTGCCCAGTAAGCAAGTGGTTAATAATGCGTTTTGCTGACACTAGTGCTGGGTTTAACCACTTGAGACCCGCACTATAGCCGAATGACGGCTACAGCGCGGATCTCCTTTGCCGGGACTACGTCTATTGACGTAATCCTGTGCACGAGCGGCGTGCTCTGTGATCGGCGAGTCTACGAGACTCGCCTGATCACCGATCCATGCAAGGGGTCGATCCCGACTCCTCATCACGTGATCAGCTGTCAGCCAATGACAGCTGATCATGTGATATAACGGAGCCGGTAATCGGCTATTATTCCTCCTCGCGCTGACAGCACTTGTAAACAAACCGGCGTCATGTTATGGCGCCGGTTCCTCCCTCCCCCTCTCGGTACAGCGGAGGGGGAAGAGATCGGTGTCAGCAGCGCTGTGGGCTGCATCTGCAGTGCCCACATCGCTGCTCACCGAAATGTAACCCCTCAATTCCCTGCCAATACTCTGCAATGCCCGCCAATACTCTGCAATGCCCAGCCAATACTCTGCAATACCCGCCAATACTCTGCAATACCCGCCAATACTCTGCAATACCCTGCCATAAATTGCCATACCCGGAGATACCCTGCAATACCCAGCCATAGACATCCCCTCCCGCCGCCCTCCGGTGCTTCTACCAACTCGCCAATACGATCAAAGCCGGAATCTTTTTTTTGTTTTGTTTTTTTTGTTTTTTTATTTCAGGCTTCCCAGCTTAGGGGTGAGATGTGGGGTCTTATTGACCCCATTTCTCACTGTAAAGAGGACCTGTCATGCCATATTCCTATTACAAGGGATGTTTACATTCCTTGTAATAGGAATAAAAGTGATCAAAAAATTTATTTTTGGGGAAAAAAATGTCAAGCTAAAATAAAGTAAAATGAACAATAAAAAATATATATATTTTTTTAAAGCGCCCCTGTCCCCATGTGCTCGCATTGCAGAAGCGAACGCATACGTAAGTCCCGCCCACATATGAAAACAGTGTTCAAACCACACATGTGAGGTATCGCTGCGAACGTTAGAGTGAGAGCAATAATTCTAGCTTTAGACCTCCTCTGTAACTCAAAACATGTAACCAGTAAAAAAATTTAAAGCGTTGCCTATGGGGATTTTTAAGTAGCGACGTTTGGCGCCATTCCACGAGCGTGTGCAATTTTGAAGAGTGACATGTTAGGTATCTATTTACTCGGCGTAACTTCATCTTTCACATTATGCATAAATTGGGCTAACTACGGTTTTTTTTTATTTATTTTTTTTAGCACAAAACTGAAAAATTCCTGCGCAAATACCGTGCGAGATAAAAAGTTGCAACGACCACCATTGTATTCTCAAATGTTTTGGGGTTCTATGTAATTTTCTAGCAAATAAATGATGAAATGTCAGAATTGTCCTGGGTGCTCCAGAACGCCTGATGGCGCTCCCTGCATGTTGGGCCTCTGTATGTGGCCACGCTGTGTAAAAGTCTCACACATGTGGTATCGCCGTACTCGGGAGTAATAGCAGAATGTGTTTTGGGGTGTAATTTGTGGTATGCATATGCTGTGTGTGAGAAATAAACTGATAATATGACAAGTTTGTGAAAAAAAAAGTAAAAAAAATCTTGATTTTGCAAAGAATTGTGGGAAAAAATGACAACTTCAAAAAACTCATCATGCCTCTTACTAAATACCTTGGAATGCCTTCTTTCCAAAAAGGGGTCATTTGGGGGGTATTTGTACTTTTCTGGCATGTTAGGGTCTCAAGAATTGAAATAGGCCGTCAGTACTTCAGGTGTGATCAATTTTCAGATATTGGCACCATAGCTTGTGGACTCTATAACTTTAACAAAAACCAAATAATATCCACCAATTTGTACTTATTTTTACCAAAGATATGTAGTAGTATAAATTTTGGCGAAAATTTATGAAGAAAAATTACTAATCTGCTAAATTTTATAACAGAAACGAAGAAAAATTTATTTTTTTACAGAATTTTTGGTCTTTTTTTCTTTTTATAACACAAAAAATAAAAAACCGAGAGGTGATTAAATACCACCAAAAGAAAGCTCTATTTGTTTGAAAAAAACGACAAGAATTTCATATAGGTCCAGTGTTGCATGACTGAGTAATTGTCATTCAAAATGTGAGAGCACCGAAAGCTGAAAATTGGTCTGGTTATTAAGGGTGTTTAAGTGCCCAGTGGTGAAGTGGTTAATAATGTGTTTTGCTGACACTAGTGCTGGGTTTAATAATGCGTTTTGCTGACACCAGTGCTGGGTTTAATTATGCTTTTTGCTGACACCGGTGCTGGGTTTAATTATGCGTTTGCTGACACCAGTGCTGGGTTTAATAATGCGTTTGCTGACACCAGTGCTGGGTTTAATAATGTGTTTTGCTGACTCCAGTGCTAGTGGTTAATAATGCGTTTGCTGAAACCAGTGCTGGGTTTAATAATGCATTTGCTGACACCAGTGCTGGGTTTAATAATGCGTTTGCTGACACCAGTGCTGGGTTTAATAATGCGTTTGCTGACACCAGTGCTGGGTTTAATAAGGTGTTTGACACCGGTGCTAGTGGTTAATAATGCGTCTGCTGACACCAGTATTATTATATTATTATACATGATTTATATAGTGCCAACAGTTTACACGGCGCTTTACAATGTATAGGGGGGGGGGGCGCAACACAATTGCAGTACAATACAAAAGATACAGGAGGGCCCTGCTCCTAGAGCTTACATTTTAAAGGGAGGGGATGGTGGTACAAAAGGTAATTAATAGCTGCACAGAATGGTACTGAGGCTAATAGATCTCAGAAGGGGAATTGTAAGCTCAGCACACAAATATACACACATTGGGGGTTATTTTCTAAAGGCAAATCCACTTTGCACTACAAGTGTACTTGGAATGCAGTCACTGTAGATCTGTGGGGGACATGCAAGGAAAATAGCATTTTAGCTTTCACATACAGTAACTTGATAACATCAGCAGAGCTTCCCCTCAGATCTACAGTGACTGCACTTACAATTGCACTTTCAAGTGTACTTGCAGTGCAGACTGGATTTGCCTTTAGTAAATCAACCCCATTGTGTAATAACATATGACACACAATGATTACTGACATATGTTTTTCTTTTTAATTATATCCTTAGCTTGTATTGCACAAAGTGCAAATTACATCTGGAAGTGGACAGTCTTCTCTGACCTTGTAATCATGTCCATCAAACCTAAAAGAAAAGTTGATGCTGAACAGAGGAAATTTAAAGAGAGGTGGACAAGTGATTATTTTTTTGTGGAGTTTAATAAGATGGCTACTTGCCTGGTCTGCATTGAAAAGGTTGCTGTTCTGAAAGATTATAACCTTAAGCGGCATGATAATACTAAACATGCTGATCACTATGCAAAGTATGAGGTACAAGAAAAGGAGAGACAAATTGGCCAACTTCAGAAAGCACTGTCCATGCAGCAAAATCTCTTTAAGCATGCAAAAAAGGAATGTGATGCAGCAGCTGAAGCTAGCTATGTGGTGTGTGAGCAAGTTGCAAAAGCTGAAAAGCCATTTACTGAAGGGCAGTTTCTTAAAGATTGCATGGTAAAGGTTACTGATATGCTTTGTCCTGAGAAGGCAAGTCTGTTCAGAAACATCAGCCTATCAGCAAATACAGTGGCAGAGAGGATCAGTTGTCAGATAACATATATGATCAATTGTACGATAAAGGTACAAAGTTCTGCTTCTATTCGCCAACTCTTGATGAGAGCACTGACATAAATGACACTGCTCATCTTGCTGTATTTGTCAGAGGAATTAATGACCAGTTTGAAGTGACTGAAGAGTTGCTCAGTTTAATTGCAATACATGGACAGACTACAGACAGCAAGATATTTCAGCATCTCTGTGATGTAATTGATCGTGCTGGAAGAAGAGAATGCAGATCCCGCTATTGCTTTACACTGCATTATTCATCAACAGGCACTTTGCCGCAAATGTTTTAAAGTTGACAATGCTATGCCAGTTGTGGTGAAATGTATTAATTACATCAGATCAAGGGGCTTACAGCACCGCCAATTTTGTGCTTTTTTAGAGGAAATTGGAGCAGCTTATGGTGATGTCCTGTACTTTACAGAGGTACACTGGTTGAGCAGAGGCAATGTCTTAAAGAGTTTTTTTTGAACTAATGCCGTGTACACAGGGCCGGACTTTTAGTCGGACTGAACTCCGAAGGACTTTCCGACTGAGTTCCAATGGAGTTCCGCCCGAACTGACTTGTCTACGCACAATCACACCAAAGTCTGATGGATTCTACCATGATGACGTATGACAGGACAAGAATAAGGAAGTTTGTAGCCAATAGCTGCCCTAGCGTCTGTTTTCCTCCATCAAACAAGCATACAGACAAACGGATTTTTCGACCGTCTGAAAGATTTGAAACATGTTCTAAATCTAAAGTCTGTCTGATTTTTCGACAGCAAAGGTCCGGTGAAGCCCACACACAGTTGACTTGTCCGACGGATTCGTTCCATCGGACCTTTGCTGTCAAAGTCTGTCTGTGTGTACACGGCATAAGGCAGGAAATCAATACATTTCTGATGGATGGAAGACTGGATGTTCCTGAACTTGATGATCCCAAGTGGATCATGGACTTAGCATTTTTGGTTGATATGACACAGGTGCTCAACAATCTGAATCTGCAGGTCCCAAACCAATTTGTCACTGTGGCTTTTGACAAGAAAGAATTCACCTTAGCTGCAATTATGGAAAACAGTTCACCCAAAAAAACCTCAGCCATTTTCCAACATTCCAGTCTGTATTTGAAGAAAAGTGTGAAGATCTTTCTGTGCTTTGTATCAATAAGGAATTTGATCAGTGGTTTTCTGACTTCGCTATCCACAATGCAACTTTCCAGATGTTTGCAGACCCATTTTTCTTTGATGTGAACAGTGCTCCAAATGTGTTGCAAATGGAACTTATAGATCTGCAATGCAGCACTGACCTCAAAGCCAAATTCAGAGATGCACAGGGAAACACAGAAATGATAGCTCAGTTTTTGAGAGCGTTACCAGCGACTTTTCCAGAAGTGTCCAAACGTGTCATGTGCTTATTTGGAAGTACATACCTGTGTGAAAAATGATTCTCCACTATGAGCTTTAATAAATCTAGAACCAGGTCTAGGCTAATTGATGCCCACTTTCAGGCTGTCAGGGTCTCAACTGCTAAGTCACTTAAAGCAAACTTGGCTCATCTAACACAGAGCAAACACTGCCAAGCATCTGGCAGTAAGCAGTGACTGGAAGCAAGCAGTGACTGGAAGCAAGCAGTAACTATAACTATATATAGTTTGTTTTTGAAGTTTGAAAGTTTTTGCATGCGGCCCTCAAGGGTTATGAAAACTTGTCATGTAGCCCTCAAGCAATTTGAGTTTGAGATCCCTGGCCTAAATAGAACAAAATGTCCTTTAAGTGCGCTGTGTGAAGGCCACGTCTATGCAATCACGAGAAGAGATGCTTCATGTGTGAGGTTTTGTATGGGCTTGTAGCGCAGTTCATTGCGCCGGACAACTTCCAGCCCACCCATAGTATCACTACAGCCGGGTGCTTTGTATCACTATGGCAGGCTACTAAAGAAAAGTTGGCCGCTGGCGTGAGGACTAATCCCCCTTGTGTTCATTGGAGAGTGGAGGCCCCTCCCCTCTCCACTGAACACACTGAGAAAGCTGTGAACTGAAAAGCATTGGTAAAGGGGACAGATGCGGCATGGAGGGGCTTCGCTGCCAGGGACATATGTGAGGAAGACTCTGCTGATGGGGACACATGTGAGGAGGACTCTGCTCGGAACACAGATGTAAGGAGGTGCTCCGCTGATGGGGACACAGATGAAAGGAGGACACCGCTGATGGGGACACAGATGTGAGGAGGGACCCTGCTGGGGGCACCTGATGTGAGGAGGGACCCTGCTGGGGGCACCTGATGTGAGGAGGGACCCTGCTGGGGGCACCTGATGTGAGGAGGGACTCTGTTGAGGGCACCTGATTTAAGGACGGACTCGGGCAGACTCTACAGCACACACATACAAAAATTGCATTTAATTCCTACAAGGCTATATAAAAACACCTGAGCATATTCAGAAAATATTGGGATTTAGTTACACCATATGGCCATATAGTGCTAAGCCCACTACTACGTCAACGTACCCGAATATCAGTGGGTCCTTCGCTATCCAAAGAATGGAAGATCCTGCTTCTCTTAACCATGGGAGCATACACTCCTCTAAATGGGAGAATTAAAAGGACTCCTCCTATAAAGCAGGTGGACACTAATGAGAGACAATGATGGGGGGGGGGGGGGGTGGGGTGAATCCAGCCCAAAGAGATTTGGTCAGAATCCATACACTAGACAAAGATTTGGGGGGCCCACCCTAAAAAATGCATAAAAGATGGTGCAACCATAAAACCATACAGAAAAAAAAAAAGATTACAGTGCACACATACAAAAATGACATTTAACTCCTGCACGGCTATATGAAAACACCTGAGCATATTCAGAAAATGAGGGACTCTGCTGGGGGCACCTGGTGCTAGGAGGGACTCTGCTGGGGGCACCTGATGTGAGGAGGGACTCTGCTGGGGGCACCTGATGTGAGGAGGGACTCTGCTGGGGGCACCTGATGTGAGGAGGGACTCTGCTGGGGGCACCTGATGTAAGGAGGGACTCTGCTGGGGGCACCTGATGTGAGGAGGGACTCTGCTGGGGGCACCTGATGTGAGGAGGGACTCTGCTGGGGGCACCTGATGTGAGGAGGGACTCTGCAGGGGGCACCTGATGTGAGGAGGGACTCTGCAGGGGGCACCTGATGTGAGGAGGGACTCTGCAGGGGGCACCTGATGTGAGGAGGGACTCTGCAGGGGGCACCTGATGTGAGGAGGGACTCTGCTGGGGGCACCTGATGTGAGGAGGGACTCTGCTGGGGGCACCTGATGTGAGGAGGGACTCTGCTGGGGGCACCTGATGTGAGGACGGACTCTGCTGGGGGCACCTGCTATAAGGACGGACTCTGCTGGGGGCACCTGCTATAAGGACGGACTCTGCTGGGGGCACCTGCTATAAGGACGGACTCTGCTGGGGGCACCTGCTATAAGGACGGACTCTGCTGGGGGCACCTGCTATAAGGACGGACTCTGCTGGACCTGCTATAAGGACGGACTCCGCTGGGGGCACCCAGGCCTGTACTGGCCATCGGGACTACCAGGAGTTTCCCCTTGGGCCGATTGGCTCAGTGGGCCGGTTGTCACAGTGTGTTATGTATTTGACTCACTACACTCTCCCTGGACTCTGTGTCTGTCGTGTGTTACAATAAGGCTGGCGGCGGCAGCTCCGCTCCTGCACCCGGCACACAAGCACCACCCCCTCGTGACGCTGCCATTTACTCCCCTAACATTACAGGCTGCCTCCTTGTCCCGGCGCCATGACGTCACTCACGGGCGGAGGCGGCCCGGGGACATGGGAGGAGCCGAAGCATTGCGAGCTGCTGCCCAAGCTTAGCTGCTTGCGACTGCAACCAAGAGGAGCCAGCACCTCCGAGGAGGAACCTGAAAATTCCTTGCAGCAAGTCCACTCCAGACAGCAGCACAGACAGGGTCAGGGGACAAAAAAAATGGATCAGTGTAATTCAAGTAAGCACTAAATAATAAGCTAATCGGATGCTATATGGGATGCAGGCTGCATGGCAGCATGATTAATAGTAAACTTAAAGTCTGACTGTTACTGTTACTGTCAGTGTCTGTGATTTCTGTAATATGCAGCATGGCGGGGGGAGGGGGTAGGGGTAAATGTACTGCCACTGGTCATGGTAACTGATGAATAATTTAATGTCACCGGTCACGGTAACTGATTATTATTCATCAGTTACCATGACCAGTGACATAAAATTATTCATCAGTTACCATGGCCAGTGCTATTAAATTAATTGACCAGTGGCATTAAATTTATTAATCAGTTACTGTGACCAGTGGCATTAATATTAATTTAATGCCACTGGTCAATTATTAATTTAATGTCACTGGCCATGGTAACTGATCAATTACCATGACCAGTGGCATTAAATTATTGATCGGTTACCGTGGCCAGTGCCATTAAATTAATAATTGACCAGTGGCATTAAATTAATATTAATGCCACTGGTCACGGTAACTGATTATTATTTAATGCCACTGGTCAATTATTAATTTAATGGCACTGGCCACAGTAATTGATGAATAATTTAATGCCACTGGTACCAGTAACTGATGAATAATTTTATCTTATTTTTTTGCGCAATTGTGTATAGTTTATATACTGTTTTTGTGAGTGTTTGCAAAATTAAAGTGGGCCGGTCTGAATGAAGTCCAGGGCCAAATTTTTGTCCCAGTCCAGCCCTGGGGGCACCTGATAAAAGGATGGAGTCCACTGGGGGCATCTGGTGGCAGGTGACACGCTCGGGGCTCACACGGATAATGCATTATAATGAGTTGAATGATTTTATTTTATATTACAATGTAATAATAGAAATAATGTGCTTCAATCATCCTGACACCATAACAACCATGGTGCCAGGATGATTGATGCACTACCACCAGGTGTTTGGAGTATCTTTAGCTGCTGATAAACTTTCTGGAATCCACATATTTCTATTGTGTATGATCTGCGCCTGATGTCCCTCCATCTCTCTCTCCCTCTCCCGCCATCCCTCGTTCATCTCAGACTCTAACCACACCCGTTAGAGCCACACCCACTATTTCACTGAAACCACGCAAATTTTTCGCTATACCTACAAATGAATGCCCTTCCACCTAATTATAAGGGGTGTGGCTTATGAGAAGTGGGAGGGGTCAAAAAGGAAGGGTGGAGTCTGGTGCCCCCCCATCCTAAATCTTCACCAGCCGCCACTGGATTTGTCCACCCCTTCTTGAGATGTTGCTTTGAGAAGTCCCTAGGGTCATGAATCAGAAGAGCTGTATCTGTCAATGAATGTAAGAGAAAATAGGATTTTTTTTTTTTTTTACCATAAAATCCCTTTCATTGACTGACAGCATCCACCCATTTTTTGGAAGTTTATACTAATTACATTGCTTTGTGATTAACTGGCTTGTCTATAGCAAGGAGGGAGGTTTATGCCAGTTTAGAACTGTCCATAGGCAGTCCTGTGTTTTTTTTTTTTTCTGTAGTGTCCTACTCCTGTAGATGGAGATATAACCCCTATGGGCCATAATCAGACGAGCTGTGTCCGTCAATGAACTCAGAGTGGGATTTTACATTGACAAAAAAAAACAAGCCGCTGTACTCTGTTACAGCCTACTAAGGACCTACTCCTGCTACAGCTTCAAGTGATCACCTGCTCAAGTCCTACACATCCTGCTGGCAACCCGTGCTTCTTTGAGCATTATACCCTCTGTACCACCTTCAGGGGTATACTGCACTCAGCCGTAAGGGGAGCACCTCTCAGCATTTTGGCCTTGAGTAAGGTACGTGACAGTACAATCCATCAATGTCAGAGGCCGACAGAGTTGGTCCCCCACTCGAGGCCCTATGCCAGCAGGTCACCGCCCTTACTCAGGCAGTACAGAGACTTCAAAAAGGGTATTTCCAATTAGAAGGGCATCTCCAGCATCTGTATCATCCTCTCCTACAGACCCAGGCCCTACATCTGGCAGTGGGACCTCAGCCTCCTCTTCACAAGAACGGGTCAGTGCAGGACCTACCATAGTGATGACTCCCCCACCAAAACAAAGGGTTCCCACGCCTGAATGATTTGGAGGTGATTGAAAGAAATGTAAAGCCTTCAAGAACGCTTGCTGTTTCTAGCCTTCCAGCGCAAAACTTTTTCTGCTGAGACTGTAAAAGTGGGGTTCATTATTTCCTTGCTGTCTGAGGAACCGCAAGCATGGGCCCATAACCTGCTTGAGCAAAGGAGTCCTCTAGTAATTCTGTGGATACTTTATTTTTATTTTTTTAATCTTTTTAAATCTATGGCTCAACTGTATGATGATCCACACCATACAGCTAAGGCTGAAACTGGTTAATGACTACACTGTGGACTTTCAAAAGTGGTCCACTGACACCGGTTGGAACAAAGCCGCCCTTAAATATCAATATCACCTTGGCCTCTCAGAGACTCTGAAAGATGAACTGGCCCGAGTTGAAACTCCTACCTTGGAAGGTCTAATCCACAGATTGCTATTGTCAGCGTCATGTCAAATTTCCTGTCTATATCAAACTGTTGTCACAATGAAAACGAAAATAAAGTATTTATGTAGGATCTTTCGGTTTTCAGATTCTGCACGTTTGTTATCGTTTGTTAAAACGATAAAGAAAATATCCAAAATTCAGACAAAAATGCATTTGGACAAAAACGAATGCACATGTCTATTGTGTACTTGCAGAACCATGAACTGGAAATTTGTGGGTAAGGTTGTAAAGTAACCTGAGGGACTGCAAGTCAAGGGATGTGGCTGTGAGGGTTGAATTGAGTCAAAAAAGTGGGATGAACAGTGATGAGTGGATGGGCTAAGTGAAATAATAAAATTTGAATTTAAAAGTTTTTTTAAAATGTATGGTAGAGTAACTTTAATTAAAAAGTGAGGGGGATGTGTGAGTAGGAATAGGGCCAGTGACAAACAAGGAAAAGGAATGGGGGGGGGGGGTAAAGGGGGAGGGCAAAAAAGGAGGGGGATTGCTGGGGAGGAAGGGAGGGGGGAAAGGGTGAAACAAGGGGGAATGAAGGAAGGCAGCCGGGGGGTGGAGGGGTGAGGGAAGAGAGAGGACATAGGGGAGGAGGACGGCAAAATGACAAAGGAATCAAAAAGGAAGTGAGTGCAAGTGGGGATCGGTGTAGATAGAAGGCACCGTGTATACCTTCTATAAAGTTACAAAGAATGGGGGCCCTGGGCAAAGCAGTCCCACTGGAAAGGGGGACAAAACTCCTGATTCCTTTATTTCAAAATTCTGGATGATGGTACATATGATTTTTTTTACCTTCATTACTGATTAGAGGCTACCCCTATTTCTCTGGACCAAGAAGAAAAATATCCTTTTCTTCTGCTTATTGCACACAACATTGTCTTGTACTCATAAATCAGCTAACTGTCTGACTATTCAACCCACATCCAATATACATCTGGATGTCCCTCCAGTATGCCAAGAATTCGTGGACATTTTTTTTTTTTTTTATTTATTTTTTTTTTTTTAATATTAATCTTTATTAAATTTTCACAATATACAAACCACATTTTAAAGTAACGTTGCCAAAATTTCAATACATATTCCTTCCATTCATGAGTCTGAGTTTTAAAATTCTAGGAAGGGGGGGGGACATGAAAATATATCCATACATCACATATAATTAACAAAATAAAAACAATATCTGGACAATACCATAACCCCCATTATCCTTCCTCAACTATTTTTGCAATTCCTACATTTTTCCTATTGATATAACCCCCCCCCCTCCCTCCCACCCTTTCTATCGACACAACCCCCCCTCCCCTCCCCGCCAATATATATATTTGTGCTTTTATCCTACAATGTGTCATAAATGTGTTATAATGCTTCCCATACCTTTAATGTACTCTACCCTGCTCCTTCCCAATACCCGTCCCCCCTCCCCCTCTCCTCTTCCTTTTCCTATCATGGTTTAAACTGGGGTATGCATCACTTCTATCCACTCTCGCCAGTTTCTATTAAACTCTTTTAAGTTATTTCGTTTTGCATATACTGCTCTCTCCTTACATAGGTATTCGTTTACAGCACTTATCCAATCCTCTACTGTGGGGGCTAGATTTGATTGCCATCTCCTAGCGATCGTCCTTCTGGCTTGGAATAGGCATCTTAGAATTACCGTTGTTACTCCCTTTCTCTCTACTTCCTCATTTCTATATCCTAAGATACACAATATGGGATTTAATTCTATCACCGTCCCAAAGGCCCTACTTATTGTCTCTACCACTCCTTCCCAGTATCTAAATAATTTGGGACATTTCCAGAGCATATGCATTAAATTCCCTGACCCCCCACACCTTGGGCAACAGTCATCTGTTCTCTTACCGAATCTAAATAATTTCTGGGGAGTATAGTATGCTCTATTAATTACCATCAGGTGGGAAATCCTATGGGGAGGAGAGACTGAGACCTTTGGGCATGCCGCTAGGATATTTTCCCACTGTGCTCGTGTTATATTACCTAAGTCCTGCTCCCATTTCTCCTTCTCGACCCTCCCTTTCCTCTCACAATTAATCTGTTCGCCCAACTGGGCATAGAATTTAGATATTAATCCTTTAGTGGGTCCTACTTGTGCTACTGGGTATAGCAAGGGCAGTTCTTCCCATGTTAGTGATAAGTTTCCAAACTGGGTCTTTAAAGCGTGCCTCACTTGTATATAAGCATAGAATGAGTTTTGTGATATCTTAAATTCTTTTTGCAGTTGATCGAAAGATTTGATACCCCTGCCGCCATATAAATGGTTAAGCCTTACAATACCACATTTTTCCCATTCTACAATTTTTCCAACCCGCCATATTTCCTGTAGCTTCTTATTGTTCCAGAGAGGTGTATACTTTGTTATTTCACTATATCCCATTTTTTTTTTTACTATATCCCATAGCTTTAACATCATTTTTACTGTAGGGCATCTACACTGGAATGAGTCCGCTTCCAAGGTCTCAATCAGCGTGCTATGTGGGGAGCCTGTTAATACTAATCTCCCATTTGGGGTTCCTCCGTTCATCTCATCAATCCCCCCTAGCTGTTGTAATTGGGACGTCCAAAAATAGCACTCCGGATAAGGGACTGCGAATCCTCCTTCCTCTCCCGGTAGCTGGAGCATCCGCAATCTCAATCTGGCCTGTCCTCCCTTCCATATTAGCTCCCTGAACAATATCTCGATTTTATTAAACCAACTTCTATTAATCCATATTGGGGCATTATGCAATATGTATAAAAGTTGGGGCATCCATATCATTTTTATCAAATTACATCTGCCAGCCACCGAGAGAGGCATTCGCTTCCATATAGCAATTTTTTGTTTAAACTTAACCAATAATGGGACTAAGTTATAACTTATATATTGCTTAGGATCCCTTGACAAGGTTACTCCCAGATATTTCAACTTATCCACTGTTGGCATTTGGGGGGTTCCCAGGGCCGTTTGCTGACCAATTGGGTCCAGAGGAAGACATTCCGATTTTTCCCAATTTATCTCCAGCCCTGTGAAGCCTCCAAACCCTTGTACCAATCCCATTGCCCTTGGTAGTGAGTACCTCATATCCCCCAAAAACAATAGGATATCGTCTGCATAGAGTGAGATTTTTTCCTCTCCAGTTTTTCTTACAAATCCGACTATCTCCCGGTTTGCTCTAATTGCACATGCCAAGGGCTCTATAGCCAACGCAAAGAGCAGGGGTGATAGTGGGCACCCCTGCCTCGTCCCTCTCCCCAGCTCTATTTTCCCGAATAACTCGTTATTAATTTTTAGTCTCGCACTAGGTTTATCGTATAACATCCTAATCCAGCCTATGAAGGAAGGACCCAGGCCAAATTTCTCCAAGACTTTCCATATATATCCCCATTCTACGCTATCAAATGCTTTCCTTACGTCCAATGCCACTACTGCACCCGGAGTATCGTTATCCATTGGGATCTGCAAATTCAAAAAGGCTCTTCTAATATTTATACTAGTTGACCTGTTGGCTATAAACCCTGTTTGGTCCATATGGACTAATCTTGCTATAACTCGATTAAGCCTAATCGCTAATACCTTGGCCAGTATCTTTGTATCGGTACACAGGAGAGAAATTGGTCTATACGCTGCAACATCTAGGGCGTCCTTTCCTTCTTTGTACAACAGGATTATAACCGCCTCTACATTGATGGAGGCAATTTACCCTCCCCATATGCTCCTCTTAACATCTCCAGGAGTTCAGGAAGCAGTATCTCGCCAAAATTTTTATAGACTTCAATCGGTAGTCCATCCGGCCCAGGCGATTTCTGATTTGGCATACTCGCAACTGCTTCCTGAAGTTCTTTCAAAGTTATTGGGGCTTCCAGTTCTTCTCTTTCTTCTTGTTTCAAACATGGTACCTCTAGTTGACCTAAAAATGTTTCCATTTGCTCATCCATCCCCACTTTCTGTGCAGTATATAATTTTTTATAATATCCTTCAAATGCTTGGCATATACTCCCAGTTTCCGTTGTAACCTCTCCCTCAGGTATCCTAATCGCCGAAATTGAGGAGGGACCCGTGTTATTCTTCACCAGTTGTGCCAACATTTTTCCCACGCTTTCCCCTTCAGCAAAGGAGGCTTGCCGTTGGAACATATGTTGTATCTCTGCTTTCTTCAGGGTTAATAGCCTAAGTTCTTCTTGTTTATCTAACCAGATTTTTTCTTTGCCCTGAGTGGGGTCGCTAATAAAATCTCTTTCAGCCTCTAACACTTCTCTCCCTATTTGTACCTCCTGTTCCCTAGACTTTCTGTTTATTTTTGCTATTGATTGGATCAGAAGACCCCTCACAAAAGCTTTCAGAGTATCCCACAGGATCCCTGATGTTACTGTACCCCGGTTATTTTTTAGAAATTCTTTTAGTTCCCACTGAATTCCCTCAGGGCGTTCTTCTGTCTCTTTTTTTATCAGTTCCAACCAAAGCGGGTTCACTTTCCACAACCTCTGTACCTTTCGTTCTCTCATTTTTAAGACTGCTGTCACTGGGGAATGATCTGAAATCCCCCTGGGCTGATATTCAATCTTTTCCACCATTTGTAAGGCCAGGTCATTCCCCAGTATCATATCAATCCTGGATAACGTAGCATGCGCGGCCGAATGACAACTATACTGCCGGGCTCCCGGGTTCCCAGTTCTCCATAAATCCAGTAGTCCTACTTCTTCCAGGTACTGACCCAACCTCCCCTGCCAAGCTGGTTCCGCCAGTATTTTTTCTGGGAATCTATCAATTTTAATATCCAAGACCGTGTTGAAATCCCCTACTGTTATTATAGGAACACCATCTATCCCCACCAAAAATTCCTGTAATTTAAAAAGCACTTCCATTTTAAATGGTGGAGGGATGTAGATATTTGCCAACATACATTCTCTATTTTCAATTAGGCAATGTAAGAAAATGTATCTGCCCTTTTCATCCAGGCTGACCCGTTTACATACAAAATTCACCCCTGTTTTTACCAAGACACTCACCCCTCTACTATATGTCGAATAAACAGAGTGGTATTGAAATTGATATTTTCTACTCTGCAACCGGTATATTGTGTCTCTATTTAAATGGGTCTCCTGCAGGCAGAACAGCTCTACTCCATATCCCTCCAACAAGGATAACACAGCTTTTTGTTTCACCTGCGTCCCCAGGCCCCTCACATTCCAGGAGCCTATCTTAATTTTTCCATCCTGCATAACCATAAACAAATAAAGAGAAGAAAAAAAAAATTGGAGCAGGGAAGAAAGAGAGCAAAATAACCAGTCTACTGAGGACACTATTGAGATCCATTTGTCTCCCAGTACCCACCAACTCCCCCCTACCTTCTTTTATTAACTTATACCGCGCTCCCCAAATATTACTCCCTAGTGTAATAACAAATTTATTAATCATCACCATTATCTCATATATTATGTGTCTTTTGATGTGAATTATACTATATAATTGTTTATTACCATTTTCCCCCTTGTGACCAGTAGATTTTCCTTGTTTTTTACCACCCCAAGTTTTACCACCCCATATTTTGTGTCCTTTCTTGATTTCAGTTATTTCCTGCACCCCATTTATTAGTGCAAACATATTTTTTTCCCCTTCAGCCTCCCCCATATTTTCCCCCCCTCCCCCCCCCCTTTCTACCTCCCTCCCACCCCTCCCCCACCTTCCTAGGTGTTACCCTAGGGGCTATTAGTGACCTTATACCACTCTCTTCACAACCTATTCACCACCCACACCTAGTACACTCGCCGTGTGTTACCTCCCTCCCGACCCCCCTCCCATACAAACCAAAAAAAAAAAAAAACACACATACTTCATCCCCCCGGCTCTTTCTATCTTCCTGACCCACTCAATACCAAGAACCCCAACGGCTACAATTTTTCTTTATTTTCTTCTATCCATTTTTCCACTTCCATTGGGGAACAAAAAACCTGAGTATGCCCTAGTGCATTAATCCGTAGCTTTGCAGGATAAAGAAGAGCATACGGCACCCTGAGCTTCTGTAACCTGCGTTTCACCTGGAGGAACTCTACCCTTTTTCTCTGGAGTTCTGGGGAGAAATCAGAATATAGTGAGATTCTAACACCCTTATACAGTACATTCCCCATTTCCCTTGCTTTCCGTAATAACACCACTTTATCTTTATAATTAAGTAATTTCATCAATAATGGCCTGGGACGGCCCCCCTCCAATGGTGCTCTAAAGGGTACCCTATGCGCCCTCTCTATTGAGAACGTTGTTGAAAAAGCATCCCTCCCAAACAGTTCAACCAAAAGATGCTCCATAAATTCAGCAGGGTTTACACCCTCGCTTTTTTCCGGAAGCCCCACTACTCGCACATTGTCCCTCCGGAGCCTATTTTCCATTTCGTCCATTCTTGTTCTATATCCACTGAACTGCTCCTTCGGGCATTCTATTTCTTTAATTAGGAATGTTGTATCGTCTTCTAATCTACTAGTCCTTATCTCAAGTTCTGTCGTCCTTTCCACCACTTTCTGTAAGTCTTGCCTTACCACCATTAGATCTTCCTTCACTCCCTTCATTTGATTACAGAGTTCTTTAAGTGAAATGTTGCATGCGTTTACCGCCAGTAGCACATCCTTTATAGTTGGCTCCTTTTCTATCGGGGGGGAATCACCTACTGTAATTTCTATATTCTGTTCCCCCACTTCCGTATTTCTATTTACTGAGGGTTTTACCACTGCTCCAGCTTGTGTGTTGATATTAATGTTTGACTGTCCCATACTTTTCCTTTCAGTCATTACACCTTGCTGCCCCTTTGACTGTCCTTTTTTTGGAGGTGTCTGGGATGACTGAACCGGGTTATGAGCATATTGTTCTAACTTCGCTGCTGTGACGGACTGTTACGAGCTTTTTTCCCCCCTTTCTTTTGCAGAACGCAAATGTTGCATCTTACTTTCCCTTTTCTCGTCCCTGACTTCGGGACAATCCTGGATATATCGTGTTATATCGTGTTTTAAAGGGTTTCTAATCAAGCCGCCCACAACACAATATTCATTTAATGCGGTAATGACCGTATTCCGATGCTCATTTCATATATCACAAAAGACCTCCTATTTCCTGGTTTTGCGGCGCCACATACATTTATTTACTCACATTGGCTCATTCACTGTTTAGCTTGTCCCTTTTTTTTGACACAGAGACCGTCCCACGGTTAATAGATTAATACAGTACTGAGCTAGATTTATGACCAGTTTTATAGTCAGTCCACACGTTCTCTGCTGCTTACAAAATATTCAGTTTCTTTTTTAGCAAGAAGTATTCCTTTGCCCAGGCTATCTATTTTAGCAGTCTCTTGCCTTAAGGCACCCACAAGAGGCAGTGGAATCCGAACATCCAGACATCAAAAGAAAAAAATAGAAAAATGACCAGAGAACAGGTGCTTATTTGCACATACTATTTCAGGTACTGTTCATTCCTTTTACTGTGCAATACAATACGGTGAAGTCCAGATAAAAGTGTTATAAATCCTCCTCACCCTCAGCTAGCACACTCCTGTTTGCTAATTGCCAGTCTCCAGGCACCTCTATGTCCAAGGCTTACACTGCAAAACATCCGCATGCTCTGCCCCTCACACCTCCGTCTTCTCCCCCCCCGCAATCCTGCCGCTTACCTCCTTCCTCCTAACGCGGCTTGCGGGAGAGCTTCTCGGTGTACACTGCGTGTAAGATCGTTCAGCAGGACTCGGTGACGGTCGGCGTGGCTCGGAGGTGCTCGTGAATCCTCGGCTGTGTTTGCTGGAGTTCAGAACCCGGAAGCATACGGAAAGCCCCGAGGGCTCCGTCTGTACTCGGAACGCTGGTACGCTGGCACTCCTCGATAATCAGCTCCGGTCCCAGCTTCGATAATCAGCTCCGGTCCACCTCACACTGCGTCCGGCCACCGCTCTGGACACACCGCGCTCTCATCAAGGGGTCAGGGAGGGAGTCCTACACGGCGTCTCACATCCCTCACTCACTCCACTCCACCTTGCACATCCGGTCACACCCCCCGTGGACATTTTTGATAAGAAAAAAATCTGACAAACTCCCACCTCATCGGCCTTATAACTGTGCAATTGAATTATTAATTCGAAACCAAGATCCCATTTGGCCGACTATTTCCCCTATCAGTAATTGAGTTGGAAGCTTTGCGGACATATATCAACGAGAACCTTAAAAAAAGGTTTTATCCACCCTTCCTCATCCCCAGCCGGAGCTGGAATTATTTTTGTGGAGGATGAGACCCTGTGTGGACTATAGTGATCTCAATAAGATCACCATTAAAAATCGCTACCCGCTCCCCCTCATCCATTAATTATTCCACAGATTCCGAACTGCCCGTGTTTTTACTAAGCTGGAACTAAGAATCCGTGAGGGAGATGAGTTGAAGACGGCTTTCAGATCACGGTTCGTCAGTTTGAGTACCCTGTCATGCCATTCGGACTTTGCAATGCTCCAGCTACCTATCAATATTTAGTAAATGACATCTTCCGGGAGTATCTTGATAACTTTTCTAATTGTCTATCATGACGACATCTTCATCTTTTCTGCCACATTGGAACTTCATCAAACTCGTGAAAAGAAGGTACTCACAACTGAGAACATGGACTTTATGTAAAAGCAGAAAAATGTGATTTTGAAAAATCAGTTGTTCAGTTCCTAGGATTTATTATTTCCACTGAGGGAACCGCAGTGGATCCACAAAATGTCAAGACAATTCTGGAGTGGCCAGCCCCAGTAGACAAGAAAGATGTCCAATGATTCATAGGCTTTGCCAACTTTTATCAAAGGTTTGTGAGGGGGTTTTCCACAATCTTTGCACCCATCACCCAGTTGACCCACCTGCAGGTCCGGTTCCAGTGGCCCCAAGAAGTCCAAGTAGCCTTTGACAAATTGAAAAAGTTGTTTGTTTCCGCTCCAGTTCTACAGCACCCTGATCCAGCTCTACCTTATGTATGAGAATTATTGACAATCAAAGAAATGTGGAGCTACTAGAAGGGGCTACCCATCCCATCATGATCTTCACAGATCACAAGAACCTGGAATACCTCAGAACAGCGAAACGTCTCCCAGGAGGAGGAGCCTGTGCACTGTGTCAGGCTAGGAGCAGCTAACAAGTAACAGTTCAGGTGTGCTGATTATACAAGAGTTCAAAGCACATACCATGAGCAGGTCTAAGCAGAGCAGGTCAGTTGGGACTTGTAGTACACCGCTGTAGACAAAGGTAGATAATTGCTGGACCTTGTAGTTCACTGCTGTAGATGAGGATAGATGATTGCTGGACCTTGTGGTTTACTGCTGCAGGTGAGGGTACTAGTAGAAATCAGGCAAAGCGTAGTCTAGGCAAGCTGGGTCATACACAGGTAGATCAGAATCCAAACGGTACCGAATCAGAAGCAAGCAAGGAGGGTCAAACAAGCCGGGTCAAACACGAAAAAGACAGAGAAAATATCAGCTGGATCAAACACAAGTGAACTCTAACACGAGCACTGACTGAATGCTGATACAGGTGATTTAAAGGTGGGCTGGCAAATCACTGTTGTTTCCCAGACACAGGCTGTGTCAGGTGAGTTGTGCTGGATCCTAAAGGGATTGTAGTACTGACAGTACCCCGCTTTTCTCAAGGGGTTGCTCCTGCACCCCCAGGCTTACTTGGATAACGGAGATGGAACTTCTTAAGTCGATAAGCATGAAGATCACGAGCTGGTACCCAAGATCGAGCCTCTGGGCCGAACCCTTTCCAATGAACGAGATATTGTAAGGAATTGCACACTCGTCTGGAATCAAGAATAAATGCCACTTCATATTCTTGACTGTCCAACACATCCACAGGCTCTGGTTAATTTACTAGGAGGCTGGAATGAACAGGTTTCAACAATAAAACATGAAAGACATTTGTAATGCTCGTGGATGGGGGAAGTTTTAATCTGTAGGACACAGGATTAACAATCTCTGAAATTTCATAAGGCCCGATGAATTTTGGGCCAAGCTTTTTAGATTGAACATGCAGGGACAGATTCCGAGATAACCACACTTTGTCACCAACTTTATATCCTGGTGCATTTGAGCGCTTCTTGTCAGCAGTTTTCTTAAAAGCCTGCACAGAGCGAGAAATAGCACGATTTACATTGGACCAGATTTTGGAGAAATGTTCAATCGTGGTGTTGGCATCTGGAACATCAGAGGGCGGAAGATCAAAGGTGCACACACGAGGATGCAACCCGTAAACACAAAAGAAAGGAGAGGTCCCTGTAGATGTGCTGGCACAATTATTAAAGGCAAACTCTGCCCATGGAAGGATGTTGACCCACTCCACCTCATCTTTGGCCATCAGACAACATACCATCTTCTCTAGAGTCTGATTAGTCCTTTCTGTTTTGCCATTTGTCTCGGGATGATATGCTGAAGAATATGAAAATTTAATCCCTCAGCTGAGAGCAAAGGGCCTTACAAAACTGGGCTATAAATTGAGAGCTGCGGTCAGAGACAGTGTTAACTGGTGCCCCATGGAGCCTGAAAATATGCTTAATGAATAAAGATGCCAGTTCTTTAGCAGATGGAAGCTTCGGCAGCGGAACAAAGTGGGCCATCTTACTGAACCTGTCTACCACCACCCAGATCGTGGAACATACCTGGGACAGAGGCAAATCTGTGATAAAGTCCATAGATAAATGGGTCCAGGGACAGGTAGGTATTGGTAGAGGACGTAGGAGACCGGGGGGCTTAGAGGTACTGCTCTTGCTTCTGGCGCAAACTTCACAGGCCTGGACGAAGGCTAACACATCCTGCCTAAGCGTTGGCCACCAGAGGTTGCAAGAGACAATCTCAAAAGTTTGTCTAAACCCTGGATGTGCTGCAGGTTTTGATGCATGTACTTGTTGCAATACCTGCAAACGAAGAGCCAGGGGCACAAAGAGCATACCAGAGGGAGTGGAGGGAGGGGCTTCAGCCTGTGTTGGTAACAAGGCCTCAGAGATGTCGGTCTGTGTAAAAGCCAAAATCCTATCCTCAGAAATAATGGGTTGTGGAGGAAGTGGAGGAGGAAACTGATAAAAAGCTGCGAGACAAGGCATCAGCCTTAATGTTTTTTGGACCTGGTAAATAAGAAATTGTGAAGTCAAATCTGGAGAAGAACAATGACCACCTGGCTTGACGCGAGTTCAGTCTTTTAGCAGAATGGATATATTCAAGGTTTTTGTGGTCAGTCAGAACTATGAATGGATAGCGAGCTCCCTCCAGCCAATGTCTCCACTCCTCCAAAGCTAGCTTTATGGCTAAAAGTTCTCTGTTGCCTATATCATAATTGCGCTCTGCTGGGGAATATTTATGGGACAAGAAGGCAAAGGGGTGGATGGCAGCATTTACAGGATCTTTTTGTGACAAAAGCGCCCACACCTTCTTCAGATGCATCTACCTCTACAATAAAAGGTAGCTCAGGAACAGGATGGTGTAGAATTGGTGCAAAGGTAAAGGCTTTCTTTAACTGAGTGAAGGCTGCCTGGGCTTCAGTAGTTCATTTAAATGTAGTAGGAGTCTTCCTGGTGAGAGAGGTGATGGGATGTGCAATGGTGGGAAAGTTCTTAATGAATTTTCGATAGAAATTTGCAAAGCCCAGGAAGCGTTGAACTGCCTTCAAGTCTGAAGATGGTGCCCAGTCTAAAATGGCTTGAACCTTGGCTGGGTCCATGGTGAGGCCTGTGTCAGAAATTAGGTAACCCAGGAAAGGTACTTGTTTAACATGGAAAATAAATTTTTCAGGCTTTACAAAAAGGGAGTGAGTCTTTAGTCGGGTTAATACCGAGCAGACATGCTTCTGATGTGTTTCAAGATTAGGAGAGTATATCAAAATATCGTCTAAATATACAAGCATGAAGCGACCCAACATGTCACGGAAAATGTCATTCATGAAGTTCTGAAAGACGGCTGGTGCATTCCTGAGGCCGAAAGGCATGACAAGACATTCATAATGACCATCCTTGGTGTTAAAGGCCGTCTTCCATTCATCGCCTGCACGGATTCGCACCAGATTATAGGCTCCCCTTAAGTCCAGTTTGGAGAAGATTTTGGCTCCCTGGATTTGAGAGAACAACTCTGTGATGAGAGGGAGAGGATACCGATTGGAACAGTTATTTTATTTAGACCTCTGTAATCAACACAAAGTCTCAGTCCTCCATCCTTCTTCGGGACAAAGAAGCACCCTGCTCCTGCGGGAGAAGTGGAGGGATGGATGAAACCCTTAGCTAGGTTTTCCTGGATGTATTCTTGCAAAGCAAGATTCTCAGGTTCAGACAGTGGAAAAACTCTCCCTCGAGGAGGTGTAGTGTCAGGCAAGAGGTCAATGGGACAATCATAACTGTGATGAGGAGGTAGTGTCAGCAATTCCTTTAGAAAACACATCCTGAAAGTCCTTATAACAAACCGGAATCTGTTCCATTTCCACTTGACAGATGTCAAGTCGAACAAGGTGCTGGATGCAGCTCTTTTTACACTGATTGGACCAAGCCAGAATATCTCCTGTTGGCCAGTCAATTATAGGATTGTGTTTCTGAAGCCAAGGAAGGCCTAGGATCAAAGGAGTGGATGGAGAGTCAATGACAAGACATGAAATCTTCTCCCAATGCAAAGCCCCTAATTGTAACTGGAAAGGGTTGGTGGATTGGAGCACTAGGTCTTGTGAGAGAGGCCGATTATCCACGGAGATCAGGCGGACTGGGCAATCTAGAGCATGAGTTTCCAGGGACAAAGAGGTGATCAGAGTTTTATCAATAAAATTCTCAGCTGCTCCAGAATCCACCAAGGCCAGCAGTTCATGAGCCCCTGTCCCAAAGTGAATGACAGCGGGTAAAAGTATACGATTGTCCCCCTGGGGAGATGAGAGTAGACCTAAGGTGACCTCCCCGCAATCACCTAGGTCCTGGAGTTTCCCGGACGTGTAGGGCACAAACGGAGCATATGACCCTTGAGGCCACAGTATAAGCAGAGTCCCATATTACGCCGGTGTTTGTGTTCCTGGGCAGATAACTGGGTGGAGCCTAACTGCATAGGCTCTTCCTCAGATTTGGCACTGGAGATGGAATAATCAGGTGGTAAGGAAGGTATATAGTTTGCCACAGCCATTGTTTGTTCTCGCCTCCTCTCTCGCTGGCGGCGGTCAATTCTAATGGCTAGACACATAGCCTCCTCCAGTGAGGCTGGGTAGGAGAAGTTGACCAGAGCATCTTTAATAGCATCTGAAAGGCCAATTCTAAACTGGCTGCGGAGAGCTGCATCATTCCAGCCAGATTCCGGGGCCCACCTGCGAAACTCTGAGCAATACATTTCAGCTGTGGTAGTTCCTTGTTTTAAGTTATGCAGGGTCGATTCTGCAGTAGCAGCACGATCTGGATCATCATATAGCAACCCAAGGCCTTTAAAGAAGGCATCTACTGTTAGCAGGGCTGGATGGTTTGGTTCCAGGTTAAAGGCCCAAGCCTGGGGGTCACCCTGTAGTAGAGAGATAATGATTTGAACCCTCTGAGTTTCAGGGCCAGACGAGGATGGCCTCAACTTGAAATATAATTTGCAGCTGTTTTTAAAGTTGCAAAACCCTTTTACGGTCACCAGAAAACTGGTCGGGCAAAGGAATTTTTGGTTCAGATGGAGTTTTTGTAGTGGTGGTAGTAGAAGGAGATTGCACCTTGGTGAGCTCTGTGGCCATTTCCTGAACTTGATGTGATAAACGGCAAAGTTCTTGTGTAAACAACTGAGCCTGTTCAGGATTCATGATAGGTTTCCCTTTATGTATGGCTCGTGTTAATGTCAGGCTAGGAGCAGATAGCAAGTAACAGTTCAGGTGTGCTGATTATACAAGAGTTCAAAGCACATACCATGAGCAGGTCTAAGCAGAGCAGGTCAGTTGGGACTTGTACACCGCTGCAGACGAAGGTAGATGATTGCTGGACCTTGTAGTTCACTGCTGTAGATGAGGATATAGATGATTGCTGGACCTTGTAGTTCACTGCTGTAGATGAGGATAGATGATTGCTGGACCTTGTGGTTCATTGCTGCAGGTGAGGGTACTAGTAGAATCAGACAAAGCGTAGTCTAGGCAAGCTGGGTCATACACAGGTAGATCAGAATCCAAACGGTACCGAATCAGAAGCAAGCAAGGAGGGTCAAACAAGCCGGGTCAAACACGAAAGAGACCGCAAATATCAGCTGGATCAAACACAAGTGAACTCTAACACGAGCACTGACTGAATGCTGATACAGATGATTTAAAGGTGAGCTGGCCAATCCCTGTTGTTTCCCAGACACAGGCTGTGTCAGGTGAGTTGTGCTGGGTCCTAAAGGGATTCTAGTACTGACACACTGTCAGCGTATGAGGAGATCCCAGCGTTGTGCTGTATGCATATGATCATTTCATATGCGATCTATCCTGCGGGGAAGCATGAGTAAGGTTCACCCTAACTGAATAGGGATCACTTCGTTACACTATCTGCGCAATGGTCTTGTTTGTTCTTTGTTTTTCATGTTAGGGAAGCCTGCTGAAAGTTCGAAGTTCATCCATGGGAATTAGCAGTGAAATCTCTGAATGAACCATCTGTTACTCAGAAGACTCATTGAGGCTTGATTATTTAGTCCCACATATGTGAATTTATTGACAGAGACTTTGGTTTGTACACAGTGGAATGTGATATTCTTTTACCTGTGGTAAAAGTTCGCTCTATTGTTACCATTACACAGAAGGAATTTTATATATTATATTTTGTATGGTTCACTATATGTTCATAATTATTCACTTAATTTGGTCGTACGCTGTGCAATATTAGTAGGTTAATATTAGCACAATTAATTTATTTTTATGTATCAGTTCACATATATAATTGCAGCTATATTTAGTTATCTTTTAATTTTTATTTCTCACATTTTAATATTTATTCACATCAGCACTTTAGTATATTTTTACACATACAAGTGGTACCCTTTTCCCAATAAGGTGACACCAAGTTCCGCACAATCTTACCAGCGCTCCCTATGTAGTCTGGGCAGTTCTCCGGCTCGATGTGACTATCTCTTCCCTCGTAAAACCTAAAACTATATGTATAGCCTGTGGTCCTGTCACAGAGCTTGTACATTTTGACCTCATATCTGACACGTTTGCTGGGAAGATACTGTTTGAAAGACAAGCAGCCAGAAAACTTAATCAGGGGCTCATTAATGCAGACAACTTGATTGGGAGTAAACAAGGCTGCAAACTGTTTGTTGAAGTGGTTTACGAGGGGCCGAATTTTATAGAGCTGATCGTATCCAGGGTCACCCCGAGTGTGACAGAGTTCATAATCATTGAAGTGCATGAACCGCAAGATACAAATTGCTTTCGTCCACAATAGATCTATAGAAATCTTCTGTGAAAAACAGTGAAAAAAAAAATTAGGTGACATAAAATGAACTGTTTCCACCTGGGAGTTGCAGAAGTGGTGGGTTCCCAATTAGGACTGGCAAATGCAGCATGAA
Organism: Lithobates pipiens; assembly: GCF_037356315.1. NCBI lineage: Eukaryota > Metazoa > Chordata > Amphibia > Anura > Ranidae > Lithobates > Lithobates pipiens. The sequence continues at coordinate 347,450,701 of NW_027507758.1, read as the reverse complement.
GGGCACTTTGGGCTCGACAGGCCTGTCGTTGTCTTCTTCTTGGTTGTTGGGGGATGCTGGTTGTGCTAGCCACCTCGCCAGCTTGAACTGCACTTATGGGACTCGCCACATCACCACGTGATACTGCAGTGCTAGTTTGACTACGACCAGGGTGTACTAGGCTGTTGGTGCTTGCCAGTTCACCAGAAGGATGAGCGGCACTAGTACTGGCTCTCTGCTTCATTCAAGAGACCTGTGGTTCTTGCACCTCAACAGCAGAAGAACGAAGTTCGGTATGCCTGACCTTGACAGGGACCACAACTCCTTCGTTAGAGTTATGTCAGGGTGCCGCTGCTGTCTACAGGCTCATATTCTGAGCCTGAATCTGACAGATGGGTGATTTCCTCTTCACTGTCTGTCATGCTCAGTAACTACTGTACCTTCGATTTGACATTTTGGTCTCTACATTTGCTGGTACAGTAGTGAGACTCACAGGAAAAGAGCTCCTGACTGTCAGCGACTTATTCAAATGCTACCAAAAAAACTGTTAGCATTCGCAGGGATCAGGGGCCTGACTCTGCGAATGCTGCAGTTATGCGTGTTGTGTTTTTGTGACAGTGATTGATACTGCACTTGGGTGGGCTGAGCTGGGCAGAGGGGCTAACCGCAGGTGCTAGCAGGTATCTGGGCTGATTCTGCTAACGCTGCGTTTTTGGGAACCCTAAACTTTTGGGGATGCTAATATATCTCTGATCTTCAGATCAAAGATATTGATCTGTTCAGACACTACACTACTAAGGCTGCTTTCACACTGGGGCGGTATTCAGGCGTTACAGCGCTAAAAATAGCGCCTGTGTAACGCCTGAAAAAAACCGGCCCCTTTCACTCCAGTGTGAAAGCCGGAGGGCTTTCACACTGGAGCGATGCGCTGGCAGGACGGTGAAAAAAAGTCCTGCCAGCCGCATCTTTGCAGCGGTGAAGAAGCGGTGTATTCACCGCTCCTATACCGCTCCTACCCATTGAAATCAATGGGACACCGCGGCAATACCGCCGGCAAAGCGCCGCTACAGCGGCGCTTTGCGGGCGGGTTTAACCCCTTTTCGGCCACTAGCGGGGTTTAAAACCACCCCGCTAGCGCCCGCACACCGCCGCTGAAACGACGGTAAAGCGCCGCTAAAAATAGCGGCACTTTACCGCCGACGCCGCTCCCGCTGCAGTGTGAAAGCAGCCTAAGGGAGGTGTGAGCGCTATTGGCACTAATCTGCCGCTGCCTGGGTTGATGCAGACCCTGACTGACACTAAAACCTAACTGTTATCACCCACCAGGCCATCAGGGGATTAAACCTTTATTGGGTAATATACGGCGGGTGCCCTGATGGTATAAAAAACAAACTAACCAGCATCACCCATAACACTAATACAGCGATCACTGGTGACAGGAGGTGAAAGGTTTAACTAGGGGCAATCAGGGGGGTTAAAACCTTTATTAGGTAATATATGGGGCACCTGAAGCTATTAAAACCTGATGGTGAAACTAATCAACTGGCTAACAAGCGTCACCCGTTACACAAATACGGCGATCAGAAAAAAGATTGATTAGTGACACTGGTGAAAGGAGGTGAAAGGGTTAACGGAGGGTGATCAAGGGGGTACCCTAGACCTAATGACACCTACTACTAACTGCCCTAACACTTATTACAGTCACAGATGACACCAATGCAGTGATCAGTGGAAAATCTGAAAATTGCAATTGGTGACACAGTGACAGGGAGTGAAGGGGTTAACTGGGGGCGATCAGGGGGGGGCGCAAGTGTACCTATGTGTACTGGTGTTTAGCGTAGTGTTGTGCAACTCATGGTAAGACGTCTTCTCTCCTCTCACTGGAATCGAAAAGACTCCACAAGGAGAGATGACATCACTTGCTCCTGTCTGTGTTTATACAGGGAGGAAGGGGCATACAGGTACGCCCATTTGCCCACCCGTGCCATTCTGCCGTTGTACAATGACAATGGGGTGAAAGTGCACAGTTGGTAAGTGGTTAACCCCTTCAGATCCGCGCTATAGCCGAATGACAGCTACAGCGTGGATCTGCTTTGCCGGGAGGCAGTCAATAGACGTTCATGCTCGCCACGCCCCCTGCAGGGTGCTCACTGTGAACACCTATGTCGATGAGACTCGGGTGATCGCAGTAAGGAGTCGATCTCGGCTCCTTACCACGTGATCAGCTGTCAGCAAATGACAGCTGGTCACATGATGTAAACAGAAGATCGGTAGGGACATCGGTCTCGAAGAGGAAGATGCCAAGCCACCTCATTTGTGCCCGCCAGTGCCCACAGTGCCACGAATCCGTGCCCACCAGTACATAAGTGCCAGAAATCAGTGCCACCTATCAATGCCCACTAGTGGTGCCAATCAGTGCTGCCTATTGGTGTCACCTACCAGTGCCCACCAATGCCACCTCATCAGTGCTCACCAGTCTGCCTATTAGTGCCCATCAGTGTCGGTGCCCATTAGTGCAGCCTCATCAGCGTACATCAAAGAAGGAGAAAAATTACGTTTGCAAAATTTATTAACATAATAAACGGTTTTGTATTTTCTTTTTTTTTTTTTAATCTGTCTTTTTTTTCTTTTTTTTTTTTTTTAACAAAAAATAAAAAACCCAGAGGTGATCAAATACCACCAAAAGAAAGCTCTATTTGTGGGGGAAAAAATTATACAGATTTCATTTGTGTACAGTGTTGTATGACCACGCAAATTAACCTGCAAGCTACTATGTGAATATATGAGATACAAAAGCTGCTGACACTATTCATAATCACATAATGTGTTAAAGTGACTAGAAATATTTTCAAACTGTACAGCGCTATAGTGCTCAATATATTACTGTGTGCAATAAGTGACAAAAAATATATATTTATAACGGATATCAAACTACATCAAATCAGTGCAGTCCAAAAAGAAAAGCATCAATGCAAATTGAAGACCGCCTTCTCCAAACAAAAAGGATCCACAAAATAGTGTCTCTTAAGCCTCGTACACACGATGCGATTGTTGGCAGGGGATTGTCAACAGACTGTTGTCCTTAAATCTGACCATTAGTACGCTCCTTTTGACAATTGTTGTCCAGGGGACGCATGCACGAGTCTCAACATGGAGGACATGTGCCATTAGAGCTCTGCACTCCCCGCCGCTACATTGTGACTTTACAATGCATCTGAGCCACCCTGCAGCCCCGCTTTTTCTGGCAACCGCCTCCGAAATAGGCACCGACTGACCCGGGATGGTTCAGACAGGCCATTGTGGCAAAAACAAGCCTAATCCCATCAAGGAAGCCCTGGCCCGCACCTCTTACAAAATGGTGGGGAATGCCTTGGCTAAACAGCACACCGCTTCCCCTGACGGACCGGGACACGTCGACAGTGATGAGGAGGATGGAGCTGACGTCCATTTCAGCAGATATCCTGCTATACCTCCCTCGGGTGTGACCCACATTGACTTTTTCAACTATATGGAATCTATGCTAAAGAAGGCCCTTAAAACCACCTCTGATCAAATAACCAGCAGACTATCACGAGAGATCAGGGAACTAGGCCAGCGCACAGCAGACCTGGAGACTAGAGTGGATGATATTGAACTCACTCTCCAAGAACAGGCCCAAGAGCGGGCAGCACTCCGTGAGGAGAATGCCACACTTCTCTCGCATCTGGAGGATGCAGAGAATCGCTCCTGCAGATCCAATCCCATCGATATCCAAAACCATCGATGACCTGCAATCTTTCTCCACTGCCCTATTCCAAGAGCTGTGGCCCTCCATACCGATTGAACACTTGGAATTCGATAGGATTCATAGGGCCCTCACCCGTCGTCAGCAAGACGGTCCCCCGTGGGACATCATTGTTAAGATACACTTTTTTCGCACAAAGGAGCAATTGCTCGCAATAATGACACCCTCCTGTTCCAGGGTCACACATACCAAGTTTTCTCTGACCTGGCCCCCCTTACAATAGCTAAACGCTGTGCGGTGAAACCTCCGCTACAAATCCTTATGCAACATCAACTGAAATACACAAGGCGCTTCCCATTTGCTCTGTAACTTTCCTACTGGGGACAGCAATGTTCCTGCACATCACCTGAATCTCTCCAATGCCTCCTGCAATCCCTTCACCTAGCCACCCCGGCACAACCCCCAGAGACTAAGTTGCCCCGCACTCCAGCCTATACCACTGCCCATCCTTATGATGCCACCCCGAAGAGGCCCCAACCGGGTCCTTCCTCCATTCGTAAAGGGACCCTGTCCCGCTTACCCCGGGATGGCACATCTGATCAACAACTGTACTCACCCCGCTGAGTGTGACCTAACACTTCTGTTTCTAGTTGGCCCGTTTTTTTTTCTTTTTTTTCCCCTGCTGACGGAGGACCCTTGACCGAAGTCATAGGTACTTGGCTTACTATCTGCGGATGACTCTTCAATCAAGGCAAACGGGGACTGCCCCGTGATGGGTCACCCCCCACTGTTAAGGGGGGACCTATGCAGTACCCCACCACCTTCCAAGGGTTGCACAGGCTCAGATTGTACTCCTTTTTATTTATTTTCTTATATGATGCCGTTTGTACACACAGTTCGATATTTTTTTTTTTTTTACTTTTTCTGTTTACTTTTTTTTAACATGGCTACATACATAGTGATTACTTAACATCTGTTTAAAATTACTTTTGATAGTTATGAACATTCTGCTGATGTTATTGCGTTCCATGGGGGCATTTACCCGCCATGGACCAGGTTACTTTGAGAAATTACTGTCCCCTTGTTTACCCTCCTACCTCCCCCATTCCCTCCCTTCCCTCCATCTTTCCTCTAATCTCACAGATTTATTTTTTTCTTTTCTTCTTTCTTCCCTCCCTTCCCTCACTTCCCTTTTTCCCCTCTTCTCCCTCCTGCTTTACCCTTATATGCTTTTTATGTGATTTTTTTTCCAATCCCCTTCCTTTACTAATTTTCTTAAGTGACATATTAGCCTAATAGCGATGATTTTACCTCTCGTAAGTTAATTTTCTGCCTCAGCCGGAAACTTTTTTGCTCTGTTATTTTTCTTAAGCTGTACATCCATGACTAGGATTGTTCTATCCCGTTTGCGACGGGGAGCTATCATTGCTTCATCCTACTATGGAGCACCCACTCTGGAGCTGGCTGGCTGGTGAGTTTGTGCACTATTTGGTCGGGCGACAGAGTCCAACTCTTCTCCCTCCTCATGACCATAGGTTTTCCCTATAATGCTTCTCTTTCTCTTAATTCTTTCCTAATTTCTTGTATTTTCTTCCCCTCTCCTCTCCCTACTTCTCGTCGGCTGGATCGCATGGCCCTGGAGGTGCCCTCGGCTATTCCCCCACTTCTTTCTAAATGGCCCCTTTGAAAAATTCTTTCCTTAAATGTTAAGGGTCTCAATTCCCATAATAAAAGGGAAAAATAGAATAACTCAAGCTATGATCCATAGTAAGATTGAGGCAACCATCCTAGATCGAATCTCCCAGCACTGCAAAACTTAGACACCCTGGGTGGATAATTTCCTCCCTACAGATTTTGACACAAACCTGCTTATACCGTGATTCTCAGAACAACACCACCAGGTGAATTGACGGTCTTCCGGGGATCCGTGTGGTCCCGCCGACATTTCTCCATTCTCCCTCGCACTCCCTCCCTTCTTCTACACACTTTCCTTTACTTTTTCTTCCTACTGGTTTCTTTCCCTTTTTCTTTGACCAAAATCTTGTACTTATAACTCCTATAACAAGAATAAGGCTTATAGCCTAGATCTATCTTACGGTCTTTATTTCCCTGACCTGCAAAGGATAAGTTTGTTCTGTACTGTTGTTGGTTCGGGGATACTCCCTCTTTCAACTGTAAACACCCTTTGACATTTGACATTGTCTTTACAGTTGTTGTTACCACCGTACTCTGCTCCGTAATAACGAGCGTTGTTTATGCTTAAAATGTTTTGCTGTTACTAATGCATAAGCTACACACACATTGTACCGTGAGATGTGTTCTATACTTTCAACTGAGATTACTTACTGTTGTATTCTGTGATCTTCTTTAATAAAAAATTTGAACAGAGACAATTGTTGTCCAACTTTCGGCCAACAAATTTTGGATGGCAGGCTAGTAGATCTAAACAAAGTAAAGAGTCCTGCGCAAATCGTGCCACTGAAAAAATATGAATATATAAAAAATTATATATATAAAAAATATTAGAAAAGTCAATAATCAAAAAAAACACACCGATGTGTGAAAACAGTGAAAAGCAGGAGAAAAAACTGGACCAACTGTTCCAAAATAGATATATCCAGGCTCTCAGAACTCTCACCTCAAAGATGGAATGATCGGGCAAAGTACAATAACCCCAGAAGCTTCTCCTTTATTTCTCTCTATATAATGACCAAGGAATTGTAGATGAAGCCTGTAGTATATCCTTCTGCCACTAGAGGGCCATTTCCAACACTTGAATATAACACTGCAGCTTGTAATTCCGTGGTAAAGAGCTTAAACAGAACACAGAGGAGAGGGGGAGAGGGAGAAAAAGAGGGGACTCCGATCGTGTAGTGGTTTTAATGAATGGACAAATTTATTAAGTAGTAAAATAGACTCTCACATTAGCAAAAAAAAAAGGTTAAAGCAGAAAAGGTAAAATGAAGATCTGGCGTTTTCGGCCAGTCTTACGCTGTTTCCGGTTTGTCCTACGGCCACTCCCTACGCGTTACGTCACGTCATGTGACTTCTTCATTGGGATCTAGTAGATCTCTTCCTGTGCCCTCAGATTGGTGTTTTCTCTCTTTAGTGTGCCAGACCATCTGCCTTGTTTTTAAAAAAAAGAAAAAACATTTTTTTTTAGAGAACAGACCGTGGCCGCTTGAGAGATTCTACCATTTAAAAAAAGAAAAATGTTTTTTTTTTAAAGAAGATTAATGCTATGATGTCTCTCCATAGTAGGACTAAACATAGCAGATTCCCATCTAGTCCTCAGGGCCCTTTTGTTGAAGTGCAGGAGGCTGGGGATCAGGTAGATTTTCCAAAATATTGGAAGATACTTATTTTTCCTCTTCTGAGGATCCTAACAGGGAGGGTGTAGCCTCACAAGTCAGGTGTTTGTCTACTCCCTTACTTAACCCTTTTGTTGCCTGCAGCACCGGCTCTTGAGGTATGTACCTCTAAAAAGGTTCATTTGAACCTCCCCCACCTGGGGATGTTTTTTCCTATTCATGCATAGCTTATGTATTCTGAATGGGAACATTTCTATGAAGAAATGGGGGGTTCCAGCATTTGATGCTGCAATCACCTCAGTGAGCAGAGTCTCACATGTCCAGTGGATAATTCACTGATGTTAAAGGATCAAGCAAATTAAAGTTGGAACTTCCTTTTAAAGACAAGATGTCTTTTGCCGTTCTTGCTGCAATTGGAGGCCCGGCAATGGGCTGGTATATCTGACGCACTATGTCTCACAGATGCTATGAAAGACTCTATCGTTTAAGCTTTGTGGCTTATACTTGGACTAGTGCATTCTCGCAGAGTTCCGTGGCTGAAATATTGATCAGCCGAAGCACCATGTGAAAGCTCTTAGCCAGTTTGTGTCCCTTCCTGGGGTATGGCTATTTATAGTGGATAAGTACATCCAAAAAGGTAAAGCTCTCTTTACCAGTAAAGGGAGGTTCAAACATTTCTCCTTTAATCATGCTGCCTCTCCTATGCCTGGTGCATCTGCCTTTAGGCAATCTCGACAGTCTCAATCGTCGGGTTCAAGGGAAAGTCCTCAAGGGCAGCACCAGGATCTTGGGGGCAGAAAGCCCATGAAGCAGAATGCTAAAACCTTCTCATGAAGGAGCACCCCCACTTGTTTGGATGAGGGGAAAGGTCCTGCGATTCTCAGTCTGGCAGGAACAATGTCAAGAGCAGAGGGATTTCTACAATCTTTTCTCTAGGTTACAAGTAGAGTTCCAAGAGCTCAGATGGCTGTCGGCTTTTGATCTGAGGATCCAGGGTTCGGATCCCTGTTTGGGTGCTGCCTGTGGGCTCCTTGGGCTGCTGATGCGGCAGTCTTTATGCAAGAGTTTGTCTCCTCTGCGTATGTTCCTAAGGATCCAGGGAAAGTCTCTCTTTCTGGCCTCTGGATCAGCTGTTATCCCAGTTGGTGATATCAGAGGTTCCCTTAGTGGAACAGGGGGTTTTGGCTCAAACCTTTTAGGGTTCCAGAACCAGAGAGGTAAGACCCATTCTAGATCTCGAAGATCTGAATCGGCACTTAAACATCCAATCCTTTCATAATTCAATTGGCTGTGTCCATCCTGCAAGGAGGGGAGTTGCATATCTCCATGTGCCAAAGTTTCCCGCTTACCAGAAATTTCTGCGGTTTGAAATATAAAATCATTTTTCCAGTTGTGGCCCTGCCATTCGGCTTAGCCGCAGCACCACAAGTGTTCTGAAAGATTCTGGCACCTCCTTTAGCCAGGTTAAGGGCTCAAGGCATAGCGGTCCTAGCCTTTTAGAAGATCTACTCTTAATAGATCATTCAGTCTCAGGTCTAAAACCAGAGTCTGATCTCAGCCGTAAATATCTGAAATCTCTAGGTTGGATTCTCAACCTAGGAAGATTCTCCTTAAAACCATCAAGGAGATTACAGTACTCGGGGGCTGGTTATAGATACCATACAGAAGAAGATATTCTTACCCCAGGCGAGAATCCGTTCCATCGTAGGAGTAATTCAACTTATCAAAACAAAGGAAAATTCCTTCATTTGGCTGTGCAGGAGATTTTTAGGGGAAATGGTGGCCTCCTTCAAGGCCGTCCCTTACGCACAGTTTTACTCAAAGACTGGTTCAAGACACCATCCTGTCGGTCTGGAATAAAGAAGATTCAGACCTTGTTTGTTAACAATACGCTTGGCTCCTGATGTAGGTCAGAGCCTAAATTGGTGGTTGTTATCCAACAAAAGGGAAAATCTTTATCCTGGAAGGTGTTAACAATATATGCCAGCCTTCTAGGCTGGGGAGCAGCCCTGGAAGAAGATCCTGTCCAGAGGAGATGGTCCAGGTTACAGGACCTTGCCTATCAACTTTTTTTGGAAGTTTCAGGCAGTATATCTGGCCCTAGAATCTTGGCGGTCAGACTACGCGACTGTTCTGACAGGATTCAGTCAGACAGGCCAGGGCGGTGGCTGATATTGATCACCAGGGGGGCAGGAGAGGTCGTGCAGCCCAAAGAGAGGTGAATAATGTTCTAGCTTTGGCAGAACACAACATCCCTTACCTATCGGCAATTCTAATTTTTCAGGCGTAATACTTGAGATGCCAACAATTATTTCCGGGAGAATGATCTCTTCACCCCGACATCTTCCTAGTAATATGTCATAGGTATTCCAGACATGGACCTATTCACGTCCAGATTCATTAACAATTAACATTCTTCCTTTCTCCCCAGAGCCTTAATCTGAGGAAGAGAAAGCACTACATCCTCTTGATGTAGTAAGAGCGATCAGAGTCTATTGGGGGGGCGACCGCTCAGGTTCGCAAAACACAGGTTTTGTTTGTACTGCCAGAGGGTCCAAGATGTCGACAAGCAGCGTCAAGATCCACTATTTTCCAAATGGATTTGTCAAGTGATTATTTTTTTTTTTTTTTTCTTTTTTTTTTGCCACATCAGTGTTTCTATACCAGAGACTAGGTTCAGCTTATCGCTCACTCGTGTCTCATTCCCAATTCCACATCATCGTGGCGTATTTAGTTGTACAAATATTTAACTTAGTGTAATCACATAAAAATTTTGTGTCATTTAATTTAAATACAAAGATAGAAAAAGATCCCCTAGTGTTTGTAGACTACCCATCATGGCGATATCTATTATCCTGGTACCTCATATCTAATACAGGTTTCCCTCTCCCTACTCCCCTCCTCCACCCCCCCCCCCCCCCTATCCCCGGCTCATAAGAAAGCATACTAAACAATAAAATACATAATAAGAATAGGTGGTAAAGATATACAAGCTAAAGAGCACTTGTTCTATCACAATTGCTTATAGGGGGATCCCTAATTTTCCCAATCCAGAGCCCCATATCTTTTTGAACTCCTTACCATTACCCTGCTTAAAAAAGAAAACCCTTTCATTACCAATATTTTTTCTTATATTGGCCAACCATATTTTTGGTAGTGGGCTAGAGTGTGCTTGCCAGTTCTGAGCAATTAACTTCCTTGCCTGGAAAAGGCATCTAGTAACTGGTGCAAATATATTTTTAGAGATATTATATCCCTCCGGTATAGCCAACAAGCAAGTCCTCACTGTTGCCTCTAGTGTCAACCCGAAAATCTCATTCACATGATCTATAACTTGTGTCCAGTATCTAAAAAGTTTCGGGCACCTCCAGAACATATGAATGAAATCTCCAATCTGTCCGCATCTGGGGCACTGATCATTATCCCTCCATCCCATTTTAAACATTTTCCTAGGTGTATAATATACCCGGTGAAAAAAAAAGAGTTGGGAAGCTTTCTGTGCCGGAGAAATAGAGACCTTGGTTCCCTGTTCCATTATCCACTCCCAATCGGGTATGGACACTGGATCCACATCACTCTCCCATTTCATTTTACTTTTAATCATACCGCTTTGATCTAACAATTTGTCCCCCAGCCTGGCGTATATAAGCGTAATCAAGCCTTTGAGCGTATCTCGAGACATGATTTGAGATATCACCGGGACCTGGATCAACTGTATCTCCTGCGATCTAAATTGGGCCTGAATTGCGTGTCTGATCTGGAGATATTTGTAGAATGAGCGGTTTGATAGAGAGAATTCAGATCTTAGGTCAAAAAATGATCTAATAGCTGAACCCTGGACAATTTGCTCTAGCCTATGTATCCCTTGAGTTTCCCATTCCCTACATCTTTCCACTTTAAATAGCTCGTCTAGGTTTCTATTATCCCATAAGGGAGCCAACACGGATATCTTCTGATATCCTAGTGAGGCCTTAACTGTTTTCCATAGTTTAACTGCCTGAGTAATTGTTGGGCAGTGCATATTAAATGAATTTGCCTCTAACGCCTCCACAAGCATCTTGTGCGGACAGCCTAGCATTAACAGCCTGTGGCAGGGATTAGCTTCACTTATTGCCCTCGCTCCAGCTAAATGCTGTAGCTGGGCCGCTAAGTAATAGAGTCTAGGATATGGGATCGCCAACCCCCCTTGTTCCAACGGGAGCTGCAAGGTCCGTAAGCTAATCCTCGAAGGGCCCTTTTTCCATATAAGAAGTCTAAATAAGGATTGTATTTTCTTAAACCATCCTTCCCCAATCCATATTGGTGAGTTATGAAGGAAGTACAAAATTTGAGGGAGCCATACCATCTTGACCAGATTGCAGCGGCCTGCCATCGAGAGGGGGAGGCGACTCCAGATATCGGCCTTTTGTTTTAATTTTACTAGGAGAGGAGATAAATTATCTTCCAGGTAAGAATTTACGTCTCTAGTAATCCACACCCCTAAGTATTTAAACTTCTCAACCTGTTTCAAATTCTGAATCTCTTGGGGAGCGCAAATAAACCCCGGTTCCAGCGGCAACAAAGCGGACTTATCCCAGTTAATGGTCAATCCTGATATGAGACCAAATTCTCTAATCATCTTCATTGCCGTTTTCACCGAGGCCTGAGCATCCCCCAGGAAAAGCAGAATGTCATCAGCAAATAATGCAATTTTTTCCTCTACCTGTCCTCTCCTAAATCCCTGTATATCAGGGCTAGCCCTAATAGCGATGGCTAATGGCTCCACTGCCAAAACAAACAATAAGGGGGAGAGAGGGCACCCCTGCCTTGTACCTCGTTCCAATAGAAAAGTCTCAGACAGCTCAATATTAATTTTAATTTTCGCTCTTGGGTCCGTATAGAGCAGTTTTATCCATTTAAGAAAATTTGGTCCGAACCCAAATCTGATAAGCACTTTGAATAAATATTCCCATTCGAGGCTGTCGAATGCTTTGGCTGCATCCAGAGTCAAAACTGCTCTGGGGCCTCCATTATCTACTGGGATCTGGGTATTCAAAAACAGTCTACGGATATTAATACTAGTAGATCTATTCGGGATAAAACCCGATTGGTCAGGGTGAATGAGCTTGTGGACAATTCTTTTTAGGCGTGTTGCGAGCACTTTTGCTAATATTTTAACATCCGATCCCAAAAGCGAGATCGGACGATATGAGGCCGGGTCCATTGGGTCTTTATACTCTTTAGGAATCACCACTATCGTGGCTTCCAACATCGAGGAAGGCAAGTCTCCACACTGCAAGGACTGCTTCAATGTCTCCAATAGTTGTGGGAGCAGGACCTCCCCATATCTCTTATAGACCTCGATTGGTAAACCGTCGGGTCCTGGTGCTTTTAAGTTAGGCATCTCTGCCACCGCTCTTTGGAGTTCCTTGATAGTAATTGGGGCCTCCAAAACTGCTAAGTCTTCTGCTATTACTGTTGGCATATTCAGATTCCCCAAAAAGGCCGCTATAGCTCCCCCTTCACTTCCTCCTTGGGATTTATATAGTGAACTATAGTAATGATAGAATATATTATTGATAATGGATGGTTCAGAAGTAATCTCTCCCTCTAGGGTTCTAATTGATATTATCGCTGAGGGTGCCGTATTTACTTTAATCAAGAATGACAGCATTCGCCCCACTCTTTCTCCCTCCCCGAAATTTGCCTGCTTCTGCAGTATACGTCTATTATCCATCTTATACCTAATAATTGTCTTAAATTCTTGCTGTTTATCCAGCCAAGCCTTCTGTGTAGTAGGGTTCGGGTTCATAATGTACTGTCTTTCTGTCTCTAATACCGCCTTGGTGGCTTCCTCTTCCTGCTTTTTCATCTCGGCCCTACTTCTAGCGATTTGTTGAATAAAAAGGCCTCTTAAAAAGGCCTTTAAAGAGTCCCAGATGACCCCCACTGATGCTGTGCCCATATTAACCTCAATGAACTCCTTTAACATGGTTGTTACCCGATCCGTATCCTTCATTAATTCCAACCATACGGGGTCCATTTTCCATTGGCCAGAGTATTGTTTCTTGCCTACGCAAAGTGTCAATATTAGGGGGGAATGGTCCGAGACTCCTCTCGGGCCATATTCTACCTCATCCACTCGTAGCATCGCACTGTTGTTAACCAAAGCCATATCGAGTCTTGATAGTGTAGAGAAGGTTGCGGAGTAACAAGAGTATTGTCGCTCCCCCGGGTACCGAGTGCGCCATGCATCGCATAGGCCAGCTTCAAGTAGGAAACGAGCTAACCTCGTTTCATCTTTCACCGTTGATGTTTTTCCAGTTGGAAACCTGTCCAAGGATTTATCCAAGACCTCATTAAAGTCCCCTACTGCTATCACCGGGATATCAGGTTTATCTATTACAAAGGCTAATAGCTTGTATAAAATCTCCAATTTAGATGGAGGAGGGACATATATGTTGGCTATCACGTAGGGACTATTTTCAATTTGGCAATATAAAAAAATATACCTACCCTCTACATCTATACAGCTATTATAGCAGGAGAAACGAATCGCCCTGTCAACAAGGATGCTAACCCCTCTTGCATAGGTTGAGAACGTGGAATGGAACTGGGTCTGGAATTTCCGACCTTGTAGGCACCGAATCGTATCGCCCGTTAAGTGGGTCTCCTGAAGGCATAATAATCCGGGTCCTTTACCCTCTAAAGCTGACAAGACCACTTTTCTTTTGGTCGGACCCTCCCAGACCCCGCACATTCCATGATACTATCCTAATTATTTTCCCCTGCATCACTACTTAATAACCTAAAAATTGGGCAGTTTTGAAAATAACCAAAAAAATTGGTGAAGAAAGTGTATAAATATATTAATACCAGAAAAGAGAAAGAAAAAAGGAGAAAACCTTCCCCTCCCCTTCCCTTCCCCTTAATCTTACATACATATACTCTATATAATGCATACCATTTTCTCCCATCCCCTCCTAAATAGTGCATCTCCAAACTTATGTATCTTTGTATTATTTTTATTATCATTCCCTTACCCAAATTTATATATCCTTGTATTACTTTTATTATCATTCCCTTACCCCACCCTCCCTTCCCAACTCTCCCACCCAAATGTATGTGTCCTTGTGTTATTTTTATTGTTGTTCCCTTTCCCCTCCTTCCCACCTCAACTCTCCCCCCTCCCCTTTCACCAACCTCCCTCTCCCACCCCCCTTGCCCCTTAGGGCTACCCCCTAGGGGTACATTTGTGGCCTTCTTACAACCCTCCCACCACTCACTCATACCAATCCTACTAAGTGCTTTCACCCCCAATCTTTGCCCACTCATAGGGACCCTCTGTCCCCCACTACACATCTCCACTTGTACTCCACACACCCTTGCTGCTCGGCCCCTGCCCCCCACCCATATTGTGCATAATATCAAAGGGGAAAAAGAAAAAAGCCACCCCTTCCAACAAGTTTACCCCTTATTCCTATCCACCCCCCCCCCAAAAGTATATACCCCCAAATCCCTAAAAAACCATCTATCTGCCCTATAACATATATTTATAAATCTTTTTTTATTTCCTCTAGCCATTGGGATGCTTCCTTTGACGTGTTGAAAAAGAGCGTTTTTCCTAGTGCGATTACCCTTAGGCGGGCTGGATAGAGGAGTGCATATTCTAACTTATATTTAACCATTTCTCTTTTGACTGGTATAAATTCGGCTCTTCTTTTCTGGAGGTCAGGAGAAAAATTTAGGATACAAAGAAATCCTAGCTCCCTTAAACCTGATGTCTCCCCTCATTCTGGCCTCTCGCAGTAGGGACACTTTATCCTGATAATTAAGAATCTTAAGCATTATGGGCCTAGGACGCTCCCCCATATGACGGGTTTTTCCCGGGGTACGATGTGCCCGCTCTATTGCAAATATCGGAGTAAATGTTGCCGCCCCGAAGAGTTCTCGGAACCACCCCTCAAGGAAGCCTATCAAGTCAGTCCCCTCACAATGTTCAGGGAGACCTAGCACCCTGATATTATTTCGCCGATTCCTATTCTCCATCTCGTCAAGTTTATCCGCTTGTATGATAGCTTCTTTTTTAAATGACTCAATTTCCAGCCTCATAGGCCTCAGCTCATCCTCCATCGCACCCATGCGTTCCTCGAGCTCGGTAGTTCTTAGTATAGTCCTATTCAATTCCTGTCTCATGGACAGTAGTTCCTCCTTTATATATCTTAGCTGTTCATCAAAATTGGATATCGAGTTCTTACATTCCTTAATTGCGTTCAAAATGTCTCTTAATGTGGGTTCCTCATCCACATTATTCGGCATCAATGCATGGGAGCTACTTAGCGTTGTTTCCAAATTTATTGTTGCTATTGGAAGCTTTCCTCCTCCCCCTCCCCTACTGCCCCCCGATTTAGCTGCTGGTAAAATGGGGTTGGCCAGACACTGGCCTTGACTCCTTCTGTCAGTAGAAGAATTTTTGATGTCTTTATTATATAGATTTCCCTGCTGAGAGCTTGAGTTGCTGGGTGAGACTGGGCCAGAGTGGGCATAGCGCTCCAGTTTTGCCGCTGCCGCTGCTGCTGCCGACATTTGGTTGGTTTTGTCCTTAGCGGCACGGGTGATTTGTTGACCCTCTGCAGGTATTTGGTCCTCAGGGGACCTTTTTCTAGACATAATTAGCTTAAATAGCCACGAGTGAGCCCACCATGCAAATAATCAACTTCCACTTATCAACTGAACAGACAGGGAAGAAATAATATAAAATAAAAAAAAAAAAAAGGAGGGGGAGAGGGAGGGAGCCGAGCTGTTGTAATGTCTCTCTTTGTGTAGATGACACTTGCTCAGTCCTCAAGCAACGGATTCAGTGCTATAGCAAACTATTATTATTTGTATATATCAGCATAATATTCAAAATACCGCAGTTCCAATCAGTGGTTTACTTCAAGAGCAGCTGGGAACAAGAAAGAGAAAAAGCACTTATCTTAATTGCTGGTTCATAGCCATATAGCGTTCCACAGGTCCATGCAAGGCATCCAAGCTATCCGGGTATTCCACTCTCTCCCCAAAAGAAACAGAGGACATGCAGTGCTGCAAGTGTAACTTGCAATTCACTGCCTCTTATCTCATCAGCCACTCCAACTAGTCTACCAAGAGCAGTAAACAAGGAGGGGAGAGCGGGGGAAGGCAGGGGAGAGGGAGCTCTACACAGGAGTCCCCTCTCACCTCCACACCATGCGCCAGCCACCCCGCTGCCCAGAGCCTAAGGTGCCGGGCACGCCACACGTGTCGAGCACCAAGCTCGAATGGAGCGAAGGGAGGAGCTCTGCAGGATTGCGAGAGTCCCGGAGCCGCTTGAGATCTCACGAGACTCTCGGCCCCCGTTCCGATCGCTCCACACGAACGCCAGCAATCCCCGCGCTCCAGCACGAACCGCACCAGCAAGCTACCGCCGTTCGGATAATCGAGGGGGATCAGAGTAAGGACATCAGAGCAAGCAGGGTAACGAAGGGCAGAGCGGCACCATGCTCTCACTCCTCACACACGTCCACTCCCATCAACATCCGGCCACACCCCAAATTCTGTCCAAGTGATTATTTAAACTTCAACTTAAAGAAGAAAATTCTTCCTTCTCATATTAAGAGCACACTCATCCAGGGCGATTAGTGCCTCTTGGGTGGTGCATCATGAGGCCTCTATGGCTCAGATCTGTAAGGCCACGACTTGCTCTTCAGTTCATACGTTTATCAGATTTTATCAAATCGATATTCAAGGTCATGAGGATATACTGCAGGCTGCAGTATGAGTCCTCTGGCCTCCTGTTTTTTTGTTCTGTCTCCCCCCCTTCAGTTGCCATTGCAATGAGACATCCCAAATAGTAATTACTATGGCTCTGTGTCCCCCCGATGTAAGAACAGAAAATAGGATTTTTATAACGGCTTACCTGTAAAATCCTTTTCTTTGATGTACATCAGGGGACATAGAGGTCCCTCCCTTCTTCTTATACACTTGTGTTGCTTGGCTACAAAACTGAGGACTCCCAGTAATGGGAGGGATTATATGGGGGAAGTACATGCCTTAGGGGCGTGCCAGTGTCCAGCACCTGTCGGTCCGCTATAACCCACATAGTAACTACTATGGCTCTGTGTCCCCTGATGTACATCAAAGAAAAAGATTTTACAGGTAAGCGGTTTTAAAAACCTATTTTTAGAGGTCTCCCCTCGCTCCACACAAGTCTTGAAGACAACTTTCCAGCCGCCAGCTCTGCGCTGGCTCCAGGTGTTGTCCAGTTTGTTTGATATCTGTACTTGCTTTATCACTGGGCCTCCATTTTCCACACGGTCAGGTAGGTAGGTGCATATTACTGTCCACTGAATCTGAGTTTATAATACACAATCTTTGTATCATAGTAAAGTGTAAACAAATTCAGAACATTTCCAGCAGGTAAGTTTATACCTCTCGTCACACACTTGTCATGCAGTCAAGTAGGGATGAGTTGAGCACCCCCCCCCCCCCGGTTTGGTTTGCACCAGAACTTTCGAACGGATCAAAAATTTGTGGGAACTTTAGAACCTCATTGAAATCTATGGGACTCGAACGTTCAAAATAAAAAATGCTAATTGTAATGGCTAATATGCAAGATATTGTCCTAAAAAGGCTTTGGGGACCTGGCTCCTGCCCCAGGGGACATGGTTCAATGCCAAAATTGTTTTTAAAAAGGCCCTTTTTTCGGGCTCATTGATTTTAATGACGATTAAAGTGAAAAAAAAGTGAAATATTCCTTTAAATATTGTGCCTGGGGGTGTCTATAGTATGCCTGGGAAGTGGCACGTGTTTCTTGTGTTTAGAACAGTCCCTGCACAAATTGACATTTAAGGGAAAAAAAGTAATTTAAAACTGCTTGCGGTTTTAATGTAATATCTGGTTCCGGCAATATGGATGAAAATGATTGAGAAAAATGGCATGGGTAGCCCCCCCCCCCCCCCCCCCGCCCATTACCAGCCCTTTTGGGTCTTGTACGGATATTAAGGGGAACCCCGTACCCATATTAAAAAAGGGAAAGGCGTGGAGCCCCTAGGCCCTATATACTCAGAACAGTAGTATACAGGCAGTGCAAACAAGACAGGGAATGTGTAGGTTTGTTGTGTTAAGTAGAATCTGTTTGTATTTTTGAACTGGTACATTTTTAAAGTGTAGCTTCAGACAAAAAAATATTTTTAAGCTTTTTGGAAAACATAGGGAAGGGTTATCACCCCTGTATAATTTTTTTTGCCATCTGTCTTTTTTCATCTCACTTCCTGTTGTCTCCTTCCATTTGCAAGTAGGAGATGTTTGTAAGTTGGATGTTTGAAAGTAGGGGCCTGCCCTATATGCCCTGCAGAAATAGGGGCCTAAGGTGTTGGTGTTGCCACAACACTGTAAGCCCTCAAAGTGACTCTTGGTGGGCAGTTGAGCGCCCTGCTGTGAACAATTATATCAAGAATTGTAATTACATGCCATTGTTGAACAGTGGTAGAAAAATTGGGCCTTTGGTGGTTGTCGTGGTGGTGCTAGTGCTGGTGCCACAACACTATAAGTCCTCAGTTACTCTCGGTGGGTGCAGGAACGGGCCCTGCTGTTAAATATTATATCAAGAATTGTAATTGCATGCCCTTGTTATACAGGGGCTGAAAAATTGAGCCTTAGGCACTGCTTGCTGGTGCCACGACACTGCAACCTCTCCCAGATACTCTAGTTGGAGTGCAGGAATGAGCCCTGCTGCAAACCATTGCATCAAAAATTGTATTACATGCCCCTGTTAAACATGGGGTTGAAAAATTGGGCTGGTGGCATCACCCAGAACCAAAAATGTTCTTCCAAGATATCAGCGGGATCATTGAGGAGGAAGAGGATAGTCAGTCAACATAACAGGACAGTCACTCAGCATCATCATAGGCAGTCTTGAAGGGATGTGACATTTCCAAAAAAATTATTTGGTTACATCAGCTTCAGGTGCTTGGTAGCTGGTGGTGATCCAAGACTGATTCATCTTTATGAAGGTCAGTCGATCAACCGAGTCAGTGGACAGGCACACCCTGTGATCGGTTACAAAGCCAGCAGCAGCACTGAAGGTGCGTTCCAAAAGAATGCTGGATGCAGGACAGGCCAGTAGCTCAATTGGATACCGTGCAAGCTCTGGCCAGTGATCCATCCTCAAGATCCAGTAAGCCAGAGGATTTTCGGTGGGAAAGGTGTCCAAGTCTGACCTTGCCCCTAGGTATTCATGCACCATGTAAATCAGACGCTGGTGATGGTTGCTGGAACCGATCATACCTTGGGGCTGCGGACTAAAAAAATTGTCTGAATGCATCGGTCAGATGGCCACCTTCTCCACCGCTCCTCCTGTGACTGACCAAAGCCTCAGCAACACTTTGTCCAGGACCAGGAGTTTGTAACCACCCAGTCTCTGGGAACGCATTGCACAGACCTTTCTGCAAGGCCTCCCGGAGATGTCTCATCCTCTGCTCCCTCTGCGATGGCAAGATAAGGTCCGCAACCTTACCCTTGTACTGTGGATCAAGGAGAGTGGCCAGCCAGTAATGGTCCCTGTCCTTGATCTGAAGAATACGAGGATCCTTGCACAGGCTTTGCAGGATCAGGGAGGCCATGCAGCGTAGGTTAGTTGAGGCATTTGGTCCAGAGTCCTCTGGATCACTAAGGACAACATGATCCACAGCCACCTCTTCCCAGCCACGTAGAAGTCCACGGGTTTCTTGGGACTGTAAATCATCCCTAAAAGTCTACTGCTGCTGATGCTGAGTGCCAGGCTCCACCTCCATGCTGACACAATCCTCCTCCTCGTCCTCTTCCTGTGTGATGGGTGGGACAGCAGGAACACTGTCTGGATAAAGGGGGCCTTGAGAGGCAAGGAAGTCCTCCTCTTCCTGCCTCTGTTCTGCCTCAAGTGCCCTGTCCATTATTCCACACAACGTATGCTCCCACAGGTGGAAAAGAGGTACTGATGCATGCACTGTCACTGCTCACCATCCTTGTGGCCTCCTCAAACGGTGACAGGACAGTGCATGCATCCCTGATCATGCCCCACTGGCGTGGTGAGAAAAAATCGAGCTCCCCTGACCCTGTCCTGGTCCCATAGTTGCACAGGTACTCATTGATGGCCCTCTGCTGCGTGTGCAGCCGCTGCAGAATGGCCAACGTTGAGTTCCACCTGGTGGGCATGTCACATATAAGGCGGTTCTTGGGCAGGTTCAACTCCTTTTGGAGCTCAGCCAGCCGAGCACTGCCATTAAATGATCAGCAGGAATGCACACAGACTTTCCGGGCCTGCCTCAGGACATCCTGTAAGGCGGGTACCTGCCCAAGAACCGCTGCACCACCAGGTTAAGGACGTGAGCCACACAGGGCACATGGGTCAGTTGTCCCCGTCGGAGGGCGGAGAGTAGGTTGGTGCCATTGTCACAAACCACCATTCCTGGCTTAAGCTGGCGTGGCGTCAACTACCTCTCGGCCTGCCCCTGCAGAGCTGACAAAATATATGCCCCAGTGTGGCTCCTGTCCCCCAACAAACCAGTGCAAGCAGGCATGGCATCTTTTTGCCTGCGTACTTGCGTAGCCCCTTGAACGCCTACGGAGCACAGCTGGTTCCGAGGACAGAGCACTATAAGAGGCCATGGACGAAGAAGAGGAGGAGGGGGTGGAGGAGAGAGGTGTGTCACAACCAGTAGTAGCATTTTGGAGGCGTGGTGGCGGAACAACCTACAACACTACTGCACCTAGTCCTGCATCCTTCCTAGCTGCCAGAAGAGTGACCCAATGGGCCGTGAAAGATAGGTAATGTCCCTGTCCATGCCTGCTGGACCACGATTCAGCGGTAATATGCACCTCACTGCTGACCGCCCTGTCCAGCGAGTCAAGGACATTGCCTTCCACATGCCAGTAGAGAGCCGGAATCGCCTTCCATGAGAAAAAGTGGCATTTGGGGACCTGCCACTGAGGAACCGCACATTGCACAAACTCACGGAAAGGGGCCAAGTCTACCAACTGAAAAGGCAGCAGTTGAAGTGCTAGCGATTTAGCTAAGCTAGCATTCAACTGCTGGGCATGTGGATGGCTGGGAGTGAACTTCTTTCGACAGTCCAGCAGCTGGGGCAGGAAAATTTGCCTACTACAATCGAATGTGGGTGTACTGCTAGCAGAGTGCCCGCAAGTACTTGGCTGTGACGCACCTAATTCTACACCTTCATTTCTCTCAGTGCAGGTTTCAGAGAGGACTGAAGGTCTAGTGGGGTTGGAGATGCCAGCTGATGAGGAGCAAGGAGAGGTCCGCTTTGTTCTTTGGTGTGGGTCTTTGAGGTACGCTTGCCAACGAGCTGCATGGCAGGTCAACATATGTCTGGTCAAGCATGTGGTGCCTAAGCGGCTGATGTTTTGGCCACACGAGATACGCTTGAGACATATGTTGCAAATCGCAGCGGTGCGATCTGATGCACTCGTCTCAAAAAAGGCCCATGTCAAAGAACTTTTGGAATAACGCGCAGAGGCAACGCCCTGCACAGGCGGAGCTCTGCAGTGTGATTCAGTCGGTGTGCTGCCCCTAAGCTGGCCCCCGGAGGGCATCCTGCCTTATTGGAGATGTGCCGCCTCCTCCTCCTCTCTCCTATCAGGCACCCACGTGGAGTCTGTGGCCTCATCATCCCCTCCCTCTTCATCACTGGAGCAAACCTGGCAGTATGCTGCAGCTGGTGGAACATGACTGCCAGATTGCTGTCCTCCTTGAGCATCCTGGGCATCCTCATGGAGCATGTACCCAACACTGTGCTCAAACAGTTTGGGGGACTCCTCAGGAGGACATGGTGGGTCTAAGGAAGGAGTGACTGATGACATTGAGACGAGGGAAGAGGATGCATTGGCAGCTGCTTTGCTAGTACCCTGAGCCTGGGTGAGAGGATGAGGAGGATGAAGAGGGCTTGGTCATCCACTCTACCAAATCTTTGGCATAATGCAGCTCAACACGTCCAGCTGCTGAAAATAAGGACAAGCGTGTCCCTTTGCCACGTGCTGATGATGATGCACCGCATCCACGACCAGAACTGTTGTCTCTAGACACAGAGCCTGCTTGCCCTCTTTTATTGGCTCGTGACTGTCTGCCTCTCCTCGTTGGCCTTCCAGACATAGTAATGGCCTGCAGGGAGATGGGAAAACCAGAAATTGGGTAGTGCATATTGTGCTGGAGGCACACAACACCTACTAACTCCTGCAGATGCCTGTATGATAGAACACCAGCAATAAAGGGTAGATACAGGTGTATACTGGTCCTGTGCTGGAGGCACACAACATCCACTAACTCCTGCAGATGCCTTTATTATAGAACACCAGCAATAAAGGGTAGATATAGGTGTATACTGTGTTCTGCCGGAGGCACACAACACCCACTAACTCCAGCAGATGGCTGTATTGGAGAACAACAGCAATAAAGGGTAGATACAGGTGTATACTGCGCTAGAGGCACACAACACCCACTAACTCCTGCAGATGGCTGTATTTGAGAACAACAGCAATAAAGGGTAGATACAGGTGTATACTGCACTGGAGGCACACAACACCCACTTACTCCTGCAGATGGCTGTATTAGCCCCTGTATACACGGTCGGAGATTTCGACAACCAAATCCGTCGGATTTTCTCCGTCGGATTTTGTCCATCGGATCTTGTCCAAAACTGTTGCATACACGCGGTCGGACTAAGTTGTCGAAAAATCCGATCTTTCAGAACGTGATAACGTCATTTCATTACGATGGGACTTCATTCAGGCTAGTAGCCAATAGCTTTGATGTAGGAATTTGATCTGAGCATGCGTGGCACTTGGTCCGATCAAAATTCGCTACACATGATCGGAGTATGTCCGACCGGCCCAGTTGGTCGGGAAATATTTCCAACATGTTGGAAAATTGGGTCCGACGGATATTCAGACGGAATCAGTCTGATGCATACCACACACAGTCAGATTATCCGACGACACGGTCCGATAGGACACATTCTGACAGATTCTCCGACCGTGTGTACAAGGGCTTAGAGAACACCAATAAAGGGTAGATACAGGTGTATACTGCACTGGAGGCACACAACACCCACTAACTCCAGCAGATGCATGAGAAAAGAACAAACTGTCCCTGCCTATCCTCTCCCTGCATTCCGGAACACACTACACAAGGCCGCCGCGTTGGCGGCCTTATATAGTGTGGAGCGTGTACTAAACCCCCTGAGCTATAATTGGCCACAGGCTCTCCTCTCTTCCGGCGCTGTGATTGGCCAAGCATGCGGGGTCACAGTGCATGCTTTGCCAATCGTGAACCAGCAATGCACTGCGATGGCGCAGTGCATTGTGGGCCGTGAGCGCCACACGAATTTGGCGCGAGTGGCCCATAACGTTTGGTATTCGCTGAACGTGCGAACAGCCGATGTTCGAGTCGAACATACATGTGACTCGAACACCAAGCTCATTCCTACAGTCAAGTAAATAATGGTTGTTTTTATTTTATTTTTTTCATTTGTTGGTCTTCACATTACATTTCATCTTGCATTTAATACATATATTTTAAAGATAAATACCCCTTTGTTTTTAACTTGATTACCTCTGTCCATATAATAAATACATTTGTTACTTTTACATTAAATATTACAGTTAGAAGTCGACCCTGAACAGTCTGAGTTGAGGTATTTTTCCCTGGTGTTTTCCATTTGCCAGCTCCTCTTTGCCCTTTAGTCAAACACTCCTTGATGTGGAACCTGGCCAGCAGGGAGCAGGCATGATCACTAAACACCTTTTCATAAGTGAACTGCTGGAATATAACAGTCTCTTTCTTGGAAGAAGCTTGGGGAGGGCGCAGTTCAGAGCTCCCGGAGAGATGGTTGGGAAAAGTTGGATATTCTTTTGTATCATCCAAACAAGTGAGTGTTCCCTTATTACATTGTGACTGTGCGCGATTTCTAGAAATATAGTATACATTAAATAATGTGACAGAGCAGGTGATTTTAGCACATATAAAACTTGTAATGAATGGAGCTGCTTTTATCAATAGCTTATGTTTTTATTTTTTTAAAAAGACATTTTAACTACTCTGACTAGCGTTTAATGACTGTCTAACAATTCCAAACAGTTTGGTTCTATGAGTTAATGATCTATGTGTTTATAAAGAACATGGAAGTACATAGAAAAATAACAGATAACTGGAAAATGTTCATGCCTAGTGTATAAATGCTTGGCCATATTATTGAAAAAATGGAATGTCTGTATATGCAGTTCAGCCACCACTTAACTGTAGCCATACATATGTGCTTTATTTTACTGAGAATCATTTCTTTTTAAATGTTAGAAAGGTTGTAAAAAAAAAAAAAAAAAAAACCCTGTAGGACAAAGATGTAATGAGCTAGTATGCATTGCATACTAGCCCTTTATGAAATACCTTAGAACAAAGCTGTTCCAGGGGCGACCGCACACTGCCCGGACAGCTGACATTTCCCCAGAGTTTCTTCCAGGTTCCCAGGCTTTGGCACTGTGATTGGCCAGAGCCGCCATGATGTCACTGCTATGCATGCGCCTCCATTCATGGCACGGGACTCGGAAGGAACGGCACCCATTGCCGCTCCTTCAGAGCACATATGCAAGTGATGTCACTGGCTGCATGTAATGTATATATCATCTAAACCGTACACGTAAGCCTATAGGCTTACCTATAGGTAAATGTATTTTAGTAAGGTGTAACGTACTTCACGTGTTCATGTCCGACATTGAATCATGGTAGGAAATTTGAAAAAAAATCCCTGCATTTCTCTTTACCAGGAACAGTTGACCTCGGCTTAGGAACTCAGGTCCATAAGGTGATGATGTAGGCCTATTTACAATTGTCTACATTCTGATTCAGCAGTACATTCTGGGAACATAAATAAATTACATATTTTAAATTTAAAGTAACCTTTTTGATTCCTGTTTGTCTTACAACTGCTAGTTTTGTCCCATGTCATAAAGCCTATTAAACACCTGTTAGAATTAATACCAAAACCATGAAGCCAGCATATAAAGTCTTAAGATGGTACCGGGTTCCAGCCTGTATAGCACATGCAAATCCTTCATAGAGTGATGGATGTTTTAGGAGCTGTGGACTTGCCTGCGCCTAACCATATTTTGGTCTAGGACTTTCGGACTCCTGCACACCTTATTCCTTTACCCATTCACAAGGATGCAAAGTTGGCCCTATTGCACTGCCCTTTCCCAGGTCTATTCTCTTATCAACATAAACTGGTCACCTATTTGTTCCTTGCGGCTAAGTGTACTATAGCCAAGAGCTGGAAAAAAAACACAGTCTCCTTTGCAGCTGTTAAGGACTGTTTGAGCACTATAATGATCAATCAAAAGATGTCCAGTATTTTACATGACTTACATTCTAAATTCCTAAAAATATGGGAACCCTGGCTATCTTGTGCTTTTCCCACACTAAACTCAGCCAGTCCATCCACACTGTTCACTGTTTAACCTGGATGGAAAAATGTGTTTGTTTCTTTTGTTCAGCCCACTGAACTCTTTGTGTATGGCCAGCTTTATACCAATAACTATTGCATTACAGGTATCTAATAAGGGGATAGCAATCCCCCCCCCCCCCCCAAAGGGTTTATATTCAGTTCAAAGTGGATCTATATCTACAGAATTTCATGAAAATTCAATAGGGTTTAATTTTATGTAATATGGCATATGGATTTGCAAGTTCTCATGAGCAGGCTCAAAAAAACTAAAACATTCTGTGTAAGTGATCACACATGCTGTAACTATTCTGGTTGTTACATAAAGTTAAAAGTACCAACTTGATAGATCTAACAGAACTGCATAGTGTGTGGTTAAGGTTTTTTAAATCCATATCTTTAAAAGGTAGGTACACATAATCTAAGGGCTTTGCAAAAGTGCATAGTACACTAGGTGCTGCATAATTGGCACTTGAAGATCACTGATGGATGCAGTACAAACTGCTAGTCTAATTTACGGCACCATTCTTTGTAATACAACTTTCTAATTGGGAAGTCTAATACATAATTTTACAAAAAATATGTTTACCTTCCACCTGTATGTACAGCCACTCACCAATAGTTGCTGTACCCCCACCACTGAAAGATTCTGGTGGTGGGTTTTCCCAGAGGGAAATGGCATACGAATATTGTAAAATGTTAACAGTGGCATTACTTGTTGCTGCAAAAATTCACACAAAATATATAGATGGAAGTAGTATATTTGGGGTAAGTATATTTAGAAACCCTTATATAGTGTGTTCTTATATATATATATATATATATATATATATATATATATATATATATATATACACACACTCCTCACATTTTTGTAAATATTTTATTATATCTTTTCATGTGACAACACTGAAGAAATGACACTTTGCTACAATGTAAAGTAGTGAGTGTACAGCTTGTATAACAGTGTACATTTGCTGTCCCCTCAAAATAACTCAACACACAGCCATTAATGTCTAAACCGCTGTCAACAAAAGTGAGTACACCCCCAGTGAAAATGTCCAAATTGGGCCCAAAGTGTCAATATTTTGTGTGGCCACCATTATTTACCAGTACTGCCTTAACCCTCTTGGACATGGAGTTTACCAGAGCATCACAGGTTGCCACTGGAGTCCTCTTCCACTCCTCCATGATGACATGATGGAGCTGGTGGATGTTAGAGACCTTGCTCTCCTCCGCCTTCCATTTGAGGATGCCCCACAGATGCTCAATAGGGTTTAGGTCTGGAGACATGCTTGGCCAATCCATCACCTTTACCCTCAGCTTCTTGAGCAAGGCAGTGGTAGTCTTGGAGGTATGTTTGGGGTTGTTATCATGTTGGAATTACTGCCCTGCGACCCAGTCTCCGAGGGAAGGGGGTCATGCTCTGCTTCAGTATGTCACAGTACATGTTGGCATTCATGGTTCCCTCAATGAACTGTAGCTCCCCAGTGCCAGCAGAACGGCGGAGCCCCAGGCCATGACCCTCCCACCACCATGCTTGACTGTAGGCAAGACACTTGTGTCTGTACTCTTGACCTGGTTGCCACCACACACGCTTGACACCACCTGAACCAAATACGTTTATCTTGGTCTCATCAGACCACAGGACATGGTTCCAGTAATCCATGCCCTTAATCTGCTTTTCCTTAGCAAACTGTTTGTGGGCTTTCTTTTTCTTTAGAAGAGGCTTCCTTCTGGAACAACAGCCATGCAGGCTAATTTGATGCAGTGCGAGGTGTATGTTCTGAGCACTGACAGGCTGACCCCACCACCCCTTCAACCTCTGCAGCAATGCTGGCAGCACTCTTACGTCTATTTCCCAAAGACAACCTCTGGATATGACACTGAGCACGTGCACTCAACTTCTTTGGTTGACCATGGCGAGGCCTGTTCTCAGCTGATCCTTGTCCTGTTAAACAGCTGTATGGTCTTGGCCACTGTGCTGCAGCTCAGTTTCCGAGTCTTGGCAATCTTCTTATAGCCTAGGCCAGTGATGGCGAACCTTGGCACCCCAGATGTTTTGGAACTACATCTCCCATGATGCTCCACTACACTGCAGAGTGCATGAGCATCATGGGAAATGTAGTTCCAAAACATCTGGGGTGCCAAGGTTCGCCATCACTGGCCTAGGCCATCCATATGTAGAGCAACCATTCTTTTTTTCAGATCCTCAAAGAGTTCTTTGCTATGAGGTGCCAGTATGAGAGAGTGAGAGCAATAATACCAAATTTAAAACACCTGCTCCCCATTCATTTGGTAGATCTGAAGACAAAAAATCAGCAGAAAATCTGTATCTATGTATGGGGCTTTACTGTGTTCGGGTGTACAGTATATACAGATTTAAATAACAAGAAGAGCCACAGGCACTTAAAGGGGGTTGTGTTAGTGCAGGTCCATGAGAACTCCTAAAATTAAAAATATGTGGTATTCATAGCACACTTTCACTTACAAAGTCACACATTCCAGCAATGGTGCCGATTTCTCACTATTAAGAGTTTTTCCCAGGTTTGATGTTCATGGTACCTTCTAAGGTGGAAGATGAATGCCCCCACTTAGCCAGGTCTAGCATTGGGCCAAAAGTCAGCTGACAGTGTCTGGGATCCCATGGTATAATATCCCCTAGATAAGTTATAATTATATGCAGATAGGCATAGATATATAAATTAATCCAGTCCAAGATGAGCAGATGTCCAATGTAATGTTTGAAGAAAGCGTTAAGTTTCATAATTTTCAGTAAAAAAGGAAACGGTGCTATACATCCCCATCCATCGGCCTGTTTGCTGAAACTTCCCTGTGTAGCAGAGGTCCCAACACAACTCCAATTCCACTCCTTGGATTTGTGAAAAATAAAGTGTACCTCTGCTGACCACTGCCGTTGCTACTGCTGACCCCTAGTTACTGCAGGACACACTTGATGTGCAGGAATTGTAAAAATTCTGAAGGAGAGTGAAAGTAAAGCTAATCCTTCTAGATGGATAGTGATTATCCAGCCGATTGAGCAAATATCAGCTATATTCCCTGTGGTGTATGCATAGCGCCCATCTGCCCCCGATTTCTAGGGACTGTCACTAATTTGGAACAAAGACCTTTGGTCTGATCTATATAGTTGTTTATAAAATGCATTATTTATCTTTCAAAAAGTGTTTCCCGGTGCTAAACCTTTCATCAAATTACTAAACTGCTGCATTTGTAAATTTCAAGAGCCAGTATAAAGGAAAAGTAGTGGTAAAAAGAAGCACTTGTGCGTTTAACTATTTTTAATTTTTTTGCAGAATTCTCAATTAAGGGGGCATGGCAGGGGGTGTGTCCTTTGCCTACATACTTTTGCTAATAGGTGTCCCTTATTCCCATCTCAAAGTTGGGAGCAGGACCGTCTTTAATATTGATGGGACCCTGGGCAAACATTTTTTTTTGGGCCCCTTCTGTGCAATTTTGCTCTCCACCTGCTCTGAGACATACAATAAATAACAGCTAGACTCAAAATCAGTTTACTGAATCAGATCAGGCAGCAATTGCGATTTGTTGCCAGAGGTGACAGTGTATCATTACCGCTCACTGACTGGGTGCTAGAGGTTACAACACACATTATGGCTCACTGATATTTTCTAGCACTTACAGCACATGACTTCTGCTTGTTGATTGGATGCTAGAGATTACTCTAAATCAATACTGCTAACTGATTGCTAGAGGTTACTGAGCATCTATACCACTCACTAATTGATTGTTAGGGGTTACTGCACATTATTACTGCTCACCGATTGTTTGCTAAAGGTTACAGCACATCATCTGTTCACTGCCTGCCTGCGTATTCACATACACCAAAATTCAGGGTGCTGTGGCACCATATTATTTTGAAGACACGTTCCACCTCCAATTTGCTTACTTTTGCACAACAGGCTGATAGGCTTAATGACCACAGTTGTAGGCAGAATCGTGCTCCTTTACCTCCCCAGTGGGCAGCATTCAGCAGAAGTGATGGTGCATGTGACCTCAGAGGGACATGATATACATATGAATGGTGTCTCTATATATCAATGCTGCGGTCCATGACTATTTACATATTATTGCCACCACTATTTACATGTAAACACTGGGTCTACAGGTGAGTCATCTGTACATGGCAATAGGGCAGAGCTAGGCAACAGCAATAGAAGTTTACACTGAGATATCGGAACACAACACAGGACTAAAACTTCAAGGGATAAGGGAATTTAAACTGGGATAGTTAGCAAGTATGGGGCAGCTGCTTTGGGCCTCACTACAATGATGGGCAGCTGCCCTTTTTGCCCTGCCTTAAAAACGGTCCTGGTTGGGAGGTATGTGTATTTATGATTAATAATAACACTATAATGTTCATTTATATTCATTAGCTTTTATTAACAGAATTTTAAGGAAAAGAGAGGGTAGGCAGCAGCCACCAATATCTTTTATCTTCCTGACAAAATTACTTCTTTCTGTGCAGAAAACTAACATATAGCAATCTGTTAAATGATTGCTAAAAGTGCAATTTAAGATGACTATGTCTACAACCACATATGTACAAATGTTATGTACTAATTAAGTGTGTGCAGCTTTGAATAAATCCTTTACACTCTAAGGCTTGGTTCACACAGGGGCGGCACGACTTGCAGCGCCGCGACCTGCACACGATCAGCGGCGACTTGCAAAACGACTTCTGTATAGAAGTCAATGCAAGTCGCCTGAAGTCGCCCCAAAGTAGTACAGGAACCTTTTTTCTAAGTCGGAGCGACTTGAGTCGCTCCTATTAGAATGGTTCCATAGTACAGAACGGAGCGCGACTTGTCAGGTGGCGAAGTCGCCTGGACAAGTCGACCCTGTGTGAACCGAGCCTTACTGTGCCAGAGCACACTAATAAAATGAAGAATATTTTAGGGGGTGTTTTCACCTCCAGCTATGCGGAACTGTAGTGAGCTGCACCACTTTGTATAATTTAAAGTTAT
The DNA here is from genome assembly GCF_037356315.1 of Lithobates pipiens. Lineage (NCBI taxonomy): Eukaryota > Metazoa > Chordata > Amphibia > Anura > Ranidae > Lithobates > Lithobates pipiens. Next base: position 347,420,199 of record NW_027507758.1, on the reverse strand, counting down.
GTAACCTGTTTTTCTGTAGGGAAAAGTCACTCTTGGGCAATCTGGAAAGTATATTGGGATGATGTAATAGCTGGATTTCTGCTCGTGCTAAGACATATAATGAATCCAATGTATGGTTAGCTTAGCTTGTGCATTATAGATCTGTGTTGAAGGGTAATATGTAATGTTCTGTACGTGTATTCCAGTTTTTCCTGCAGTACTTAATGTAAACACTGTACAATAGCTTTCTTTTTAGGCATTCACTCTTCTGGTGATGTTTACCACAGGATGTCTTTCTACTTGTAAATGAAATAAAATGATTGGCTCCTACCATGTTTACAGTACATCCTCTGTTACATTCAGGCTCCATGCCAGAAACCTAGACTCCTACTTTCAGCGTAATGTAGAGATCAGCCATCCATCTATGTATGAGATCCAAATGCCTAATGGCTTTTCAGAGACATTAGGCAAAAACCCAAGTTGGATGAATAACTTTGTTTCATATAAAAAGGTCTGACGCCAGAGATTTCCCATATGGTTTGACAGTAGCCGTACGATGAAGGTCTAAGTGACCACATAGAAGTTAGCTTAGCTGCATTATTTCTTGATGTTTGACTGCACAGAGATCAATCTGCAGGATCACTATCTATCCTGTCTCTTTTTTTCGTAGATTGCTCTGGAATGTACAAAAACAAAATAAAGTGTAAATAAGTGCCTGAAGGAAATGTATTGTCTTTTCAAACTTTTCTTTTTTAAATAGAAACACAGAAAATTTTCAAAAAAGTAATTGACCAAGTGGTTCATTGAATCTCCCCTTTTTTGTCCGAATATTGACTGCTGGTGCCCAACTGCCAGCTCTCTGTGTCCTAGGCTGGGTCTTACACCTGTTGGCCACTTTGCAGATGCTTTGTTTAGCACCCAGCACTAAAATAAAGCCAGTACTGTCAGGTAAGTGATGATGTAAGTAACCACTGACCATCAATGCTGGGGGAGGGGGGGTAATTTTACTGCCATGGATTTACCACTGGTGGGAAGAGTGTATAAGACCACTGCAATTGATCTCCAAGAACTGGACAAGAGATTAGGAAGCCTAACTAGAACAGGGTTTCTCAACTGGGATTCTGCAAAAATATCCCCAGGGGTTTCACTGCCAATCACAATTGTAGTGGGTGTTCTGTATATCCTCTCAATGCTGTTTTAGAAGTGCACTGACAGTCAGCATTCACTAATACCCAATGCCTCCTCTGTAGTTCCAGAACCCAGAGGATGGCACCAGGAGGAGTGGCTAGAGCAGGAGCACGTTGCTGCAGCAGAAGGTTAGATGCTTTGTATGGCAGCACTTAATGCAGGCTGCAGAGAGTGGGGAAAGGAGAGCAGCAGCATGTGGATGAAGCAGAAGGTGACATCCTGTGCATGGCAGCGTTGAATGAGGACTGCTTGCATGAATACAGAACCATGTGGTGGAATGTAACAGGAGGGGTGACCTACTGTGTTTGCAGTGCAAGCTCGCTAGAAATATACTATACAGTAAATACCATACTTTTCCTTTAACATACAGTGAAGAAAAAAATATTTGATCCCCTGCAGATTTTGTAAGTTTGTACATGTACAAAGAAATTAATGGTCTATAGATTGAGTTGCAGTTCATTGAGTAAGATAAGTATTTGATCCCTAAGCAAAACATGACTTAGTACTTGGTGGAGAAACCCTTGTTGGCAAGCACAGAGAAGACGTTTCTTATAGTTTGTTACCAGGTTTGCACATCTCAGAAAGGATTTTGGTACATTCGTCTTTACAGATCTTCTCTAAATCTTTAAGGTTTCTTGGCTGTCGCATGGCAAATTGAAGTTTCAGCTCACTCCATAAATTTTCTATAGGATTAAGGTTTGGAGACTGGCTAGGCCACTCCATGACCTTTAATGAGCTGCTTCTTGAGCCACTCTTTTGTTGCCTTGGAGGTATGTTTTGGGTCATTGTCATGCTGGAAGACCCATCCAGGACCCATCTTCAGTGTTTTGGCTGAGGGAAAAAGGTTCTCATCCAAGAATTTGCAATACATGACCCCGTCCATTGGCCCCTTAATGTAGAAACTTTGGCCTGTATCTTTAGCATAACGTTTCCCAAAAAAAAAAAAAAAAGTTTCCACCTCCATGCTTTACTGAAGGGATAGTGTTCTTATGGTAATAGCATTTTCTTCCAAACACAGCCAGTCGAGTTAATGCCAAAGATTTTGGTCTCAACTGTTCACAGCACTTTCTCCCAATCCTTCTCTGAATCATTTAGATGTTCATTGGCAGACTTCAGATGGGCCTGTTCTTGTGCCTTCTTGAGGAAGGGGGCCCTGCGGGGGTTGCAGGTTTTCTATCCATGGCAGTGTATTGTGTTACCAATGGTTTGTTTGGTGACTGTGGTCCTAACTGCCTTGAGGTCATTCACAGGCTCCTCCCGTGTAGTTCTGGGCTGATCCCTCACTTTTCTCATCATCCTTACCCCATGAGGCAAAACATGGTTATTTTGTATTTCTTCAATTTGCAAATAATCACTCCAACAGTTGTCTCCTTCTTACAAAGCTTCTTGCTAATGGTCTTGTAGCCCATTCCGTCCTTGTGCAGGTCTACAATCGTGTCCCAGACATCCTTTGACAGCTCCTTGGTCTTGCTCATGATGGTGAAGTTTGAATGGAAGAAAGATTTTGTGGACAGGTGTCTTTTATACACATAGCTGTCGTTAGGAGCACCTTCTTAAATTGACAGAACTAATCTGTGTACCACATGAGCACATACTGTAGCCAGTCTGTGGGAGCCTGAATTATTGTTGGTTGGTAGAGGATCAAATACTTATTTTACTCTTTTCTTGATTTTTGGTTGATATTCTGTCTCTATCATTTAAAAATACACCTATGATAATTATAGACCCTTAATTTCTTTGTAAGTGGGCAAACTTACAAAATCTGCAGGGGATTAAATAATAATTTTCCCCACTGTACCTAAACTCATTTCAATTATTCAGGCACATGAAGAAAGTTGAGGGCTGCATTGGGATCATCAAGCATCCTACCATTTCCGATTTCCCACTACATCCTGATAAAGCTACTGTATCTGTAAACATAAGACCCTCTATTAACAGAGCTACATGTAGGTATGTATGTACACATAAATAGGAAAGCATCCTGGCAACTCCTTTGATTTAAATGTTCTCTGAAATAGCTTATAACTGTTTGGCAGGGGTGATCAGGGAGTGTGAGTGTCTAAAGGGGGAAGGGGAACCAGGGTTTACAAAATTGCTGTGCAAAATCGTTTTTTAGACTTTGATTTTTTTTCACATTTATCCTGCACAGTAACCTCAACATTAATAAAAATATAATTTACATAAGTTTCAGCGTATAAGCAAGAGCACTAGCCCTAGGCTGGAAAGGGATGTGCTAGGAATATGATGATGTGTCAAGAGGATTCCTTTTTATAACATATACTTACTATGCACATATTTTCACCTTATTTCTGTCTTTTTTTCTGCTTACTCTTAAAGGAAACTCATGCTGAAAGAAATGTGGGGGCAGTTATTATTGACTTTCTAAAAAAAAAATGTTGCCTGGCATTCATTTTTATCATCCGACTTCCATTCCTGGATGTCCCAGAACATGCATTAACCTCCCTGGCGGTACGATTATTTCGGATTTTAGGTGCTAAAAGCGGTACCATTATTTTGCATGAAAATTTGGCGTTTTATATTGTAGTCCTGCAATTCTTAGGAATAACTCTCTTAAATCTGTCCAAACCAGAGTCTAGCAGACATCCCGGGTATGATAAAGTTTGAAAAATTAAATCATAAATTATAATTTAATAAATAATTATAAATAATTGTACCAAATACTAATATAACAATAATAAAAATTATTCAATAATGTAATCAAATCAAAAACACTGAAATTTGCTCAGTTGCAGAATTGTCACTGTCATTACTTTTCAGTATTTGATGACGGATCTCCCCACAAATCGCTATCCCTCAATTCTGCGAGTGATTCTAATTTATTATCGCTGTTTTCTAGCTGGTCTAAAATCATTTTTGATGTACAGTGACAGTTTTGGTTGCTATGGACAATCTCCAGTTTCCAGGCATAAAGAACAGTTTTTATTATATAAAACTGCATGCAGGACACTGGGCAGACCACTAGGGACAACGGGGATGTGAAATATTTACATACAGCAATGTAATCTGTAAGATTACATTATACTGTATGTTTACTGTTTGTTTCACTTTTTGAATTTGGCGCCGATCTCCGTGCCCGTGCGTCGCAACGCTCGCAGGGCACGGAGATCGGCGGTGTGATGCATCGAGCGAGACACGGCTCGCTCGTACAGCGGGGAGACATCGCTGGATCCGAAGGAGAAGGTAAGTAAACCTCCTCCTGGATCCAGCGACGCTGTCCCGAGTCTGACTCGGGGATACCGCTCTTGGTATAAAAAATCCACCCCGAGTCAGACTCGGGAATACCGTCAGGGGGGTTAAACATGTGAAGTTAGAATTCTTAGTCTGCATAAATGTTCTGGACACGTGACTCAGAAAATACTCAGGGCAATATGACCGTCTGGAAACTAGTTGTCAGGAAAGGCTGGCTGGGGACAGTGGTCCGTCGCCTGTCACGGTT